>NW_028077960.1:1800000-2130650 GCF_014824575.4 Sturnira hondurensis
AATAAATATATTTTTAAAAAGTCATTCTCTTATGGGCATTTATTTTCACTTTTTTGCTATCTCATAGTACTACATTGAACAGCATTTTTTTGTATCGGGTTGGCCGAAAAGTTTGCTTAGTTTTTTCCGTAAGATGAATGGCTCTAGTTGTGCTTAGTTGTCTTTAACTTCATTCGAAACAATTTTGTTAGATTGTATTGTGGTAGCTGTCATATCAATGTGCATTTGAAAAAAACCCTTATGAAAATTGGTGGATTTTTATGCAGCCGTTTTAATATTGAAAATGGAAGAAGACACAAGTAACTGTTTTGTATATTGTGCTTTATTATTTCAAGAAAGGTAAAAACAACTGAAATGCAAAAAAAGATTTGTGTGGTGTATGGAGAAGGTGCTATGACTTATTGTGGAGGTATCAGAAATGTTTTGTGACACTTCTTGGTACTGTTGACATGTTGACCAAATATTTCTTTGCTGTGGGGCTGTCTGAAGCATTGGAAGATGCTTAGCAGCACCCCTGGCTGCTACCCACTAGAAGCCAGTATCAGGAGATAGCCAACACACTTTTGAGTGACATCCATACTTTGGATATTTTGATATCCAAATCAGTTAAAGATACTGGTGAAAATGAAAAGTGTGTCTTATTTTACAGAAAAAACTAAATGGACATTTTGGCCAACCCAATACTTGTGTCCTTGTGCTGATGTGTTAGTATTTGTTTAGGTTAGAGACAAGTGAAATTACTTGGTCAAAGGATGTGCATGTTTTAAATTTTAATGGATATTGATTGTTCTTTGACTCTTCCAAATGTTAGGCTATACCGTGTGCACTTTCATAAGAGCATTGATTTCCTTAGTCACTTAGTATTACCAGACTTCTTTATTTTTGTCAGTTAATGATGGTTAGAAAATTACATTATTTAAATCCACGTTTTTGTGTTTCTTACTGTTGCCCTTTCCTTCCCTCTTCTGTATATTGCTTATTCATATCTTTTACCTTATCAAGGGGAAGAGGAGTATCGTTCTTTTTTTTTTAGATTTTATTTATTTTAAGAGAGGGGATTGATATGTGATAGACATCAATAGTTGTGCTATATCTACTGTACTTTGCCATGTATAATGCCCCCCTGTGCATAATGCACACCCACAGTCTAGTACTGCCCATGTATAATGCGCATCCTTATTTTCCCCTCAAAAATTTGGGCAAAAAAGTATGCACTATACATGACAAAATACAATATGTTGATGGTTGCCTCTCACACACCTCCAGCCAGGGACCAGGTCTGCAACCTAGGCATGTGCTCTGACTAGGAATCCAACTGGTGACCTTTTGGTTCACGGACCCACACTCAACCCACTGAGCCACAACAGCTGGGGTGAGGTATAATTCTTTTTACATACTTATTAAAATGCAGTTGTCACTGTCATAATTTCTCTGAAATTGGTTGATCTCTTCCTATATCCTTCAGTGCCCAGCTGAGGGTCACTTCAGTGATGTGAAATCTTTCTCAGTTCACTGAGAAGGAATTGTTTACTCTTACATCATATTGCTCATGTCTCTAAAATAGTACCTTTGTAGTCACTCGATTATAATTAATGTAAATCTAGCCATTTATATTTTTCTTTCCTTTATTAAATTGATCTCTAAACAAGAAACCGTGTTCTATTTTGAGTGTGCCCCTGCCTGATAAGTAGTAGACACACAGGTCTGTGTGGTGAGTAAATGTAGTATAGGAGGGCTGTTGGTGGAGGAGGCCTGTAGGCAGGGCATCCAGGTGGGTAGTAAAGGATCTTTAGAGCCACACAAAGTAAATGGCTCGGCTTTTCTTGTGGTTGGTGAGCTGTGAGGCATTATTAAGGACTAAATATACCCCTGGGTTTGAGTTTTCAGAAAGATCAGTTTGGTAATACCGAATAAGGAGGAGTGGAGGAATCAGACGCATGTTTACTGCTGGAAACAGTTACCAAGTTTGGGTGGTGGATGTGGGCAGTCTAATAATGAAGCTAGTCAAGACTTGGAGAGTGGTTACAGAGGAGAGGGAGCTGGGTGAACACATGGTGAAGGGCCTAACAAGACAGGCAACAGATGGAAGAGACCATTGGGGTGAAATTAAGTTCATGTTTAAACACACAGAGCGTAGACTGCCTACTCAGTATCACTTGGGAGGGTGATTTTCTTAGAGCAATAGTCTAATCTAGAAACTCTTGGTCATCCTAAGGGTAGAGGGGTTTAGCAGACCCCTAGGGGCACAGGGGTTTGTTTTGTTTTGTTTTTAGTCTATTTTGGAAGAAACTATGTTTGTTATTTGTGTATATATATATTAGGAATTTTTTAAGCTTCTCCAGAACAACACCAAGAACCATAACTGGCTTCTGGTCCTGTTGGCTTACTGACTATGTATGTCTGAAACCAGAGCTCTATGACTTTTAGTTTCTTTCTTTTATAAGCCAAGGAGGTTGAAATGATTCTAAAGTTTCCTTCTAAGTACTGAGCTACTACCATGTGATGTGGATTGTGACCTTGTCTGCATCAAGCCCTTAGGATAAGGGCATTTAGAACCCTAGTGTTCTGAAAGGGGAGATCCATGTGCCACCATCATTTAATAGTTCTTTTGTGCAAAACATGACTTAGTTTTGCCTCTTATTAGTATATTGCTTTTAAATATAAGAGTTTGAAGAACTTTCAGTGTGACTGATACCATTATAGCAGATACTTCTTAATATATCAGTATTTTGCCCCGGCTGGTGTGGTTCGGTAGATTGAATGCTGGTCTGAGACCCAAGGGGTCGCAGGTTCGATTCCCAGTCTAGGGTACATGCCTAGGTTGCAGGCCAAGACCCCGGTAGAGTGCATGCGAGAGGCAACCACACATTGATGTTTCCCTTTTTCTATCCCTTCCCCTCTCTCTAAAAATAAAGAAGATCTTAAAATGTGTGTGTGAAAGAGAGAATTTTGTGTTCCTTAGGTAATCTTTAAACACTATAGACTGGTTTAAATTTTGTAGTAAGTCCTAGAAGTGGGATTATCAAGTGAAGTGGATTTGACATTTTATGGTTCTGGCTTTAAAGTACTCTTACTGACATTGATTATTTTAGCCAACTCAAGAAGTATGAAACATAAAATGGTGCTTTTTACACTGACATTTCATTTTGCTGGAAGCAAGATTAAACTTTTTCCTTTTTAATCACCTGCCTCCTAAGCGTTTGAGTATCTATCCTCCTCATCTCTTCTATTGGAGCAGAGTGTTATGACTTGATTACCTCCCAGTCCTTGAGAAACTAGGTAATAGCTTTGGAGATGGTCTTTTGTTTACACTCATGTTTCTTATTTGCAGCTTATGTTCATTCAGAGCCAAGGCCAGGTTCAGCTGACCATTGAGCTTTTGGACACAGAAGAGGAAAACTCGGATGACCCTGTAGAAGCAGAGGTATGATAAGTATATTGTAGAAACTGCTGAAGGGAGCTGTCATATCCTGAGAGACTGACCTTGATTGTTTTCCGGAAGGCCAAGATAGCCATAGGCCTGTTTAGGGGTTAAGACCTGATGCTTAAAACACAGATCATAGCTGCCAGGTGGTAGCTATTTGGGATTGATGTCAGTCTCGTCTAGCTCTCAGTGAGACAATCACCTCCAAGGAAACCTCATGGCTGGCACCCTCCATTTTTCTCTGAAAGTGTAAGAAACAACAAATGAAGCGCCATCTGCCTGATATCATCTTGTCTCTTTGTCATGTTTTACTTTTTGTTGGATTAGATGAAACCAGGGGATCTCTACCCACCAGAGTAGACAGAGTGAGTTGGTTATCATAACTGAGTCTAACTGTTAATGCTAATGAGAAGTGCAAGCCACACACATGGTATTGGGTGGTCTCTGGAGGGGAGACTGGGAATATGGGCTCATGGTTATTACCAAATCATTAAATTTTTAAAAGAGATTCCAGAAATCCAGATTTTAATGTAAAAGTGATTTTCAAACATTTGCTACTAATATTTTATTTTTTAATAAAAATGCTCTGAAGATTTTTTCTAAATGCTCTGTGAGGAAATAAAAATTGTCAGTGAGCCATCTTCTACACATTTATGACTTCTATTAATTTTTAAGAATCTCAGAAACTTGGGGTTTTGCCATCTAACATAGCAATATTCAACTGGTATGCTACAGGAATTTTTAAAACATCCAATGCCTGACTATTTAGTCAGGATCACCGACCTTTTTTCCTTTGGTCTGTCAAATACAAAAACAATAGCCCACGCACTGATAGCCCACACATTTTGTGTGAATGAATCAAAATTATACCTGTTTTTTCTGTCAGATCATCAAAAATGTACATTTTTTGGTGTGCCACAAAATTTTAGTAAATAGTTTGTGTTCCATGAGACAGAAAAGCTTGAAACTTGCTAATCTAACAGAATTTTTAAGCTATTTCAACACTAAGTAACAAGCATTTTACTATAGGAAGAGATCTTTTTTTATCTTGACATTTTAGGGGTCTCAGACATTTTAGTCTTAGAATTTGCTGATGCAGATGGAATTCAGATTTTGTGTTCGTTCCCCACCCCTATTTTGTGTTTATGATCCTAGCGCTGGTCAGACTATGTGGAGCGATACATGAATTCTGATACTACCTCTCCTGAGCTTCGTGAACATCTGGCACGGAAACCAGTATTTCTCCCAAGGTGAGTGAACCAAGTCATGTATAGGCAGGATACACTTGTGCACGGTTGGGCAGTGGAGAGTTAAATGACTGTCAGTCTCTTGGCGGGCGGGGGGGGGCGGGAGGAGTATTTTCTTTTTTATTTTAGAGAGAGGAGAAGGGAGAGAGAAAGAGAGACAAGAAACAT
Source organism: Sturnira hondurensis (assembly GCF_014824575.4). Taxonomy (NCBI): domain Eukaryota; kingdom Metazoa; phylum Chordata; class Mammalia; order Chiroptera; family Phyllostomidae; genus Sturnira; species Sturnira hondurensis. Next base: position 1,804,840 of record NW_028077960.1, read on the forward strand.
GGATTGGTTGCATTCTATATGCACCTGGGAGGCCGAACCTGCAACCTTCAGGTTTGAGCAACAGTGCCCATCCAACTGAGCCACACTTGCCAGAGTGAGATTCTTATGTTTCACTTGCTATATTCCTTGCTCTATCTGCTGAGGATACTAATCAAGGTTTGTGTTCCAGTTACACCAGAAGTTTACCTGGAGCTCGTGCCATAGCATCAGGAAAGTGAGAGTTTTAGAGAACAACTTACTTCCCTTACATTGGATAGGAATGTAAAAGGACACAAAGCTAAATCAGCAAAGGAAAAAGGCACCTGTGACAAAGTCAGAGTAAGCCAAGTGAGAGCTTACCAGAGACCTCTTCCTTTGGAGTTACACAAGATGCTATGAATTCTGAAACTCTGTTTGAAATGCTGTCTGCCAAGGAAGCTTATTAGGTTTTCTCTCAGTGCTATAGGTTTTTTGCTTTTGTTCTTGTTTTTTTAAGATTTTCAAAATGTATTTATCCTTAGAGGGGAAGGGAAGGAGAGAGGGAGAGAAATATCAATGTATGGTGGCCTCTTGTGCGTCCCTTGCTGGGAACTGGCCTGCAAACCAGGCATGTGCCCTGACTGGGAATCGAACTGTGGTTGTTTGGTTCGCAGGCCCCTGCTGAATCCACTGAGCTACACCAGCCAGGGCCGTAGTTTTTTACTGGATACTAGTTGCATAAGTACTCTCTGCCTAGCATTTACCAAAATTCCAGATTTTCAGAAAGCAAGCACATTTTCAGCATAAACCATATATTATATGCAGACAGTTAATATACAGTGAAACCACTTTTACCATTTACGGAATAGTGGAAACTCCCAAAATCCAAGATCCCAAGGGATAAACTTCAAAGCAAGCCTCTCAAAGGATAGCTTGTTAAGCCTGCTATGCTAACTCTCTTCACAGAACCTTTTCGACCTATTCCCACCACCATATGTGGGCAGACTGTCATGTTGACCCTCTATCTGAAGTTAAAGAAGTTAAAGTTTTCAGAAGTAGAAAATGGGTTTTGCTGTAGTAGATTGGCTTTCTTTCTTCCCAAAAGTTTGGAATTGAAATCTCATGCTTTGTATTTTTAGAGAGTTGTTACCCAGAATTATAAACTCAGTCCTAATCAGAACATGGATGGGTGGGCAGAGGGGCTTTGCCAGTTTTCCTTCATGGATTCACTGAGCAGACTTCAAGCAGCTGCTCTGTGCCATGCCCCTCTCTCAATAGAACACTTTGTCTCCATGCTTATGCCCCAGGAATCACTGTGTTGGCAAAGTTTTTAAAAGATTTATATTCTGTGTTGTAGATGGTGCAGGGAAGGGGGGCACTTTCATAATCCATGGGAACGAGATAAATTGATACATTCATTTGGGGGTCAGGGCTGTTCATGTATGGGACCTTTACCCTAGAACTTTGGTTTCTAATAATTTGCCTTGTGTCGAAAGTTCGCAGTCTTTTTGGCCTTGAAACCCCCTTCACTCTTAGAGATTGAGTACTTCCAAAAGCTTTCATTTACATGCATTACATCTAGGAACGCTTACCACAGAAATTAAGGTTGAGAAATGTTTACAAGTGTTAAGAATTCATTTTAAAAATGATGATACTAAATCCATTATATTGCTATAAATATTTTTTTAATGAAAAGCAATTTCAAAACAAAAATTAGTGAAAAGAGTAGCTTTGCATTACATTTTTGTAAGTCTGTTTCTTGTCTGGCAGAATGGAAGAAAAGCTAAATTCTTATATCTGCTTCTATATTCAGTCTGTCTCACTGTGTTGTTTGGTTGAAATATGTGAAGAAAACCTGGTCTTACTCAAATATGTGGTTAGAGAAGGTTATTTTCATAACCTTTCAGATAATTGGATGTTCTGGGATATGATAACAGAACCCTTCCAGCGGTAGTTTTGTAAAGCTGAGCTGCAGTAGCAATGAAAGTCAATGATCTCTTCTTACCATTGTGTCAAACCATTGGTTTATCTTATAATTTGAATCTTTTCATCTGTGATTTTATAATTTCATGCAGTTGGTTATTTGGAAAGTAATAATTCACTAAGTCATGCAGACCTACCAAATGTTTACACATTTTCATTTTATTGTATCCAAAAATCTCGTATTAAAATCGCTGTTGACCTCATCAAACACATCTTTAAATAATGGGAAGCTGTCAGCTCCTCTTGGCAAGTACCAGTTTACCCAAATTCATAGTTTTACTTGAAAGCTTAGATCTTACTGTTGGCAACAAATATGTTTTCCTTGAAGCACCAGGCTACCTTGCTCATTTTGGAGAAAATATGTACCAGATATTCTAGGTTGACTAGTTAAGTTGTTTTGTTTTGTTTTGTTTTGTTTTGTTTTGTTTTGTTTTGTTTTTAGGTAAAATTGGTGATCCATTTGCAACTGGGGTGCTTTTCTTCAAGGGTTTCATTGTATCTCAGTACATCGTGGGCTTCCTGTGTAGTTCCCATGTTGCCACACAGCATATTAAAACTATATGAATTGAGGGGCCGGAATTTAATTCAGCAGTGTTATTTCTTCATCTAAAGACATTCTTTTCTTTCTTTCTTTTTTAATCCTCACTCAAGAACATGTTTCCATTGATTTTTAGAGCGGGAGGAAGGGGAGAGGGGACATCAGTGTGAGAGAAATGATGTGATCAATGTGATCATTTGCTTCCTATACACACTCCAGTCAGGGGCCAAACCCGTAACCTAGGCCCTGACCAGGAATGAACTGGCAGCCCTTCTGTGCACAGAGCGGTGCTCTAACCAACTGAGCAGCGCAGCCAGGGCATCAAGAACATTCTTAAGTGAAGCCATCTAGTTAGTATGTGGCCAGAGAAGAATACGAACGCTCCTAGGGGTAATTTGGTGCCACCACCAGCATTTTTATTCAGTACTTTTGCACTACGAGTACAAATAGTAATGCACTAAAAAGAGGGGAGGAGGCAAATAATGTTTTAGTAGAATTATGAAAGTAGTATCAATCTTACAGAGCTCCTGAATGGGGTTGGGGGCTGCCAAGAGCCCTTGGACCAAAGAACTTGCTGTCCTAGAATACTCACTGAAGCAGTGCTTTTAATGACAAAGTATTGGAAACAATATAATTGCCTAGTTCTCAATCTTTCTCTACTTATTGTTGGAGAGACTTAAGCTCTAAATACCTACCAAGACATTCATTGATGTTTATCTCCTTTCCTATGTATGTAAATGATACTGGTTATGCACCATCTTTGTAAGAATTGAAAAAAAAAATTGTCATTCAAATAATTTTCTGTGCTCTGTGGTTCAGCTGAGGAACCCCTGATTGATTCCTAGTAAGGAATGGTTAAATTGAGGCACATTCCTCTACAGCCATTAAAAAGAATGAGACAAATCTGTGTGTAGTAAAACTAAAATCTTCATGAAAGTCAGTGAAAAGTTGAGAATAATAGAATAATATTTATAGTATGATGCGATTTTTGTCTAGAACAAATTTCCAAAAGCAGAACCATGGTGAGTGATTTACATACGTTATTTCAGGGAGATCCAGGTTTCAAAACCGCTAACAGAGTCTGCCTTTGCCAAGGCAAGTGGGTCTTGAATTAGGGATAGGAGGTGAAGATTTCTGCTTTTTATTGTTTATTCCTACTGTTGAAATGTTTTTTGGTATGTATGTAATTAAAATTATGATGAGGGCTGTGAGGGCGTGTAATAGGGAAACTCTCGGAGGAGTCATGGGAATCTGTCTGGACCAGCTCTCACCCTTCAGAGCTTTCTGCTTTGTAGGAATCTGCGGCGGATCCGGAAGTGTCAGCGTGGTCGAGAACAGCAGGAAAAGGAAGGAAAGGAAGGAAACAGCAAGAAGAGCATGGAGAATGTGGAAAGCCTAGATAAGCTGGAGTGTAGGTTCAAGCTGAACTCCTACAAGATGGTATACGTGATCAAGTCTGAAGACTACATGTATCGGAGGACTGCTTTGCTCCGGGCTCACCAGGTGAGAACCTGTCTCCCCAGCCAGGACCAACCTACCCCAGAGGCTTTCTGTTTTTCTCTCTTCCTTTATGAAAACCTTTACTTGGATTTGAGAGTTGTTGAGTAAGCTGGTGTATTAGTTTGTTATGGATGCTATAACAAACTACCACACAGGCTGTTTGACTTAAACAATAGAAATTTATTGTCTCAGAGGAAGGCTACAAGTCCAAGTTCAAAGTGTTGTCAGAGTGGGTTCGAACCTCCTGAGGACTGCCAGGGAGAATTTTTGCTTGCCTCTTCTAGGCTCTGGTAGTTGGTTGGCACCCTTTGGTATTCCTTGGCTTGCAGATCTCTGCCTTCATCTTCACATGGCATTCTCCCCGTGTACATGTCTGTGTCCAAATCTTCCCCCCAGTCACATTGCATTATGGGTTCACCCTACTAACAGGATATAACCTCATCTTAACTAATTATATCTGTAATGACCTTATTTTCAAATGAGGTCACATTCTGAGGTGCTGGGGATTAGGACTTGAACATTGGAGTTTGGAGGTGGGGGGCACAAAACAACCCATAGCAGCTGGTGGCACTTTCCAGTGAAACTGCTCCCAGCACGCACTTTCAAGTGGTGTTGCTTGTATAAAGTCTACCTGTCTTCATGTTCTTCTCCATTGTGAAAGCTTCATGGTATATTTATGTACCAGGTATTGAGCCAGGCCCTGGGACTACAACCATGAAGTAGGGCATAAAAGGCAGTATGGTACACACTACCAAGGAAAGAAGCTAAGTGAAGTGACCAAGAGTTACTGATGTGCAGGTCCAGCCTTTGTTGGGGGGAAACTTCTCTAGGAAGTGATGCATGAGGCCTGAACAGTGGCATGAATCCAGCCTGGTGAATAGTTGGGGGTTGGTAATTTCTAGGCAAAGGAAACAATTGCAAGGCTGGGAGGGAAAAGAATGTGTGAAAAACTAAAACCGTCAGTGTGGCTAGAGCCATAACAAAAGTGGCATATGTGAAATTGGAAGGTAAGGTCAAGGCCACATTGCTTAGTTTCATAGGCCATGGTTTGAATTTGGTTGTGGTACATTGGGACATTGTTGACAAAGATGGCTTGGACTTTCTGAGAATGGGACTGAGTGTGGCACAGAGTTGGAAGGTTAGAGACCGTTCAAGAGATTGCTCTCATCCAAATGAGATGTGATGGTGACCTGGGCTAGCAGAAAGAACTCAGTGGAACTGTAAGAATTAGACAGACTGGAGGTATAATTTGGAAATATAATTGGCAGGTAATGATCAGATTCCCATTTGAGGTAAGAGAAAGGAGACCACCAAGGATGATGCCTGGCAGTTTTTGTTACTTGGTTTTCTTTCTTTCTTTCTTTCTTTTTTTTTTTTGCTTTAATAAATGGGAAGTTTAGGGATATATCTATTAATAGGAAGGGGTTACCATGTTTAAGGGGCAGATACCACTCTGTTTTGAACTGGTTAAGTTTGAAGGGGCAATAAAACATCTAAGCAGGAGGTGCTGGGTGGATGATTTAATGTACTTCTCTCATGGTGCTGTGTGTTGTATATATGTCTCTGATTCAGAGTTTTTGGGTGGCTGGGCAATCCCTAATTCATCCCTTTCCCCTGCTCTACCTTGCACATGAGCACCAATAAGTATTTACAGGATGAAAAGGTAGGAATGTAAATCTCCACTGAAGATCTGCTGTGCCTGGCACTCTAGTGGGCAGGGTAGAGGTAATACTGTGAAGGAGAGTGGGTTTTAAGCCACTCTGTTTTACTTCAGCTGTCCTCTTACTTAGAAGTGGATTGTGTTGCTAATAGAAATGACCAACAGCTGCAACTCATCTCACTTGGGGTATATTGGAATCAGCTATGTCGTTGATTTTAAAATATAGGTTGATGGAAACAAGAAAATCTGTTTGTCAAGTTCCCCAGGTGATACTAGTGAATACTGAAATTGAGAAGCACTGAGCTTGTCCTGCCCAGACTGTGTGTTGGCATTATGTCTTTGATGGCTCAATGGGTTCCAATTCCTTACATGCTCTGTGTTCTTACCCACTTTGAATTCTCTTCCTTAAACATAGATTCCTATTGTCTTTTACCCCCACTTACCAGTGGTGTCAGAGACTTGAGCCCACATCTTCCCTTCGCTACTTTAGGAGAAAATTGGGCTTTGTATTGGGTTGGCCAAAAAGTCAGTTTAATTTTTTTCATAAAATAAAAGACATTTCACTTTTACCAATAACTATTGATTTGGGTATTTTGAGTATGTCGGCTGTCCCCCGCTATTGGCTTCTAGTGGGTAGAGGCCAGGGGTGCTGCTAAACATCTTCCAGTGCGTAAAAGAGCCCCACAGCAAACACTTGGCCAGTATGTCCGTGGTACTAAAAAACTTCGCAAACCCCTTTTGACATCTTCGCAGTTAGTTACCTCCACACCACACAAATCTTTTTTTTTTTTTTTTTGCATTTCAGTTGCATTTTTACCTTTCTTGAAATAATAAAGCATAATATGCTGAAAAGGTTATGTATCTTCAATATTAAAATGGCTGCACAAAATTCACCAGTTTTGATAAGGGTTTTTTTTTTTAATACACACTGATATGACAGCTGTCACAATACAAGCTAACAAAATGGTGTTGAATGAGTTAAAGAGAACTAAGCACTACTAGAGCCATTCATCTTATGGAAAAAACTAAGCAAACTTTTTGGCCAAATCAGTATTTGAAGGGGTGTTTTTTTTTTTATTTGTTTTTTTTCTTCTTCTTCTTTTTGGTTTGGTTTGGTTTTTTTGTTTGGGGGTATTGTTTGGGGTTTTTTGGTTGTTTGTTTGTTTGTTTTGGTCCTAGTTCATGGGTTTTTTGTTTGTTTGTTTTTGCTTGTCTGTTTTGCAGTCCCATGAGCGTGTAAGCAAGAGGCTACATCAGAGGTTCCAGGCCTGGGTAGATAAATGGACCAAGGAGCATGTGCCCCGTGAAATGGCAGCAGAGACCAGCAAGTGGCTCATGGGTGAGGGGCTGGAGGGCCTGGTGCCCTGTACCACCACCTGTGACACAGAGACCTTGCACTTTGTGAGCATTAACAAGTACCGTGTCAAATATGGCACAGTGTTCAAAACCCCGTAACTGCAAAGCCAGAGCAGATAACTTGAGGGAGGTGCGTGTGGGGTGGGGGTGGGTTCACATACCCTCACACACACTGAAGAAACAAGGAAGATGCCTTTCAAGCCTCATTGGGCCTCTCTGGGACACGGCCACCTAATCTGTGCATGCAGCCTGGCACCAAGTGGGCTACATGTAATAAACATGGGTACCTTACAAAGTCGACCGGAGCTGGAACTTTCCCCAACGGAGTTAGGTATTGTCCTGCCCTGGTGGGGGAGATCCATGCAAGCACAGACACTCATCTTGCTTGCACACACCAGCAGAGCTAAGACTGGAGTCTCCTGGGGCCTGACCTTCGATGAGGGAACCAGGTGCTGTTCACATCTTGGCTGGATGGGCATACATTGACAAACAGACTGGGGAAGAATGCAAGGCCCAGATGGGTTGTAACTCTCATGGTCACTGCTCCTCTTCTCTCCCCACAAAGGGGAACAAAACTGGATTTGATTTTTTTTCTTTTCTTTTTTTTTTTCCCCTTGGTCACTCAAGCACATCTAGAGCATCCATTAGATTTTATCTGGGACCCACTGTTTGGCTTTCAGATTGATCATCTTGTGGATTTGATTCCTGACAAATCCCTTGCTCTCTCCCTTTTACTCTCCTCTGGTTATCAAACTCAACAAGTTCAAATTAGTCCTTTTTAGCTCCCGTGGAACTGTTTTGTACCTGCTTCTTTACAAGTCTGCCCTAGTGCCATCCACCAGCTTTACTCTTTCTCTCACACACACAATTTTAACTTGATTTTTCCTTTTTTTTGTAAATGATGTAAATACTGTCAATTTTTTATTAAAAGAAATATGCTTTGATGTGCTAGCATAACTGTTCTAGCTTCTTGTGTATCATAGTTCTACGTGGCTTCAGATTTAGTACCTATGAACAGGTGTGCAAGACATTTATTACACTTTTTACCAAAGGGAGTTACTGTTGTAGTACTTTTGTGTAAAACTTGTCTTCCCTTGCCCCAAACTTTTTTGGGGGGGTTGTTTGGTTTTGGGGGTTTTGGGGGTTGTAAATAAATAAAGCTTGGTTCTTAAGGAATGAATTTGCAACCCAAGTCCCTTGTCCTCACCAGAGAACTACTACAAAGCAGGGATTTGGGCTCAATTCCTTATCAGCGGTACCAACGTGCTTTTGTTTTAGTGGTCAGTTGCACTTAGTCAAAATATTCCAAATTTTTGAAGCAGAATACTTAATTCTTTCAGTATGTTTTTTTCTCTTAACTATTTGGAAATACATGGTATTTGGGTAAGTTGTCTAGCTATATAGTTTCTATTCCTCTATATATTTTTTCTTAGCCTTATTGGAAATGGGAGTGAACAACTTAAAAACCAAACTAGTACTTGAAAGAAGTGTGTACAAGGTGTGTGGTATATCATTGGGGTTGGGAGGGAGAAGATTTGGTACACTTTATTACTAACTGCAAATGGGATATATATATAATTAACATAAATTTAAACTGGCAGACATTTAAACATGAGTGACTAGGATTTTTATATGTGGTCAGCCTGGACTAATGGTGGATTTTCCTCCAGCAAACAGTGAAATCCCTCCAGAAATCGGGGAGAGTAATCAGTGTTTTGTGTGGTTTTATTTACTTCTTATCCTCGTGCCCTCCCCCACCCAAAAAAAACCCCAAATCTTTGGTTTCTGGACTTTGGGATACATGGTAGACTTCTTTTTTGTTTGTGTGTGTGTGGAAGGAGGGATGACAGAAGACTATAAACCCAGAAATGTAGGATATGAAAAGAGCCTTGTGGGAGGAGATTCTAGTGTGAAGCTGGGGTGGTCCCTGACTTGGAGATGATACATACTAATTGGGGAGGAGAGATCTTCGGGTTTTTCCAGGAATAACTTTCCTATTCCCCTCTGCTTGCTCATGACAGATCCTGCGGACTTGGGATTATGGGGGAAATTGATGGGGCCCCAGTTCTTGCTGTCCATGCAGTATTATGTCCAGAGTTACCTGCTTGCAGGTCAGGAATAGAGTTTTCAGGCCAGTTCAAGAGAAAAACTCAACCCACCAGTGCAACCAGAAAGAAGGGGGAATGTCACCTACAGTTAGGATTTTCACAAGCAGCATTTTTATTCCACTTCTAACACTCGAGCTTTCATCTTAAACCCAGCTTGTATTAGAGCTGGCAGATTTTATTTATTTTCAGTTATGTTTGGTTTTGTGTACTTAGTCACCTTTCCTTGCAATTTGCATTTGAAATGTAAATATGAGCTGGTTAGTATTTCTATTAAAATAACAGGGCTAATGTTGTGTATATATTTTTCTTACTAATGATTTTATAGACAAGAACTTGAGCAATCCTAAGAGGAAAAAAAATGTGAAGATGAAGCTTCTCTGAACTCTTCAGTCCTGTGTGGTGGAAAACTATTTTATTAGCATCTTCAATGCTATGACTAACGTGGCATCTCAAATCAAAATTCAGTTTCTGGTAGTGACCAACAGCTGTAAAACATAAAATAGGTAGTAGAGGAAGATGAGGTACAAAGCCCTCCCTAATTAACCCCAGGTCTATTCCAGGTACCCCAGCTCTCTCTAGGTTTTTGAGGGAGCCAGAGGCCTGACTGATAACTGGAAGGCCAGGGGCTTCCCACTTGTGGCTGCTGAGGCTGAGTGACCTGCTTCTGCTGTGCCCGCACTTTCAGAGAACGTAAACGTCAAACTTGCCATTCTACTTAGGGATTTGCTAAGTGGCCCACTAGCCCGGAAGAGATAGAGAAGAGACCCGGAAGTACTTGATAGTACCGTGCTCGAGGTTCAGAGCGCCTGGGTTTCTAGGAGTGCGGTGTTACAAAAACAAGGGTCCCCGGTTGGAAGGCAGCTTTGGACGCTGGAACCTTTGGTTCCGGTCCGCGCTTGCAGCACCTGAGATCTTCCGGGAGGAGTACTGGGCTTGTGGCAATGGCGGCGGCACCGTTTCTGAAGCACTGGCGCACTACGCTGGAGCGGGTGGAGAAATTCGTGTCGCCACTCTACTTTGCCGACTGCAACCTCCGCGGCAGGTGTGGCCCTCTCGCTTTGGGCGGTTTATCCCCGCGTGCCTTTCTGGGGATAAACCCAAGCTGCGGCCACCCAAACTGAGGGAGAAAATGCCTGCCTTCTGCAGACAGGGCTAGGGGAGAGGGTGGGGAAGCTGTGTTGTGGGGAAACTCGCTGGTGGGCCGCTGGTGGGTAAGCGGGAAGTTGGCCTCCAGCGCGAGCCCACCGGCCCCTCTTACTTAGGCTCTTCGGGGACAGCTGCCCAGTGGCTGCGCTCTCTAGCTTCCTGACGCCTGAGAGGCTGTCCTACCAGGAGGCAGTCCAGCAGGACTTCCGCCCTGCGCAGGTCGGCGACAGCTTCGGACCCACGTGGGTAATACCCAGAGGCAGGGCGGGGCCAGCAGGCCAAAGGGAAGGTACCTCTCTGATTTGGTTCATTCCTTACGGCCACACCTCCACCGTCAGCCCTCTGCCTTAGCACTTGGGGCAGAGCTGCACCCTCTGCTGGGAACATCTCCATGGTCCCTTAGCATGGAAGAGTTCATTTTCTTATTTCTCCCAGCCCTTTGACTCCCCTTAAGAAAGGCACTCAAAGATGGATCACCAACCTTTGATGACTCTACCTCCTTCCATCACCTCGCTGCACACACCTTGTTCTTTAATTGTGGATCAAATCTGAATACTTTGTAATGCATAGCGAAAGTCTCAGGCCCTTACCGACCCTTACTTAATCCAAGGAATACTATTTCAAAAGAATAGGGCTTCCACCCTGAGGCCCACCTAACTGGCTCTCTTGCAGGTGGTGGACATGTTGGTTTCGGGTGGAGCTGACCATCCCAGAGGCATGGGTGGGTCAGGAAGTTCACCTTCGCTGGGAAAGTGATGGAGAAGGCCTGGTGTGGCGTGATGGGGAACCAGTTCAGGTAAGGAACCTTGCCCTAGGGACAGTCGTGGCCACATTTTAGCGCTGATCTCTGGAGAAGCCATAGCCAAGTGGCTCTGCCTGCAGGATGGTATCAACAGTATTTCAGGACATGGGGAGTTGCTGCTTGGGTCCTTCTCACACTGGGTAAGTTAAATGAATTGCTTTCGAATTGCAACATAATTAGTGGTAAACCAACCCTGCCACCTTCTCATTCTGGGCTGAAAAGTTATTTTCAAATAGTTCTGAATAATATAAAGTAAAAACTTAAGTTCTTTCCCCCTGAAGTAATAATGGATCTTTCCCTACCACCCCATCCCAATTCTCCAAATACAACTTACCACTACTAAGTGTCTTCTTTATGCACCTAACAATATCTTTATAATTACATTTGGGTCTTTATGACCATTTACAGATTAAGAAGCTGAAATGTGTACAGGTTAGTTCACTTGCTTGGTTTGCATAGCCTTCATTCTCAGGGTAGGATTGTTGTCCTACCTGTATAGCAGAGCCCTCCCTCCCTCCATCCAGTGGTTCAGCAGATGTCTCCTGAATGCCCTCTCTGGGCCATGCCCTATTTTAAGCTCTGGGAATATAGTAGGGAGTGAGACAGACCAGCCCCCAACTTTACAGAATTTCCCCTAACATACTTATTAGGGGGTACGGAGGCCACCAGAAGCCACACCCGGGTCTCCTGGTGCCTGCCCAGGACCCTTCCCATAAAACCAGGGGCTTTTCTGCTGGTGCCATGTGGTGGTCATGGTGCTGATTGCTGTGGGGATCAGGCCACCTGCTACCAGGGGTCCCTGATTTATCATTCGTGACCTTGCCTAGGAGAAAGAAGCCAAAGCTAGATGGAGACCAGGTGGAGTGTCTTGGACTCCCTCAGCTTATACTTCACCTGAACTGTCCAAAAACCTGTGCCCTGTCTCGTTCGTTCTACTCCCACCAGGGTTTGACCAAAGAAGGGGATAAGACCAGCTATGTCCTGACTGATAAGCTGGGGGAAGGAGATCCCCGAAGGTGAGTGAAGTCCCTGTGCTCTGGTTGACCAAGGCTATGCAGGAGGGGACACCGGGGCGGGGGGAGGACACATTGGTGGGAACTAAGGCCCAGAATGATCTTGGAACACACCTACCTCCACCACAACCATCTCAAAGTTTGCTTTGTAAAAACAGGATTTTTTTTTCTGGCTATAAAACATGTTTACCTTCTTGTTTTAAATATGGCCCTCCCATTATATCACCACCTAGAGATGACCATTATTCACATGTCAGCATTCATCTCAGGAATTCTTACAGATGTAGTCTTTACTAGTTGAGTTTATATCTCTTTGATATTTTGTGTCCTGAATTTTTTCACTTGGTATTAGAAAATGGACATTTATGACACCATTAAAAACTCTTAGGCTTTATGATTGTGTTATAATATTTATTGAACATTGTGTATCTAATGCTTCTAGACACTGGGCCTGTGGTGATGAGTAATGTGGTCCTCTACAGCAGGGGGGCTCATGCATACTCATACAATTACAAAATTGATGAGAGTTCTGGGAGAAAACACTGGGAGCTCAATCTGAGAACTCTGTTTCAGACTTTGGGGGGGGTGGGTCAGGGAGGGCTTCCCCAAAGAAATTGCATTTGCTCTCTGAAGACTGAGTAGGACAGCCCTGCAGCCCAATATGCTGCCCCAAATAATAGCCCTCCCTGGATTGGCTGATGGGTCTTTGTTCTAGGAGATCCCAACTAATTTTTAATTTGCAAAGACATTTCTGAGACCAAGGTAGTGCTTTGTAAAGACAGCTTTGGGAACAAAAGGCTAAACAGCAGCATGATTCACACAGTTCTATACTGAGCGGCTTGGTTTTCACCAGTCATAATAGAGCTCTCATTATCATCACGTGGGTGCAGGTTTGTGCTTCTACTGTGACCCTTTTTACACAAACTTGACATATGGGATCATGGAGGTGAATGGGAAGGAGTCATCTGGATGCCCCCTCAGTCCTCCCTCCCAAGCCCCCAGAGTCCTCTGCCAGTCCCTTGCCCTGAGACTGCCTTTCCACATTCTGGTAGCCTGATCCTGTATGTGGAAGTTGCCTGCAATGGGCTCCTGGGAGCCGGGAAGGGCTCCATGATTGCAGCCCCAGACTCAGAGAAAATGTTCCAGGTGAGCAGGGCCGAGCTGGCCTTGTTCCGCCGGGATGTCCACAAACTCCTGGTGGATTTGGAGCTGCTCTTGGGCGTGGCCAAGGTAATTGATACCCCACCCTACTTCATCACTCTAGAACTCCAGGCAGGTTGTTTCTTGAGTCAGATATTTGGGACTCTGGGAATGCACAGCAGGGAGAGTGTTTCTGCCTGCCCTAAAGTTGATGTAAAGGGGAGAAGGGAAACTGCTGAGCGGAGAAACTGTCAGGGTCAAAGAGTTGGAGATAGGGAAGAGCTCTGCCGAGAACCCTTGAGAGAACAGTAGGGCCTGGAGACTCCGACTTGCTTGAGATGGGATTGAAAGGAAGAACCCTGCTGCAGGGCCTTGGGGAAGACAACCAGCGCAGCTTCCAGGCACTGTATACAGCCAACCAGATTGTGAATGTTTGTGACCCTACGGAGCCTGAAACCTTTCTGACCGCCCAGGACTTGGCCTCCAGGTTCTTTGGTCAACGTGGAGGTGAAAGCCAACATACCATCCATGCCATGGGGCACTGCCACATTGATACAGGTAGGGGGGCAGTTGGCCGGGTTGGCCAGGGGATGCAGGAGTGACCTTGAAGCCCTGGATGTGCCCAGGAAGCACTGTGTGATCTTCAGCCAGTTCTTGCCCCTCTTTCTTGGGCTTCAGTCTTTTCCATTTGTGAAATGGGGCAAGGGGCAAGGGGACTGGACTGTGGGCTTTGCTAGGTGGAGCTTCATTTATCCATTCAACAAAATCAGATGCCCCATGTTAGATACTAGATGGAAGGATTCTGGAGACTGATGATCATAAAATAGACACAGTTGATACCGTGTTGGAGGGAGGCACTTAACACAGCTGAGTAGAGGGAATTCATGACAGACTTTGGAGAGGAGGTGACTGTGAGCTGAGTGAAAATGAGTAAGTTTGACAGGGTGCCCAAGTTGGTAAGAGAAGAGTGGCGTGGAAGTAATAGAGACGGAGGCTCAAGCGCAGGGGAGGTTTACTGGGGAGGGTCAAGGATTCAGTTCTGAACCCTGTAAGTTTGCAGTATCTGAGGCTTTTAGGAAATGCACATTTTTAAACAAGCTCCCCAAAGTGTTGACTCAGGTACACCTGAAGTTTCTGGAACTCAGAACAAGGGCTTTCTCTGCTTTGCCAAGGTATGAGATGGAGGGTGGGGGCCTCTGCCTGGTGAGGAAGGAACTGAGGCCGAGAGGTAAGGAGAGGCTATGGTGTTCCAAGTTGGATGGCTGACCAGGCAAGGTTCATCTTGGGGAGCTGTGTCCTCTGTCCTGGGATACCCATCATTATGTACTAGGGATAAAGTACCCTCACTGCGGGTGTCTAAGCCTATGAGTCCTTTATTTCCTGACCTCTGAAGTTGACCTGATAACCCTTGTGGCCTTCCCATCCCACCCCTTACTCCCACCTAGTAGGAGTGGTTTGAACTGCTAGCTCGGGAGGGATATCACAGTACTTTTCAGGGAAAGGGGCCTGAGATGGGAGGAGAGCTAAGAAGATCCTAGAGGCCCATCCTGGGCCTGGTCAGAGTGCTGGGGCAAGGGGTGAAGCTAGAGACCTGTGTGGAGCTGAGGACCTTGCTGTTCTTTCTCCCCATCTAGCCTGGCTTTGGCCCTTCAAGGAGACAGTGCGGAAGTGTGCTCGGAGTTGGGTAACAGCTGTGCAGCTCATGGAGCGGAACCCTGAGTTCATCTTTGTCTGCTCCCAGGTCAGGGGGACAGCCATGTGGGGACACCAGAAACCCAGTAGGTCCAATATTGAGGTTCTGAGGGGCAGGGCTTTTCCCCACCTTCATCTGGATCCCAGATTCTTGGACCTGGGTGGGGTTCTTGTCACTCCTGGCACAGTCCCTGTCCCATCTCCCTCCCAGGCGCAGCAACTCGAGTGGGTGAAGAACCACTACCCTGGCCTGTATGCCCGGCTACAGGAGTTCGCCTGCCATGGGCAGTTTGTGCCTGTAGGGGGCACCTGGGTGGAGATGGTAAGTGCAGTCTGCGCACCATCAGCCTAAGGCTTTCCTCAGCTTTCTTCAGGTCCTTCACAACCCATCTGTGGCAGCGGCCTGGGGCTCGAAGAGGGAGGAGAGTCTCAAGCAAGGTGACAGGCTGTCTCCATGACCAAGCCAAGAAGCTCCCCCTCCAGCAGATAGACGGGTCTGAAACCAGGAGATTCACACTTCCTGGGTGCTAGCTGTAACCGCTGGGTCAGAGCCATGGCTTCTGATGGGGTGGGGTCAGCATGAGCTCCCACCTCTTCCCAAGTGGTGCTGATCCCCTCTTCCCTCACTTCCAGGATGGGAACATTCCCAGTGGAGAGGCCATGGTGAGGCAGTTCCTGCAGGGCCAGAACTTCTTCCTGCAGGAATTTGGGAAGATGTGCTCTGAGGTAGGCTGGGCCCTGCAATCCCTTCAGGCAGATTGGGTCAGAGCTTGATGAGAGATGAGGGGCTGAGGCTGGGGCCACTCTGCCAAGAGCCCTGATTCTCACGCCCCAGAGGCCCTTTTCCTGCAGTTCTGGCTGCCAGACACGTTTGGCTACTCGGCACAGCTTCCTCAGATCATGCGCAGCTGTGGCATCAGGCACTTCCTGACCCAGAAACTGAGCTGGAACTTGGTGAACTCCTTCCCGGTGAGCAGACCCCAGGGGGTGACGTTAGAGTGGGTCTGGTTCCCACCGAGCCCATTCCTCTCTTCCCCAGGCTTGTTCAGGGGTCCTGGACAAACCACTCAACCCCCACCCAGAGAGGGTGTGCCTCCTCCCAGGGTGCAGTAGCCTCTCTTCTCTGCCTGCCCACAGCATCATACCTTTCTCTGGGAAGGGCTGGATGGTTCCCGTGTGCTGGCTCACTTCCCACCTGGTGACTCATATGGGATGGAGGGCAGTGTAGAAGAGGTAAGAGGGTTCCTGGTGGCCAAGGTGGGGCCAGGGAAGTAGGTTGGAGAAGCTAGGTGTCCTGTCCTGGACTGAACCATGCTGCCCTGCCCCTGCCTATCCAGGTGCTGAAGACGGTGGCCAAAAACCGGGACAAAGGGCGGACCAACCACAGTGCCTTCCTCTTTGGCTTTGGGGATGGGGGTGGTGGCCCTACCCAGACCATGGTGGACCGCTTGAAGCGTCTGTACAATACAGATGGGCTGCCCAGGTCAGGCCTGGCCCACCAGCAGCCTTCACTGAGCTGCTCCATCAGCCCTTGCCTTGAGCCCTTCCTAGTCAAACATTTGACCCCACCCATCCATTAGACCAGTCCCGCTCCAATCCTGTTCCATGGGCTCCTTCCAAATTCTACCTTGGGGGTGATACAGGGTGAAAGCTGAGGGTGGGAAGGAGCTTAAACTCACTGGAGAAACTCTCCTGGGGTTTCTAAAGTTGATTTTGTGGAGACAGCATTCTGGGGGCAGCTCCTTTCTTCGGGGACTGGATCTCTTGTCTGTTCTGATATGGAATGAAGGTTGAAGCATGTGGTCCCCCCCAAGGCTGGGAGACCCAGGCTTGCAGTCTCCCTTAGGGTGCAGCTGTCTTCTCCGGCGCGACTCTTCTCAATGCTGGAGAGCGACTCAGAGCGGCTGTGCACGTGGGTCGGGGAGCTCTTCCTGGAGCTGCACAATGGCACCTACACCACCCACGCCCAGGTCAGGAGCCAGTCACTCAGCCAAGTAAGGAGAGCATGTGTGTGCTCTGTAGCGTCAGTGAAAGAACCAGGACAGAGCCCACCCAGATCTGGGGAAGGAGGCTTGTGCTTCAAGGAGGACCTGAGAGAAGTGCAGGAGCCGCATTGATCAGGAGTCTGAAGAAGGCTTGCACTGAGGGAGGGAGGCATTTGGGACATGTCACCCACAAGAGGCTTTATCCAGGAGGTCCTGGGGAGCCATTAGATAGTGTTCTGAGTCAGGACATCAGGTGTTCTGAGCCATGGAGGGCTTTGCAATGTGTTCTGGGGTGCTTGGGCAGGTTCTAGACTCATCCTTTTTGCCTTGCTGGCCCTGACTCAGATCAAGAAGGGGAACCGGGAGTGTGAACGCATCCTGCACGATGTGGAGCTGCTCAGCAGCCTGGCCCTGGTCCGCAGCGCCCACTTTCTGTACCCAGCAGCCCAGCTGCAGGGCCTCTGGAGGTCAGCCTGGCTCTGCCTGTCACCTATCAGACTCCACCCAGAAACCTCTGTGACTGCTCCTCTCGGCCTTCATTCTTCCCACCCTCCTGGCCTTCCCCATTCCTGCCCTTGACCCCTGCAGGCTTCTGCTCCTGAACCAGTTTCACGATGTGGTGACTGGAAGCTGCATTCAGCTAGTGGCCGAGGAAGCCATGTCCCACTATGAAGGTTAGGCTAACATTCCCACTGTTCTCTTCAATACCCGGGGCTGATCCCAGAGTGTCACCTGTAGGTCACTCAGATCATCCCAGTTGGTATGGGAAGTCTCTGTCATTGCCCACTAGGACCACCTAATTTCTCCTCAGATATCCGTTCCCACGGCAACACACTGCTTAGCACTGCAGCTGCAGCCCTGTGTGCTGGGGAACCAGGTCCTGAGGGACTCCTCATTGTCAACACACTGCCCTGGAAGCGCACTGAAGTTTTGGCCCTGCCCAGGCCTGGCGGAGCCCACAGCCTAGGTATGAGCTGGGGAGAGGGGTTGTTGCTGCAGCAGGAGGGAAGGAGGCCAGTCCAAGGGTCAGGGATACTCCCCTGGGGATCTCTGCCCTGGGGTGACCCAGGCTGGAGGGTAGCAGCAGTAGTATCCCTGCATCCCGAAGAGGTTCCTGAAAGTTCAAGGAGGCTGCACTGATGCCCAAATCTCGTCCCCAGCCCTGGTGACAGTGCCCAGCATGGGCTATGCTCCTGCTCCGGCCCCCACTTCACCGCAGCCCCTGCTGCCCCAGCAGCCTGTGTTTGTTGTGCAAGAGGTGAGTGCTGGCGTGTCCAGCTGGGTCAGGGCTCTCCTGGAACATTCTTAACAACATGGGGTTCAGAGCCCCCCAGACTGGAGCAAGTGGTGAGATGGGGCTGGGGCGGGGGGCTGTTGGTTGTGGGAAGCCCCTGCCAACTATGTCAAGGCCCCCTTCTGCCAAGACTGACGGTTCTGTGACTCTGGACAATGGCATCATCCGGGTGAAGCTGGACCCAACTGGCCGCCTGACATCCCTGGTGCTGGTGGCTTCCAGCAGGTGCCAGCCCCCCACTGCCCTCTCTCAGGATCTGGCAGGTAGCTCCCAGAGCCTGCTCCCTCTGTCCTCTGGCCACAGCAGCCCACCAGTGGCTCTCGGCTGGGACCCACTCATGGAGCAAAGCAGGCTGGGCTGAGGAGACCCTTGTCCCTGGGTCTATTCACCCTACCCCCACCCCACCTTGAGCATCTGGAGAGACCAAAATCACACAGTTGTAAAACACCAATCCCCATCTCCTTCCAGGGAAGCTATTGCCGAGGGTGCTGTGGGAAACCAGTTTGTGCTGTTTGATGATGTCCCTCTGTATTGGGATGCATGGGATGTCATGGATTACCACCTGGAGACACGGTGCGGGTTGGCAGGGTGTGGGGGAGGTGGGATGTACAGGCCCTCTGGGCCCTCCATCGGCTGGCCCCAGCTTAGTGCCTCATACATCTACCCTCTAGGAAGCCAGTGCTGGGCCAGGCAGGGACCCTGGCAGTGGGCACTGAGGGTGGCCTGCGGGGCAGTGCCTGGTTCCTGCTACAGATCAGCCCCAACAGTCGGCTCAGCCAGGAGATTGTACTGGATGCTGGCTGCCCTTATGTCCGCTTCCACACCGAGGTAGCATGGGGGTAGCATGGTGGCTACTTTCCCAAAAGTGTGGCTGGTAAGGAGGGGCTAGCCCTAGGCTTGTGTGTCTCTTTCTCCCCTCCCCCTTGACCCCCACCCCAGGTACATTGGCACGAAGCCCACAAATTCCTGAAGGTGGAGTTCCCTGCCCGTGTGCGGAGCCCCCAGGCCACCCATGAGGTCCAGTTCGGGCACTTGCAGCGGCCCACCCACTACAACACCTCTTGGGACTGGGCTCGGTTTGAGGTCTGACATGGGTAGGGTGCGGGGATTTGGACTCTCCCTAGCTGGGGTGAGACTAGTTGTATGGAATGGGGTGGTGAGGAGGAGGAAGAGCAATATTTGCTAGTTCCTGAAGTGTGCCAGGCATCCATTTAGTAGGTTAAGTACTAATTGTCCCCATTTCACAGATGAGGAACTGAGGCATAGACAGTTTGGGTGGTGTGTTCAGGGCCTCCTATTGTGAGAGCTGGCATTCAATCCTGAGGTCCCAGAGCTTGCCCTCACTTCAGTGACTGGAGCAAAAGGAGGAAGGGCCACCAAGTGGGTCTGGGATGTGCCCTTCAGGTGTGGACCCACCGCTGGATGGACCTATCAGAACATGGCTTTGGGCTGGCCCTACTCAATGACTGCAAGTACGGCTCTTCAGTTCGGGGCAACGTCCTCAGCCTCTCACTGTGAGTGGTGTGCCCAGCCTTGGGGCAGGAACTAGCCTTGGGGAAGGTCTGACAGGGCCAAAATTCCAACCTGGTCCATTCCCACCCTCCCTGCAGTTTGCGGGCTCCTAAAGCCCCCGATGCCACTGCTGACATGGGGCGCCATGAGTTCACATATGCACTGATGCCACACGCGGGTGAGTGCTGCCTCACCCCTTCTCTCCTTTTCTCCAAACCTTGGTTTCTCCAACCGTTGGTGGGGAGGGGAAAACTGCTGCCCTGTGCCTCTACCCCCTTTTGCACCACACATTCCTGTTCGGCCCTTGCCCAGGCTCTTTCCAGGATGCTGGTGTTATCCAAGCAGCCTACAGCCTCAACTTCCCTCTGTTGGTGCTGCCCACCCCAGGCCGGGCGCCTGTGTCTGCCTGGAGTGCCTTCACTGTGTCCTCCCCCGCTGTGGTGCTGGAGACGGTCAAGAAGGCAATGCAACGCCCGGGGGGGGGGGGGGTTGCTGGGGGCTGGCCACTTCTGACCTTGGCCCCACCCACCATCCCCTTCCCACCCCAGGCTGAAACCCAGGGCTGCTCGCTGGTGCTCAGGATGTACGAGGCCCATGGCAGCCACGTGGATTGCTGGCTGCACACGTCATTGCCAGTTCAGGAAGCTGTCCTGTGAGTGGGATGGGAGTGGGAGTCCTGCCCTCACTCGGTCCTCGAGGGAGTCCTCATAGTCCCTCCTGTTCTACAGCTGCGACCTCTTGGAGCGCCCTGATCCTGCTGGCCACCTGCCCCTTAGGGACTCCCGCCTGAAGCTCACCTTTTCTCCCTTCCAAGTACAGTCTCTGTTGCTAATGCTGCAACCTACCCCTGAACTGAGACCCTGAGGGTGGAGATTACTTGTGGAGAGCTTTGGTGGTTGCCTGAAGCACAGATGTGTGACCTCTTAAACATTAAATCCTTGTCTCAGGACCCCTGCTGGTAACTCCTGCCCTTTCCTTTTAAGGGCCCATCCTCTCAATTTGTGAAGAGAAGTCTGTTCCCCAGGCATTTGGGGGCAAGGGCAAAATCTAAGGTAACCTGTGTGTGCAGAGTCTGGGTTGCAGCCCCCAGGGGATCTGTGGGGATTCCACGACCACAAGATAAGAGCATAAGAGAAATTCCTCCTGGTATCAGCAGGTAGAGGGCCTTGGGGCTGGGTGGGTCCCAGCTAGCCCCACTAGGAAAGGAAGCACTGACTAGTCAGGGCAAAGTTGGAAGGCAGCCACAAGCCCTGAAGAATCCAGGACTGGAGGAGCTATGGAGTCTAGCCTTGGGCCAGGTTCTCCGCACCGCCTGTGGGGGACTGTTCGTCCAGACACAGACTGTCCTCTGACAGCTGGGGCTTTGAGGACTGGCATGGGGCCCAGTCTGCCATGCTGGGGATGCAGCCCCCTTGGACTTGGGGCCAGGCAACAGGTCCTCCTAAGTTGGCCATCCCAGGCCTTCTGTAGCCAATCCAAGAAGTTTATCAATTTATATATTTTAAAAAATACAGCATTTTTTACATGAGCTTAAAAAACAGGGACAGTGGGAATTAAATTTAAAAATCATAGTTGTGTAGGGAATAAACACAGGACCACAGGGCCCTTCAACTACTCCCTACTTCTGGGAAGCCACACAGGCCCCCAGGTCCAGGGCAAGGCAGTGGGAAGGCATATATGCAGCTAAGAGGCTGAAGTCCTTTCAGGCTCCAGAGATGGGGTGTCAGTCTTGATCTTTTGGGGTCTGCAGCAGCCTGGAGGGAGGACAAGTGAGGTGGCAGTTCAGCCCCCAGGTTGAGGACTACCCCGACAGCCTTCCTCCCACCTTTGTCCATCTGTAACTCCTAGCCGTACTATCACCCTTTCCTTCTGGAAAGCTCCTTTTGGTGGTGCCCCTTCCATCCCCAGAGGAGGGTGCTGAGGAAGGCCCACCTGAATTTGCCCATCACTCTGTTTTCTTTCCTTTCTCAGTGACTGGGGGTACTTCTGGGTCCTGTTGGAGACTGGTCCCCTCAGGTTGATGGGCTGTAGTTTGCTTAGGAAGTCCTCTTCGTCCTCTTCGTCCTCTTCGTGCCCTTCTTGCCCTGGAAGGAGCCTTGCTCGGGGGTGGAGGGTCCTGGGTGGAGGAGACACAGGTTCCTGAGGTGCTCAGAGAGCAGTTCAGAGGTTGGTTAGGACCCACCATTGTGCAGCGCTCCCACCCCCCACAAAGTCAATGGAAGGCAGCTGTCCAAAAGCTGGCCCTGGGTGCAGCCAGGGCAGGGGAGAGTGTAGGAAGGAGTAGGAGCAGGGAGTCATACCTCCATTCTGTCCTCAGGACCTGGCTGTGATCCCTTGGATTTCTTCTTACGGGACTTGACCCCTGAAGGACACTGATGCTGGGGTTGCAAGGTCCTACAGCCTTGGGCCCTTTCTCCAGACTCCCACTTTTCCACCCTGGGGTGACTCCCAGGGTTGCAGTGGAGACTGGGGACTGCTGCAACCCTTGTAGGTAATACCCATTCTGATCTCTTAGCTTATTACATTAGGAGTTGCTTACCTCTGGGTGCTAAAGGTCCAGGATCCCCCTAAAGTGGAACAGGGAGGATTCCACAATCAGCCTGGTTGGGGCAGGGGTCGTTTTTCCTTGGAAAGGCAGGACTCACACCTCTTTCCAGATCAGTGGGGTTCCTCCCCTAAGAAGCCTGCCCCCTCCCTGCCAGGGAAGAGCCAACATCAGAGTCACCCTGCCTTGGGCTACTCTACTGGCTAGGAGCCTGGGACTCATAGGCGGGGAGAGGCATAGCATAGGGAAGGCTTAGAACTTTGTCATATACAATATGTCACAGGGACATTGTGACACTTGAGGGCCTAGATACAGACCCCATCTCCTGCCCACCTGTGACCCCAGGTGCCTCTTTGGGATCTGTTTGCCTGTGAGAGCATTAGGACCCAAACCTGGAACCAGATGGTGCGGCCGTGCCGGTCCCGTAGGGAGTTCATGCCCGCCATGCCGTAGCACTGCAGCCAAGCTCGAAAGGCCGCAAAGTCGTCCTCCCCACTCTCCTGTCCATAGCCCTTGCCCCCTGTGGACAGAGGAGCCAAGTCAGACTCAGGCTAAGGGGAGGAGGAACTTGATTGACTGAGTCAGGGGCCCAGGCTCGCTCTCCTCCAGCTCTGTGTGACCTCAGACTCGTGTCTTCCCCACTCTGGGCCATGGCTTGCCCATCCTGGAGAGGGGTTAACAGTCCTTGCACTGCCTGTTTCATGGGCATCTTAGAGGACATAGACACTTGACGAGTGAGGAGGCCTGGTTCATTTAGCAACAACTTCCATTCCTCAGGCAAGGAACCAGGCCTAGAAGGGCAGCAACTGCCCTGGGGGTTATACAATATGCCAAGGCAGAGGTAGTTGGCTATCTTTGCCTCCCAGGCCTTACCCAGCTGGACCACTTCCTTGGGCACTGAATGGCACAGCTCCAGCAGATCTGGGTTCTGCAGCTTCACCTTGATCTTCTGACTCAGGGTCAGCTCTGGGCTCTGGAGAAAGGGCAGGGACAGAGTCTGGCTGTCAGCATGCAGTAAGGGCACTCAGAAGACAGCTGACCCCACTGGGAGCAGACCTCTGAGCTTGCAGGACTCAGATGGTTCATTCTCCTGCTACCCAGTGAGTGCACATGCACACATACATACATTGTAGAGAAGGAAATGCAGACTAAGGACCTGTATGGGTTACATTAGAGACAGTTAACTATGACTCAGCCCATACCCTGTCAGCCCTCACTGATAATGTGAGTATACCTCCCTCCCCTCCACCCTCACCGGCCTGTGCTGCTTCAGCGCCTCTAGAACAGTGCGGGCCTTCTCAAAGGGGGGTATCTTCAGCCTGCGGGGGGGGGCATGGTAAGCAATGAGGAATGTGAGCACCCAGCCTACCCTCATACCCGTGGCCTGCCTGCTAACCTGTATAGAATCTCTGCACGCAGATAGTTGCCAATGCCATTGAAGAACCTCTGGTCCAAGAGGGCCTCACATATGGGCCGGTCAAAGACCTTGTCCTCTAGGTTTCGTAACACATTCTCCCTGGAGGGACACAGCCTGAGCACGTGAGGCCTATTCTGCCCTTTCATCCCCACCACCACCACACACCTCACCATGGGATAGGGGAGAGGAGTCAGGAGAACCTGTTCCTAGATGCAAAGGGAGGAAATTAGGAGTCCTGGTTCCCTTTTCCCAGTCTCAGTGCTATTTTGACAGTGGGAACCTCAGTTTTCCTATCAAATGAGAGCAACAATATGGGATTTTAATTCATTACAAAAGGTGGAAAATTCCAATCAAAAGCAAGTTCACACAAAGGGACACACACAAGTCTGTATCTGTTGTGCATATGCCACCAGAGTAACTCAGGCTCCAGACATTCTTGAGAGCAAGGTGATCACAGGACCTCAGATATGCCTGCAGCCTGGAGATCCCTGTCCAGGGATTTTGGATGGTTAGAAATGAAGAGTTAACATTGAAGGGTCTGTTCTTCTCAAGACCTGAACATTTCAGAGAGGCTAGTGACAGCTCTGTGTAGCAGGTGTGCAGGAGCAAGTCCTGGCTACTGACGGTGTCAGCAGCCCCCACCCTACCTTCAAGGGCCATGGGTCCTTCCTCACCAGTGGGAAGAGAAAATGCATCTTGGTTTTTTGTGGAAAAGGGTCATGGCAAGACTGACTCAGTGATGGGCTTGAGAAGCATAAGAAATAGGGGACCAGAATACAGTATTTTGGGGTAAATGTAAGAGTGGAAGGCTAGCCTGGGTGGCCAGCTCCTTGAGGGGACCAGATCCCCACCCCCCAGGCTCCCCAGTTATAGGACGAAGGACACACTGAGATGCTCGTTTGAGAGACACTTCAAGGCCTGCTGACACAGCTGACCTGTGGCATGACCCCCAGGAGAGGCAAGGTGGGGGAGTGCAGGGCCTCAGACGCTTCCTGGATGTGCCCTGGGGGTCAGTCATGCCTGAGAAGGCCAAGAGTCAGCTGCCTTCTGTGGTGCCAGACACGGCCTGACCCACCTCAGTGGGTAACGAGGTCTCCTAAGGGCCAAGTAAAGGTGGGCTGTCCCCAAGGAAGGGAGGATCCACCGAATGGACTCCAGACCTTTGTGCCTGTGATTCTGGTCAGTTTGAATGCTTTCCCTCTAGAACTTTGCATGGCTGGGTCTCGGGTAGGCCTCAGCTCAAATGTCTCCTCCTGGAGTGGCCTTTCCTTTTTTTTTTAAGATTTTATTTATTTATTTTTAGAGGGGAAGGGAAGGAGAGAGGAGAGAAATATCAATGTATGGTTGCCTCTCGTGAATTCCCTGCTGGGAACTGGCTTGCAACCCAGGCATGTGCCCTGACTGGGAATCGAACCTCGATCATGTGGTTCGCAGGCTCGTGCTCAACCCACTGAGCTACACCAGCCAGGGCTGAAGTGGCCTTTCCTAATGCCCCCTGCCCCGCACTCCCTAGCCACAGAAGTCATTCTCTCCCTCTTGGATTTTTCAGGAATGTGTCTATATGAACTCATCTAGTTTGTTTCCTTGTCCCCCCATACCCTGCCTGAACTTCGGCTCAGTGGGAGCAGGGTCCACATCCACCTTGATCACTGCTGTATCACCAGCACCTAGAACAGGGTCTGGCACAAAGAGACTGATATACATTTCCTCTTTGGAGGAAGGGTGGCTGACATTGTGCCATCTTAGGTGACATGCATCACAACCAGGTAAGACTGTTACTCCTCCCACAGACAAAAGACAGCCACAGAGATCATGGGACACAAACCAGTGGGCAGGCAAATGTGAAAGACCACAAAACCTGACTCAAACCATGTCTATTGGCAGTCCCCATCCTACCGTCTTGGAACCCTTCCTTCCTTCTTAGCCTCCTGAGGGTACCTAGAAGCAACGTGGGGTGCTGATCCTGCCTCAGCTCTCACAGTAACTCGCTTCGTCCTTGGGGCATGCCTTCCTATTCACCTCTTGACCCACCTCCCGTAACAATTCTGGTTTTCCGTATCCATTAGCTTAGAGAACTGTCCCCAGGGAAGTAAGTCTTGGTCCATAGAGGAAGGGACTGAGGCTCAGAAGAGGCTGGGATTTGCCCCTCGGCCAACAAGGCACTAAAAGAGTCGGGCCCAGGGCTGTGCTCATCACACCTGGGGCTGGCCCTACCTACCTGAACTGCTCATACTCCAGCAAGACACATGGCCCACGGCCTGGCTGCCACTTGCCACCGAGGTCCCAGTGCCCAAAGCGGCGGATGTCCACAAAGCAGAGGGCCAGTCTGGGGCCAGGAGGAGCTGTGTAAAACCGTAGATGGGCATGGGGTGGTAGCGCATTGCTGGGTACCAGCTGGAAGGACCCAGACATACCAAAGTGGAAGATAAGGGCCATTGGCTCCTGTGAGGGCTGGGCCCCAGGAAGGGGGCACAGTGTCAGGCGAAGCTCCTTGCCCCGGGCTGAGGCTGAGATGTAGTAGGCACTGCTCTCAAAGGGCACCTCAGGGTTGCGGCTGACAGGTGACTTCTCCACACCCCCGCCAAACACCAGCCCCCTGCATGCCTCGTTCACGAAGTGGCTGGCCAAGTGCAGCTCAGGGCCCTCAGGCATTCTGTGCCAAGAGACGGCAGGCCCTGTGAGGGGAAGAGAACTGCAAGTTGGATCAGGTGTGCACCTTGTGAGATAGGATTTATCACCCGTTTCATAGAGGAGAACCTGAGAATCAGGAGACCCTGGACTGGTAGGTTTTGCAGGAAATGCTGCTGGCCTGGCCACAGTCTTTGGACCCCACCTGAAAATGCTGGGGAAGCCCAGAGCACTGGGGAGCTCCAGTCTTGTTAACACCTTCCATGATGGTCTCCCATGAACACTCGCAGCTTTTAGAATAAGGTCCAAATCCTTCCTGGGACCAGCTGTCATCTGGTTCCTAGGCTCCCCCTCAATCACTTGCCCCAACCATGCTGCTTTTCCTATCCCCACACTTGCCCCTGCTGTCCCCTCATTCTGGGAATGCCTGGGCTGCCCTCCCTGACCACCCTTCCAAATTGGCCTCCCCACCTCCTCCAGACACATGTTTTCTTCATGTCACTCCCAAATCTGAAAGTGTCTTATGTCTGTTGTCCACCTCAACCTACACTTCCTCCCCGGTGGAAGCTCATTTTGTTCACCACCCCACCACTCAGAACCGACCTTATCTGTTGCCAAAATCGCTGAGGGAATGAGCCCGACCCCACCTGGGGAGCTGGGGAAATTAACGCTCAGAGGCTCAGCTGGCAGTTAGGACGAGTTTAGGACGGAGTTGGAGGCAGGCAGGAGGGGATGCACGTGTCTCGAGGTATGTCTGGGCTGGAGCTAGGTCCCCGCAGCTGCGAGGGAGGAAGACAGGGTCGTCAGTAAGACGAAGTCACCGAGCTCCAGGGCAGAACAGGACACTCCCAGGTCAGCTCCAGGGACGGAGGGGAACCCCCTCCACCTCTTCTCCCTCTCCCTGGCCACCCTGCGGGGTAGGGGAGCTTGCATTCTCCTCTTCTCCCCAACGCGGCGGGATCGAAGACCCAGGTGTGGTCGGGCATAGGCGGAGTTTAGCCAGGACAGACCCCCTTTCCCTTCACGCACCTCGCCGTCCAGGACCCGGCACCCGAGAGGATTCCAACTGCGGGAAAAGGTCCGGGATCCCAATTCCGCTAAGGGCGGGCACTCCATGGCTCTCTCCCCCTGCTGCCTATCCTTGGTACACCCTGGCTCCCTTTTTCTCCAGAGCCCCCACATCCCATCCTGTCTGCAATCTGCGGTACCCACCCCGGATGTCGTCCTCCGTCCCACGTACCCGCGCCCCGCACCCTTCTCCGCCAACCTGCAGCCACTAAGGAGTTAAAGTCGCGGGCCAATCGTGCCCGAAGCTGTGGTTGCTGGTCCAGCGCCCGCTGGGAAATGTAGTTCCTCGGGCAGGAAGCCGAGGCCTTCGGCGTGTGATCCACGAGCTGGGGCGGTTCGGCGTGTGCGAAAGGCTTTGGGGCAGTCACCTGTTTGGGAGGGTGGTACCGGCGGGATCCAAGGTCAGTTCTGAGGTCCCGTGTCACAGCTGTCCCTGTGGCTGAGGAAGTCACCCGGCCGGTGGCAGGGTCGGTTCTCCCAGCCTAAAACAGCAGCCAGGTCTCAAAGAAGAGGCTCCTGCCAGATGTGTAGAGGGAGCCCGCAGGTGCACGATAAACGAAGGCCCTGGGGACCCAGTGGTGGCTCTAAATATCAACCCACAGGCATAACTTACAAACAGAAACATCTCTACCACCTGTGGGTGAGAAGTGCAGCCAAGCGACAAATAAACAGGCCGAGAAGCAGAACCCACATCAGACGGTTTTGGGAGAGAGGGTCTCGCTTCAGTGACATTTAGGCACTTATGAGACCTCGTAAGTATCCAGCAAACGGGGTACAAGACAACATGCCAGAGGAAACTGGAGTAATCACAACTCCCACTGTGGCTGCAGCAAGCCAAGATGCTGCCCACATCCACTACAGGATGAGGTACATCCTGCAAGACGGTCACGTCTTCATGGGCACCTTCAAGGCTTTCAACTAGCATATGAATTTGATCCAGTGTGATTGTGATGCATTCAGGAAGATCAAGCCAAAGAACTCAAGCGAAAGAGAAAAGAGAAGCGAGTTCTTGGTCTGCAGCAGCTTGGAGGGGAGACCAGGGGAGAACCTGGTCTCAGTTACAGTAGAGGGACCTCCTCCCAAAGATACTGGCGCTGACCCAGTCCCACTTGATGGAGCTGCTGGGAGCCCAGGGGTGGGCAGGGCTGCTGGCAGAGGAATCGCAGCTGGTGTTCCCAGGTCCCAGGCCCCTGCAGGACTTGCTGGGGTTGGTGGGTCATCCCAACAGATAATTACCCCACAAAAATAGAGGCATTGTTGCAGCTGCTGCCGCAACTAGTATTACAGGGATCTCAACCCACTTGGCCACAGGTGTCCTCACCCACCTATGGGCCCTTGAGGGGCACCCCTTCCAGGCATGATGGTCCCACCTCCTAGTATGAGGCCTCTCATGGGTCCCCCAGTGGGGATCCTCCCTGGATGAGGAACTTCAAAGGGCAGGTGCCCTCCAGGAATGCAGACCCCTCTCCCATAGATTCAAAGACTTCTCTGACTCGTGGTCATAGAGTTATGGAAGTAGCTCTACAGAGGTGCGGGCCCAGTTCCTCAGGTCCACTTTCTCACAGGCCTGTTTGTTTGTTATGCCGTAGCCTCACAGATTGTTTAGTTTCCCTTCTACAGCCCCCTCCCGAGTGGGTGCCCACCAGTGCCCTAGACTCACCTGTGCCCTCCTCAGCTCCCTGTTTCCCAAATGACTTTACATAGTTCTTTTATTTCCTTGTGGCCTATGAATCAAATTTATAATAAACTCTTAATGAGGTGCTATAAAAGTAAAGACAATATGCCAGAAGGAAGGGAAATGATTGGCTCTTTGAAGGAAGGTCTGTGTAGGTTGGAGTGTAACCGAGACAGTGTTCGGAGGTGAGGACAGACACAAGCAAGTTCAGATCAAGCCTCAGGGACTTCTTAAAGGAGTTTGCATTTCCTCCTGTGTGCTTGACCCATAAACATGACTTTCCCCTTCATACTAGGACTTCTGCCTCATCCCCCTTCATCTATTAATTCACTTGTTTTGGCAGAAGTACTGTAAGTTAAACTCTGGCATTTCATTCCTAATACTTCAGCACACAGCTCTAAAAAGCAATTTCCTACAAAGCCACAATACCTTTATCCAGAGGTTTTCAACCCTTTGATCTCTGGCACACATAAACTAAATTACTAAAATTCTGCGGCACACCGAAAATTTAATTTTTTCTACCTGACAAAAAAAATAGGTACACGTTTTATTCATTCATACCATATGAATGAATAAAAACTGTTTATTCATTCATCTGGTGCTAGATTCATACATCTGAAGGTTATTGTTTGTTGGCTGTTGTAATTTTTTTATTTGACAGTCTAAGGGAAAAGAGGCAGTGCCCTGACTAAAGAGTCAGGTATTGCATGTTGTAAAGATTCTCGCGGCACAACAGTGCGCTGCTATACAATGGTTGAAAATCTGTGCCTTATCATACCTAATAAATTTAACAATAACTTCTTCATATCATCTAACAGCTAGTCCATATTCAAATTGGTCCCCAAAATGTCTTTTTGTTCAAGGCAGAGTCCAGTCAAGGTTTATATGCCATTTTTTTCCTCAGTGTCCATAGAGACTGTCAAAAATTGCCAGTGCCTATATATTTCACGCTGTCGTGGAAGGGCCTTAGGGAAAGTTTTCACTTAGCAATGATCACACATTGGATAAACCTCATTGACTGCAATACGGCCACTGCACAGAGCTTGGTATGTATGTCTCTTTATAATCACTTTTTAAAGTCTTTTTATTTATTTATCTATCATTAGAGGGAAAAGGAAGGAGAGAGGGAAACATCAGCGTATAGTTGCCTCTCGTGCATCCCCCGCTGGGAACAGACCTGCAACCCAGGCATGTGCCCTGACGGGGAACCAAACCGAAATCCTCTGGTTCACAGGCCCGAGCTCAATCCACTGAGCTACACCAGCCATGGCTAATCACTTTTAATCTAGATGAAATCACCCTCCCCACCCTCCCATCTCACTCCCTTTTCTTTGTGTCCATGACACTGATCTTTCTGAAGAGTCCCGGCCAGTTGTTCTTTAAGATGCCCCATCGCATTCTGGGATTTTCTGAATGTTTCCTCAAACATTCTTCAGCCTTGTTCCTCTATCTACTTTTTCCTGCACACTGGGAGTCAGATCCAAAGGAAGGCTCAGCTACATATATTCAAGGACATCTCTTAGATGCTGCTCTGTACTGCAGACTCCACCACGGTAAGAGTAGGAGGCACCCAAATAGCTGACTGTCCCACTTTAGTGAGGCTGAAATTGATCATAGATGAGGCTGTGACAGCCAGACGTCTGTAGAGTAAAGGAATATTTTACACCTTCTGACCACTAAGTAACCTATGGAGGTGATTTCTGGTTGGTCACTTTTTGTTGAAATTAAGGTATAGTACATATACAGTAAAATCCACCTTTTAGAATGCAAGTTTTTTTAAAAGATTTTATTTATTTATCTTTAGAGAGGAAAGGAAGGAGAGAAGGAGAGAAATATCAATGTATGGTTGCCTCTTGTGCGTCCCCTGCTGGGAACTGGCCTGCAACCCAGGCATGTGCCCTGACTGGGAATCAAACCACTACTATCCTTTGGTTCACAGGCCCGTGCTCAATCCACTGAGCTATGCCAGCCAGGGCTAGAATGCAAGTTTTGATAAATACATACACTCATGAAACCATCACCATGATCAAGAGATAATACATTTCCATCCCCCCCCAAAAATTTGCCATTGCAGCTTTGTAATCTACACTTTCATCCTATGCTCTGGTGACCACTGGATCTGCTTTCTGTCCCATAGTTTTGCCTTCTCTATAACATCATATAAATGAAATCCTCAGTATATAGTCATTTGAGTCTGATTTGTCTTTGTGTTATCTTTTTTAAAAAATCAGTATAAGAAATTGATTTATCAATTAAATAAGTATAACTTACTTGAATAGTACTCTAGAATATTAATTCATGATGCAGAGGCAGTCTGTCCATGCAAACACTTGTAAAGCAAACCATTATAAAATGCTATGTGTACTCGATACCTGTTTTAAATTTTAATTTTCAATTAGACTTTACTTTTAATATTATCTTGTATTGGCTCCAGGCATACAATTTAGTGGGTGCTTTTTTAAAAAATACTTTTCAATTATAGTTAACATACATTGATTCTGGTTTCTTTCTCTTAGTATAATGTAATTGAGATTCATCCAGATTGTTATGCTTATCATTCAATCCTTTTCATTGCTGAGTAGTATTCCACTATGTAGACATGACAGAGTGTTTATCTGCTTACCACCCAAGGGGCATTGGGTTGTTTGAGGTGATTGTTTGGCACCACACAAATGCCCAGTTTTACATCACATTCACCTTTCATCATATGATTTTAGCATCCTTGATAATCCTGCCTCAACCAAGTATTTCACTGGGAGTCACAAAATGGTTCTTTTCTTATTCTTTCACTTCTTCCACATTAGTTGGAATTCTTCTGTAAAGAAGAGCTTTACCTCATTGACTATTTGGTTATCCTGAAATACTAAGACAGGATAAATCCTGAATTCCTTCCTTTTTTTTTTAAAGATTTTATTTATTTAGACTTCTGGCCAAGATGGAGGCATAGGTGGAAACACTGTGCCTCCTCGCACAACCAAGTTTAAAAATAATAAAGTTTTAGTAACAAAAATGCAACCAAAACATAGAAAATTGAACTATACAGAAGTCCAACAACAACGAACCGTTCAGCCAGACCAATAAACCAGGTGAAGGAATGAGCAGTGAGACAGACTGCGCAGGCCCCAGCAGCGGGAAGCAGCAGAGGGGACCACCATTGCCCCTCTTTGACTCCGCCCCCACATACAGAGTCACAACCCAGCCACTGAGTGGCCCCGCCCTGGTGAACACCTAGGGCTCTGCCCCTCATACATAACAGGCACAAACAGACCAAAACATCATGGCTCAAGAAGAACTCAAAGCCCAGAGTCAATAACTCTAAGCGACCAAGAAATAGCCAACCTATCAGGTGTACAGTTCAAAACACTGGTGATCAGGATGCTCACAGAACTGGTTGATTTTAGTCACAAATTAGAGGAACAAATGAAGGCTAAACTAATTGAAATGAAGGGAAATGCACGGGAAACCAATAGTGATGGAAAGGAAACTGGGACTCAAATCAAGGGAGTGGACCAGAAGGAAGAAAAAACTGACCAAACAGAAAGATATGAAGAAACAAGAATTCAAAAAAATGAGGAGAGGCTTAGGAACCTCCAGGACATCTTTAAACGTTCCAACATCCGAATTACAGGGGTACCAGAAGAGGAAGAGGAACAGCAATGAGTGGAAAACTTATTTGACCAAATAAAGGAGAGCTTCCCCAATCTGGCAAAGAAAATAGACTTCCAGGAAATCCAGGAAGCTCAGAGAATCCCAAAGAAGTTGGACCCAAGAAGGTACACACCAACGCACATCATAATTACATTAGCCAAGATTAAAATGAAGGAGAGAATTCTAGAAGCAGCAAGAGATAAGGGGACAGTCATTTACAAAGGAGCTCCCATCAGACTGTCAGCTGATTTCTCAAAAGAGATCTTACAGGCAAGAAGGAGCTGGAAAGACATATTCCAAGTCATGGAATCCAAAGACCTACAACCAAGATTGCTCTATCCAGTGAAGTTTTCATTTAGAATGGAATGACAGATAAATGCTTCTCAGATAAGATCAAATTCAAGGAGTTCATCATCGCCAAGCCCTTATCATATGAAATGTTAAAGGGACTTATCTAAGAAAAAGAAGATAAAAAAATACGAACAGTGAAAGGACAGCAAACTCACAGTTATTAAGAACCACACCTAAAACAAAAGCAAACTAAGAAGACAGCTAGATTGGGAGTGGAACCACAGAAATGGAGATCACATGAAGGGTTAGCAACAGGGGAGTGGGAGGGGCAGGGATTTTTAGGGACTCAGATTTTTAAAAATTATATTTTATTGGTTATGCTACTACAGTTTTCCTGATTTTCTCCCCTCTTCCCCCCTTCATGCATCACCCCCTACTCCCTCAGGCAATCTCCCTACCATTGTTCATGTCCATGGGTCATGCATGTACATTTTTTTGGCTATTCCATTTCTTATGTGGCACTTTCCATCCTCATGGCTACTCTGTAACTACCTCTTTGAACTTTTTAATACCCTCACCTCTTCGTCCATTCTCTTTACACCCCACTCACATCTGGCAATCATCAAAACACTCTCTGTGTCCATGATTCTGTCTGTTCTTCTTGTTTGCTTAGTTTTTAAAAACATTTTATTTTTAGAAAGATGGGAAACAAGGAAGAAAGAGGAGAAACACTGATGTATGAGAGCTACATCAACCAGTGGCCTCTTGTATGCCCCCAACCAGGCACCTGGCCTGCAACCCAGGCATGTGCTCTGACTGGGAACTGAACTGGCAACCCTCTGGTTCGCAGGCTGGCCCTCAGTCCACCGAGTCACAACAACCAGGGCTTAGTTTGTTGGGTATTTTTAAAATTCAATTGTTAATAGATTTGTATTTTTTTGTGATTTTATTTTTCAGAGTTTTGATCTTTTTCTTAAATAAGTCCCTTTAACATTTCATATAATAATGATTTGGTGACAATGAACTCCTTTAGTTTTTTTCTTGTCTGGGAAGCTCTTTACCTTCCCTTTGATTCTAAATGACATCTTTTCTGGGTAGAGCAATGTTGGCCGTAGGTCCCTGCTTTTTGTGACTTTGAATATTTCCCGCCAATCCCTTCTAGCATGCAAAGTTTCTTTTGAGAAATCAGCTGACAGTCTTATGGGGATGATCCTGTAGATGACTTCTCTTGCTGCTTTTAAGATTCTCTCTTTATCTTTAACCTTTGGCATTTTAGTTATGATGTGTTTTGGAATAGGCCTCTTTGTATCCATCTTGTTTGGAACTCTCTGTGCTTTCTGGACTTGCATGTCTATTTTCTATACCAAACTAGGGAAGTTTTATTTATTTTCTCAAATAGATTTCCAAATTCTTGCTCTTCCTCTTCTCTCTCTGGTACCCCTATGATATGAATGTTGGACCTCTTGAAGTTGTTCCAGAGGCTGCTTATACTGCCCTCATTTTTATTTGGATATTTTTCTTCTTGTTCTGGTTGGTTTTTTGTTTGTCTTCCTTATGTTCCATGTCATTGATCTGATTCTCAGCTTCATCCACTCTAGTGTTCCCCTGCAAGTTGTTCTTTATTTCAACTAGTAAATCCTTTATTTCTGACTGGATCTTTTTTATGCTGTTGAGGTCCTCACTAAGTTCCTTGAGCATAATTATAATCAGAGTTTTGAACTCTGCATCTTATAGATTGCTTCTCATTTCCTTTAGCACTTTTTTCTGGAATTTTGATCTGCTCTTTCACTTGGGCCATGTTTCTTTCTCCTCATTTTGGCAGCCTCCCTGGGTTTGTTTCTATGTATTAGTAGAGCTGCTTTGACTCCATGTCTTGGTAGTGTGGCCTAATGTAGTAGGTGTCCACATGGCCTGTAACTGTCTACAGTGTGTGCTGGCTTGGGGTTTCCCAGGTGGTGCAGGCCAAGTTCAGCCCCCACCTGAGTTTGCCCAGGGCCACGGAGCCTGAGCTATAAAGCAATCTGAGGTGGCTGCTGCTTATGCTGGGCTTCCAAGCGATTCCTAAGTGAAACCATTCTGTGAATCCAGGCTGGCTGCCAGGCCTGGGGCTCACTGAAGCCAGCTGTCATTTGTTTGAGACAATTTAGGAATTTATGAAGCCACATCCAATCATTCATACAGAAAAGCAGCTTGGGTGGGCCAGTAATTTAGGTGGAGCAGAGGTTCTGGGTTCTCCGAGGTGGACCAGTGTTAACCAAGTGATGGGAGTCTCAGAGATGGCACCAGCCTTCTGGCTCTGTGGGTGGAGGGTTTAGAAAAGGGACAATGGCCTCTGCTTACCTTGATGCCAGACACTTTAGTCCCTCCCTCTATGCCACTGGTACTTTTCAAGCTGCTCTCCCTGTGCTGGAGCTCAGAGGGAGTGAGTCTGAGCAGAGGAACTGCCTGGGGCTCCATCAGTTTCTTCCACCAACTCAACACCCTCTGGCTTTTTTTTTTAATATGGAACACTTCATAAATTTGCATGTCATCCTTGCCCAGAGGCCATGCAATCTCCCGTATCATCCCAATTTTAGTATATGTGCTGCTGAAGCGAGCACGCCCCTCTGGGTTTTGCAGTCATTGCAGGTACTTACCTTCCTGGCACTGGAACCCTGGGCTGGGGGGCCTGGTGTGGGCCTGGGACTCCTTACTCCTGAGATATCCCTCCCAAATTTTTATCCACCACACATGGGTGAGGGACCAGCCTCACAGCCTTCTTTTTTTACTTTCAACATCTTTAAATCCATTGCAGCCCTTATCTCTCCCCCTGCCCTCTTTATTGAGGGAACACAATTCCCATCCTTAAAAAACTCAGGCTGGTAAAAGAAACAAATGATTAAATACAAAATTACAATGTCGTGTTACAATAGCAATGAGAGAAGTGCATGTGGGATTCTGTGGTCACATAGAAGAGGCAAAATTACCTGGGAAATGAAGCTAATATTATACAGTTGATGAGATCTAGAACTTTCATGTCTTTTTTTATCTGCCCCACTTTTTTGTGTTTATTCCATTTTTTTCTTTTTTTGCCTTCCTGTGCGCTACTTGAAGATTTTTTTAGAATTCCAGTTACTGTATCTAAATTGTTTTTTAGTGTATTACACTGAAGCATACAGCTTTTGAAATGGTCCCTCCACATATAGCAGATGAGATGCTGTAGGAACTTAACTTTTGTTTATATCAATTAGCTTATGGTAAAATTGGTTTTGTTATATACTGTTTCACTTAAAGTTACAGAACCTATTGACCATATTAAGGACCCACATTATACACAAAACTACGTTTTGTCAATTTGAGTGCAGTGTAGAAACCTTACCTCCCTTACCATCTGAGCATGTCTTGATTTCCCCTTTTTAAAAAATTATTTACTTATTTATTTTTAGAGAAAGGGGAAGGGAAGGAAGAGAAACATCAATGTGTGGCTGCCTCTCACAGGCCCCCTACCGGGGACCTGGCCCACAGCCCAGGCAAGTGCCCTGACTGGGAATCAACTAGCCACCCTTTGCTTCGCAGGCCCGTGCTCAATCCACTAAGCCACACTAGCCAGGACTCTCCTTTAATTCTTGAGTTAATTTGCACTGAATATAGAATTCTGGACTGATGATTTCCTTTCAGGGCCTGAAAAAGCTGTGCTTCATCCTTCTGGCCTCTGTTTTCTGATGACAAATTCACTATTATTCTGTTTTCCCCCTGTAGATAAGATGTCATTTCTCTTTTGCTGCTTTCAAAACTGTTTTTTCTTTAGTTTTCAGAAGTTTGATTATGGCATGGATTTCTTTGCTTCTGACCTATGTGGGGTCTATTGTGCTTGTTAACTCTGTAGTAAAATCCCCCCCCCCTTTTTTTAGCCATTATTTCTTTCAATACTTTTTCTGTCCCACCCTCTTCCTCTTCACCTTCTTGGACTCTGTGATGACACAAATATTAGATCTTTTGTTATTACCTACAGTTCTCTGAGGTATTTTTATTTTTTTTATGTTTGTTTTCCAAGCTATTTTCTCTCTGTTGTTCAACTCGGGTAATTTCTATTGACCTTTCTTCTACTGTTAAGCACATCCATTGAGATTTACTTTGGTTATTGTAGCTTTCAGTTCTAAAATTTCTATCTGGTTCTTTATATCTTCTACTTCTTTGCCGAGACTTAAAGCACATTCATGATAGCTGTTTTAAAAATCAACACAGAATTCTAGTACCTGAGTCATATTAGTGTTGGCATTGGTTCTTTTCTCATGTGGGATTTTCTTGGTTCTTGGTATGATGAGTATTTTAATTGAATCCTGCACATTTTGGGTATTATGAGACTCTGGATCTTAATCGTCTCTTTTAAAGCAGGCCTCCTCTGACACAGTGCCAGTAGGAAAAGGGGAGGCTGCCTCCTAACTGCCTTGGGGGTCTATGCCCCACTCAGTCTCTGCTGCTGTGTGGAGAAGCTGCCCGTGTGTGGGTGAAGCACAGAGGTTACTTCCACGAGATTGCTATCTTGCTGTGCCACCTGTTTCCTGGTCCTTTGGCAAGAGAGTGCAGACTTTGTTGGATGTGTGTGTGTGTGTGTATGTATGATGTATGTATGTAATTCATTTATGCCTGTGGGTTGCCATTTCCAGGTTACTACTTCTCTAGCACCCAGCCCAGGATACATGAAGCAGAAAGAAAATCTAAGGAATACTTTGCTGTGTTACTGGAGTCCTGAGAATCCTAGCCAGTCTCCCTTCTTCTCTCTTACATTTCAGTCCAAGGATTGGAGACGCGCCTAATGGAGGAATCAGGTAAAGCACATCTGCTCCCTTAGTTCAAAAGCAGAAGTCAGGAACAGAGTCAGCCCTCACCCTTTTGATGCCTAAATGGTCCAGTCTTTGGCCAGTTGGCTCCCTTTGAAATGATTCATTATTCTTTGATTGTTTCCTAAGATGTTCTACGTTCACCTTGTATTCTCCCTCTCCCAGCCTTGGAATTAGTCTCTTACACGAGGAGCCCTGGTTGGTTTAAGTCAGCCCTTGGAGGCCATTTGTTTTACTCTGCTCAGGCTGCTTTAACAACGTATCATAAACTGGGCGGCTTTAACGACAGACATCTAAGTCTAAGATCAAGGAGCTACTGGATTTGGTTCCTGGTGAGAGTCCTCTCCTGCCTTCTTGCTGTGTTTTCTGGAGGCCTTTCCTCGGTACAGGCTTGTGGAGAGTGTGTCTTTCTCTTCTTATAAGGAACTAAAAGAGGCACCTCATAAGGGTCCTACTCTCTTAAACTCATGTAAACATAATCACCTCCCAAAGACCCCATCTCCTAAAACCATCTCACTGGGAGTTAGGGCTTTGACAACACAGGAATTTGAGGGGGGGCACACTCAGCCCATAACCATTCATGCCAGGGAGTGGTTCGGGCATGGGCCATTCCCTCTTCTTACAGAAGACAGCAGGGAGACGAGGTCCTCTCCTTTCTCTACTTGGGGCACCTGGCACTGGGGCCACTGCTTGCTGCCAGCCTACGGACCAACAGAGAGGGCCCAGCCAAGAGCACCAGAGGACTGGGAGCTACAACTCTGACTTGCCCTACAGACAAGCTGTTGTTCCATGTTCCATTTCGGTCCTCTGTGTGCCTCCCCGCTGACCTGCTTCAGTCAGCAGTTGAAGAGAGAGGATGAGTGACGGGCCAGGGAGGTCCATGTTACCTGGGTCTCTCTCATGAAAGCCTTTGATGTGAACCTGAAAGAAATCTAGGCACATACTCCTTTACACTTCAGTTTATTCTTCCTGCTCAGAAAAACCATCGACAAGTATCTTTCATGGGGAAGAGAAGACAGTATTGGAAAAGTCCTCAGAACCCTTATGCTTAATTCTCAAGACAGGAACCTAGAAAGCCAGAGATCCGGGGGGCCAGGCCTCAAGGGTCCTGGACCTGGGGTCATGAAAAGAAGTTCAGAGAGCAGCTACTCAACACGGGTAGGCCAGCTCCCTGTGGGCCACAAACACTCTTGTCCTCAAGCCAGGGAGCTCATGAGGGTCTGAGCCTGCTTCAGTTCTAAAGGGCAAAAGGCAGGGAGTTGGGCAGCAGTCAGGTCGCATCTGGGAGAGCCCCTAAGCCCTCTGGGTTCAGCTGAGCCTTACCTGCCAGGAGGACCTGGAACTTGTCTGCTGAGAGGGACAGGGCAACAACCTGGGCCGGGGCATCCGGGGCAGCTGCCACTTCCAGCCTCAGGCGCACCAGGGGCTCTTCCACAGACTGCAGCAGGCTGGAGCGCAGGATGTAGTCTACCCGCCAGCCCGCACCTGCCAGCCGGTTCACTGCAAGACGGGCCGGGGTCCTCAGCCTCATGGCCAGACAGTTCTCAGCCCACCCCCTACTCAGCCCTCAACTCTTCAAGGCTGTGTGGCCTTTGAGAAGCTCTCATTTCTTTGACCTCTGACCCAAAGGAAGTACTCAATAATTAGGAGCTCAGATTATCCACAGCAGATCTCAGAGGAAAGAAACCAGACTAAAGTCAAGAGTCCCGGCTCTGTGACTTAAGTGACATGCGACCATGACCTCTTCGGAGGACAGTACCTCCCATACTACACACACGTTCCAGACTGGAACCCAGACTTCACCTTGGCTGATTCAACACTCACCACGCAGGCTGCAGGCCCGCAGGTGCTCCTGCAGGGAGCTTTGCTTCTCCTCGTAACAGCGACACAGGCAGGCTGCGTGCTCTAGGGGCAGAATGGAGGTCCCCTGAGCAGTAGATGGGTACTGGGGCTGCTCAGAGGGCAGGTCTCAGGGTCCTGGCCCAGAGAGGGCAGGGTACATCTCAGGGTCACACAGGCTGGCTTGCTGCCCCGCAGCCCTTGGCCTTCCCAGGTTCCCATACCTTTAGGTAGCCCCAGTTGCTGCAATTCACTGGACAACGACTCGCCATCCACACTATGCTTGGCCGCACTGGAGAGGATGAAACTCAGTACTGCCACCATGGCCTTCACATCACCCGACTCTGGGGAGACCCAAGGTGTCACTGTGGCCCCAGCCACCTTTGTTGCCGTACTATCTTCGGCTCACAACCCCCAGGCCTCCCTGAGCAAAGAGCACTGCTACTGCTGGTAGAGGACTCTGGGGGCAGGACTGTCAACTTCTCAGGTTCTTCTGCGGAGGTGGGTCAGGGCAGGATGCTGGGAGGGGGTGCCTCTGGACCAGGCCTCAGGCCAAGGAGCCACAGTTGCCCAAAGGTCTGTGGAGTCAGTGGGGTACTCACCAAATCTGGTATCGGCAGTGAGCTTCAGGACTTTCTCGTACTGTTGGGGGAAGCAGGCCCTTAGGGGTGCCAGACCCCTGCTTGCTACCCCTCCCTACCTCCACAATCCAGATTTTGTGGTAATAATGGGAAGTGACCAGGGAGGGCATGAGGCTGATCACCCCCCTCCCTGGTCTGGGGCACTCTCGGGACAGTAGGGGTCATTGGGTTGTGGGACAAAGCATTGCTGGGCCAGGCACTCACATCAATCCCCTGTCCCAGAAGCTCCTTCAGCACCTGGCTGCACAGTAGCCTCAACTTCACAGAGGACTGGAGGGGAAGGCCTTACATCAGCCAGACTGGCCCACCTCACCCCTCCATGCTGGGGGGCCTACTCAGAGAGGGTCAGCCACGTGATCAGTCACACAACATGCTAGGATGAGCTGAGAGCGCTGTGGCCCAGGCCCCAGAGTGACCTCACCACCCTCCCTCCAGTCCCAGAGCCCCCACCCACAATGCCTCTATCCTCCCCACCCCCAAGAAGACCCGGTGCACTCAACAATCTTGGCAAGTGTGCTTATCTCCGCCAGGACCCAGTCGGGACAGTCCAGATCACCGCAGAACCGGAACCTCTGCACAAGAGGGAGGCAAGCAGTCAGGCTGGAGGGAGGACTGAGGTGTGGCCAAGTGTCTCCCACACTACTGTTCCTCAGGGACCCCTGCTCCCTGTCCAAGATGGATGCCTTCTGGCCACTTGATCTTCCTGATACTAGGCTGTTTGGAGAAC
Source organism: Sturnira hondurensis (assembly GCF_014824575.4). NCBI lineage: Eukaryota > Metazoa > Chordata > Mammalia > Chiroptera > Phyllostomidae > Sturnira > Sturnira hondurensis. The sequence continues at coordinate 1,845,826 of NW_028077960.1, forward strand.
CCTTTCCCCAACCCACCCTCCCACTGGCCCTTGTTCTGATGCCTATCCCAGGAGTTAATTTCTTTGGCAAATATCGACTGGGTGCCTACTCTGTGGTAGATCCCATGAAACAAAACAAAGTCCCTGGCCTCACAGCCAGTGACCTCTCTCATCACCTTTTCCTCCCTGGCTCCAGCCACACTGGCTTTCCTGCTGTTCCTGTTACACCAGGCACATTCCAATCGTCCTTGTGGCTTGCTTGACCTCTCATTTTATTCAGATCTCTGTCCAAATGACACCTTTTCTGACCAGCCTTCTCTGACTATACTTTCTAAAATAGCCTCTTGTACAAGGAAATTTCAGGGGCCAATGGAAGTGTTCATTATCTTGATCCTAGTAATGTTTTCATGAGCACACACATGTCAAAATATATGGAACTGTATATTTGCATGTTATTTCTCAATGAAGATGTTAAAAAAATAAAACCACTCTTTACTATCATGTTTACTACCCTTATGCTTCTTTCTTGATCTCCACAGCAATTATCACAGCACATATCACATTTTATTATTTATTCTTTTTTTAAGATTTTATTTATTTATCTTTAGAGGGGAAGGGAAGGAGAGAAGGAGAGAAATATCAATGTATGGTTGCCTCTCGTGAGTCCCCTGCTGGGAACTGGCCTGCAACCCAGGCACGTGCCCTGACTGGGAATCGAACTGAGATCATGTGGTTCGCAAGCCCGCGCTCAATCCACTAAGCTACACCAGCCAGGGCTGTTTATTCTCTTTTCTGTTAGAAGGCAAACTCACTCTGTCAATCTCATCTTGCCTGTATCCTCCATTGCCCTGATCAGATGTCCTTTGTCCTGTTTGCCTTGCAAAACTCTGGCCAACACCAACATACATGTCCATTTTTCCACACATCTACCGCGGCTGGGAACAAACCTGGCAAAACTGATGCTCTTCCCACTGACACCTGCTCACCCTACTGGGTTTCCCACCCCACTGAGCGCAACCACCTGGGAACCAAACCCAGACACCTCTTTTCTTTTCCTTCCTGCATTTAGTGCCTGAGCCCCGCTGACTCCCTCAGCTTCTATCTCCACTTTCTCCACCCTAACTCAGGTCACCGCCATCTCCTGGGGGTCTGATGCCCCAGCCTGGGCTCTCTGCTCCTCTCTTGTTCCCTTCATAAGTTAGCCAAAAGGATCTTCCTATGTTCCCGGTGCCCTCTTCTTAAAGTTCAGACTCCTTTACGTGCCTGTCGAGGCGCAGTAAGCTTTGGTCTTTGCTTACCTATCCAGCCTCATCTTTCACTAACCTTCAGTTTATACTCTTCCAACTGGGGAAAATGCATGTTCCTAGGAAGCCATGCTCTCTATAGCCCCGACCTCCTGACTTCTAACTCCTGGCAGATGAACTTCAATGCAGGGATCCAGCTCTCCCTCCTGCCCCGGGGCCCTCAGGATCCTGTCCTAACACTATGCTTGCGGTACAGTTAGGTCTCCTCCCTCTTAAGTCTTAATTATGACTGCCAATGCAGTCTCCAATTTTGCCCTTCCCTTATGTAGCAGAAGTCTCAGTGCCCGGTGCGGTGCATGGAATAGTGTAAGCACTCAAAATCTGCTGCAGGAATGAATGGATAGACGCGTCGGAAGTCCCGAGCCCAAACCTACTCCTTCCTGTCTCTGGGAAGAGAGGGCCTCCTTAACAGTTAAGAATGATTAGATTCAGCCTAATTCTAAGCAAGTTCTTGCCCAGTGCCACAGGAGGGCTGGAAGTGGGCACCTCTGGGAGGTCCTGTGGGAGCCAGGGAAGGCCTGGGAGGACTACCGCTCCGGAAGAGCGCTAGACGCGCCCCGCAGGGACGAGGCGCTTCCTACACGCGAAGGCAGCGCCGGGACTCGCACGCAGCCGGCCGGTCCGGCCCAGCCGGTTGCCGGCAGGGGTCCGGGGCTTCTCTGTCGCAGCCTCCCGGCCCGCACGACGGCACCCGAGGTGTTTGCAGAGGAGGTAGCGCGGCTTCCCCAACTCCTCGAACCCGCGCCCCACCCTTACACAGGGGCAGTCCACGAGACCCGGCGGACGCTGCCCTGCCGGTCCTGCACCCCTTCCTCGCGTCCCCGAAAGCTCACCATAGCGCCAGTAAGCCCGGCCCGGGACTTTCTTCTTCCGGGTGTCTCGGGGTCAGCTGAGGCCGGGGCCACGTGACTCTGGCGCGGGCCTCCCAGCGTGGGGCGGGGCAGTCTTTCAGACCCGGAGTTTCCAAGGGGTGGAATACTGGGGCACGTTTTCGGTCTCCCCGGAAACCCTCCGGGAAAATGACCGGCGCCACCTCCATTTTAACGGAGGGACCCAGAAATACTAGAAAATAGGAAGCAGAAGGTATTTAATTTGTTTGAGTTAAGGGATCAGGAGCCCTGGAGCCGGATGTAATTGCCTTAAAAGGGACCTCAGGTCACAGGTAAGTACAGCTATATATAAATATTTTTTATTTTAAAGATTTTAAAATTTTTCTATTTTGGGTGGGGAGGAGAGAAAGAGAGGGAGAGACCGAGAGATATCAGTGCACGAGAGATATTGTCTCTTGTACTCCTCAACCTGTTCTGCAACCCAGGCATGCTCCCTGACTGGGACTTGAACCTGTGACCTTTTAGTTCTTAGCTGGTTGCTCAATCTACTGAGCCCCACCAGCCAGGACCGAAAGCCATGTTTTTAAAAGGTTATTACAATATAATACACATATGGAAGACTGTACATCGTATCAGTACAAAGCTTAGTCAGTTTTTATAAACTGTACTCACCACGTCACCTGTACCCACATAAAATAACAGCATTATTAGTACCCCAGATATCTCAAGTGCCTGGGTATTTTCTTTCCTTTTGATGAAAACCCCCGTAATTGCCTAGCGAAGAGGGCAGTAACAACATGCTCAGGAGAACACTTTCTCTACGGCCTCACCAACATTAGATGTTTTATCTTAAATTTGCCTGATAAAATGGGAGACAATATGTTGTTTTAATTGCATTAGTTTGCTTACTGGTGAGTTTCAGCAAATAGATGGTCTAGGAAAACCAAGTTTCCAATATTCACATGACGAGGTAAAGCAACAACAACAAAACCCTCCAAACCAGCAGCAACAACAAAGATACGTAAGAGAATAGGCTAATAACCAATCAAGAAATGGAACAGTTTGAGACCTCTCTTGAGTGCGTGTCTGGCCTCAACCCCATACCCCAAACCCAAAAGAGCTGTGGCTCTTTTGCTGTGGGCTTCTAAGGTTTCAAAGGACAGATAAAGCCCGTAACAATTAAATGCTCTAGGAAGAATAAGAGCTGGAAAGTTTCCCAATTCGTGCTAATTATGATCTCATTTATACACTTGATCTTAGCCAAAAGGCTGGGAAGTGATGATCTCATTTATAAAGAGCTTTTTAAGAATCATAAACATCGACATGTTGAAGTCAGCCATATTAAAATACACCATACTCAAGAAAATTTTTATTTTATTTTTTTAATTTTATATATATATTTTATTGATTATACCATTACAGTTGTTCTATTCCCCCCCTTCATTCCCCTCCACCCACACACTCCCTCCCCCACCATTCTCCCCCCCTTAGTTTATAACCACGTGTCTCAAGTTCTTTAGATTCTATATTTCCCCTACTATTCTTGCCCTCCCCCCTATTTTCTACCTACTGTCTATGCTATTTTCTGTACCTTCTCCCTCCTTCTCCTCCCACTCCCCAGTTGCTAACCCTTCATGCGTTCTTCATTTCTGTGGTTCCACTCCTGATCTAGCTGTCCTTTAGGTTTGCTTTTGTTTTAGGTATGGTTGTTAATAACTGTGAGTTTGCTGTCCTTTCACTGTTAATATTTTTCATCTTCTTTTTCTTAGATAAGTCCCTTTAGCATTTCATATAATAAGGGCTTGGTGATGATGAACTCCTTGAACTTGACCTTATCTGAGAAGCACTTTATCTGTCCTTCCATTCTAAATGAAAGTTTTGCTGGATAAAGCAATCTTGGCTGTAGGTCTTTGGATTTCATGACTTGGAATACTTCTTTCCAGCCCCTTCTTGCCTGTAAGGTCTCTTTTGAGAAATCCGCTGACAGTCTGATGGGTACTCCTTTGTAGGTGACTGTCCCCTTATCCCTTGCTGCTTCTAGGATTCTCTCCTTCATTTTAGTCTTGGCTAATGTAATTATGATGTGCCTTGGTGTGTTCCTTCTTGGGTCCAACTTCTTTGGGACTCTCTGAGCTTCCTGGATTTCCTGGAAGTCTATTTCCTTTGCCAGATTGGGGAAGTTCTCCTTTATTATTTGTTCAAATACGTTTTCCACTCGTGGCTGTTTCTTTCCCCCTTCTGTACCCCTATAATCCGGATGTTGGAACGTTTAAAGATGTCCTGGAGGTTCCTAAGCCTCTCCTCATTTTTTTGAATTCTTGTTTCTTCATATCCTTCTGTTTGGTCATTTTTTTCTTCCTTCTGGTCCATTCCATTGATTTGAGTCCCAGTTTCCTTTCCATTGCTATTGGTTTCCTGGACATCTCCCTTCATTTCAATTAGTTTAGCCTTCATATGTTCCTCTAATTTGTGACTATAACCAACCAGTTCTGTGAGCATCCTGATAAACAGTGTCATGAACTGTGCTTCTGAGAGGCTGGCAATTTCTTGGTCGCTTAGAGTTATCGGCTCTGGGACTTTGAGTTCTTCTTGCGCCATCTTTTGGGCTGTTCGTGCCTGTTCCATAGCAGGATCGGAGCCCTAAGGTGTTCACTAGAGCAGGGCAATTCAGTCGCTGGGTTGTGACGTTGTCTGTGGGGGCGGGGTCAACCAGGAACAATGGCGTCTGTCTGCCGTCTCCTGCCGCGGCCCCCACCGGTGCTGCAGCTGCCACTGTCACTGGGCCCACACGTTTCGTCCCACTGCACACAAGTGTGCCACCGCTGTCAGCGGTGCCTGCGTGGTCTGTCTCACTGTGTGCGAATGTGCGACTGCGGTCAGTCTGCCCCACACCCTGACTGGGTCCAGGCCACTTGCGCGCCTGGGTCTGGGGATCTTTTCTGCCCTACCCTGCTCCACTGCTGGCTCCGCCCCTCTTACTGTCCCCGTTGAACGGTTAGTGGTTGTCGGACTTCCATATAATTCAATTTTCTGTCTTTTGGCTGTGTCTTTGTTCTCCAGACCTTTGTTGTATTCAAACTTAGTTGTGGGAGAAGGCACAGTGTTTCCACCTATGCCTCCATCTTGGCAGAAGACTACTCTAGTAAATTGTTAAACCTGTGGAAGGGGTTGTGAGGCCCCGATTTCTAGCCAAATCAGACATGTGGATAACTCATGGGGACTCACTAACTTGGAATTACTGTCTGAAGTGGGTGCAATCTTGGGGAACTGAGCCCTTAACCTGTGTGCTCTGAATTGAATTGAGGGGGGACTGCCGGTCAAGATGGCAGCATTGGTAAACATGGCTCACCTCCTCGCACAACCACATCAAAGTTACAGCTAAACTATAGAACAACCACCATTCAGAACCATCAGAAATTGAGCTGAATGGAAATCCTAAACTATGGAATTAAAGAAACCACACTGAGATTGGTAGGAAGGACAGAGACAACGAATAAGCTAGTCCCAACCCATGTGTGGCAGATAAAAATTGAAAGGGATATCTCAGGAAAGGGGTCCAGGCCCCCGCAGCCCAGGTTTCCACTGCCAGGAAGGTAAATCTCCATAACTTCTGGGTGTAAAAACCAGTAGGGATTGAGGATGTGGAAGACAAATTTCTAGAATCCCAGGCAGTATCTCTTAAAGGGTTCTCACTCAGACTTACTTAGACTTACTCCCTCTGAACCAGGCCAGCAGATTGAAAGGTATCAGAGACATGGAGAAGAACTGAATTGTCTGGCATCAGGGCAAGAGCTGGGGAGCAACTTTCTCCCAGACAGAAGAGCTGGCAGAGGCCATTGTTCCCTTTCTGAGCCCATCCCCCACAGAACAAGGCGGGGCAGCAAACTTGAGATTCCATCAACCTGGCTAACACTGCCCCACCCTATTGATTCCCTGAGGTCCTGCTCCACCCAACTTTCAGGCCCACCCAAGCTGTTTCCAGTGGCTTTTCTTTTTAAATATTTTTTTATTTAATCTTTATTGTATTTTTCCCATCATTGTTTAGTCCCCCACCTCCTCCATATGAATGGCTTGTACTGGCCAATGATTCAGATTTTCTTAAATTCTCTCAACAAGCATCATCTGTCTTTAGTGAGCTCTATGCCCTCTTGCTAAGTTGCCCCAGGCCCAGCCTGGGTTCACAGCTTGTCCTCTCCTGGGCATCTCCAAGTAGCAGCCATCTATAGATCACTTTTGTAGTTAATGCTGTGTGACTGTGGGCAGAACACAAGTAGTAGCTGACCTTGGATATGCCAATAGCAATCTAGGCTCGATTATAACAGGAAGGTGTACACAGCCCACACAGTGGGCCCACCTTGAGTACCCAGCTTGGATAATAGGGGATACTACATCTACCAAGCCTGGTAGATGTAGTATCTCTACCTAGTTTAACACACACACACACACGAAGGCTGCCAAAAGAAAAAGAAAAAGAAACATGACCCAAGTGAAAGAAGAGAACAAAACTCCAGAAAAAGAACTAAACAAAATGGAGAAAAGCAGTCTAACCAGTGTTCAAAACACTGGTTATTAGGATGCTCAAGGGACTCATTGGGTACTTCAGCAGCATTTAAAAGAGACCCAGGCAGAAGTGAAGGTTACACAAAGTGTAATACAAATTTCACAGGGAAACAACAGTGGTAGCGGATGAAGCTGAGAATCAAATCAATGGTTTGGAATTCAAGGAAGAAAAAATATTCAATCAGAACAGTAAGCAGAAAAAAATAGAAAAAAACAAGGATAAGTTCAGAAGCCTCTGGGACAACTTCAGACATACCAATGTTTGAATCATAGGGGTGCTAGAAGAAGAAAAAGAGCAAGCAATTGAAAATATCTTTAAAAATAATGAAAGAAAACTTCCCTACTTTTGTGAAGGAAATGGACATACAAATTCAAGAAGCAGAGAGTCCCAAACAAGATGGACCCAAAGAGGACCACACCAAGACACATCATAATTAAAATGCCAAAGGTTAAAAGTAAAGACAAAATCTGAAAAGCAGATAGTTACCAACAAAGGAGTTCCCATAAGACTCTCATGATTTTTTTAAAAGAAACTTTGCAGGCTAGAAGGAGCTGGCAAGAAGTATTCAAAAAGTGATGAAAATAAGGATGTACAACCTAGATTACTCTGTCTAGCAAAACTATCATTTACAATTGAAGGGCAGGTAAAGTGCTTCCCAGATGAGATCAAGCTAAAGGAGTTCATTACCAAGCCCTTATTATATGAAATGTTAAAGGGACTTATTTAAGAAAAAGAAGATCAAAACTATGAACATTAAAATGGTAATAAATTCACAACTATCAACAGTTGGACCTCAAAAACAACTAAGGAAACAACCAGAACAGAAACAGAATCATAGGTGTGGGGATCACAGGGAGGGTTATCAGTTGGGAGAGGGAAGGTGGAGATTGGGGAAAAAGTATAAGGATTAAAAAATACAAGTTGGTAGGTACAGAATAGATGGGGATGTTAAGAACAGTGTATGAAATCGAGAAGTGAAAGAACTTATATGCATGACTCATGGCCATGCACTAAGGGGAGGGATTACTGGAGGGAATTGGGTACTAGGTGGAGGGGAACAAAGGTGGGAAAATTGGGACAACTTGGGAAAATTGGGACAAAATTGCAACAGCAAAACCAATAAAATACATTAAAAATGAATTGATTTAAGTCACATAACTGGATGTTCAATATCACTAACCTCTAGGGATATGCAAATAAAGACTGGTAAGAGATCATTACATGCCAATTACAACAGCTGAGATAAAAAGCAGTGACAGAACACACGATACAATATACAGTTGGTGTATTATAGAAACGTACACCTGAAACATATCATTTTATTGACCAATGTCACCCCAGTAAATCCAATTTTTAAAAAGTAGTAACAACATTAATTCTTGGTGCAGGTGAAGCTGGGTCCCTCCCTCATTGCTGGTGGGCATATAAAATTGTACAGGCTCTGGAAAATATTAAGTGTGGCAGTTTCTTTTAAAACTAAACATATAATCTATATGACTTAGCAGTTGCACTACTTGTGTTTCTCCCAGGGCCACCCTGCCCGAGCTGTAAATCAATCTGAAATGGCTACTACTCGTGCTGAGCTTGGAGACTCCTAAGTGAAACCAAGCTGTGAATCTAGGCTGGCTGCTGCTAGTGCTGGGCCTGGGGCTCACAGGCCAGTTGTTGCTTGCTTGAGAGGATTTAGGAAGTTGTGCAGTATGACCCAAGACCAGCCATTCATATGGCAAAATAGCTTGGGTGGGCCCATAAATTGGTTGGGGCTGAGTCTCTGAGGATCTCTAATGAGAGTCAAACGGTGTTAGCCAAGTTGATGAAGTCTTAAATATGGCACCAGCTTGCTGGCTCTCTAGGGGGATGGTTTAGAAAATGGACAATGGCCTCTGCTCACCCTGATGCCAGTTTCTCCCTGTATACCACTGGTGCCTTTCAAGCTGCTACCCCAATGCTGGAGCTCAGAGGGAGTGAGTCTGAGTAGGTGAGTTCATGTGTGGGTTCTTTAAGAGGAACTGCTTTGGGCTCCAGCAGTTTCTTCCACCAACTCAATCCCCGCTGGTTTTTGCAGCCAGAAGTTGTGGGGACTTATCTTCCTGGCGCTGGAACCCTGGTCTGGGGGGCCTGGTGTGGGTCTGGGACTCTAGACTCCCCAGTTATCCCTCCCCAATTTTTATCCACCACATATGGGTGAGGAACAAACCCATTCCACGTCTGTGCCCCTCTTACTAGTCTGGATGGATGTGGTTTCTTTTATTCTATAGTTGTCACACTTTCATTCAACTTGATTTCTGCTATTTGGAGTGATAGTTGTTCTATATTTTAGTTGTAATTTTGATGTGGTTGAAGAGGTAAGCCATGTCTGCCCATGCCACCATCTTGACCAGAAGTCCAGTCACTTCAAAGACTTTGTGTAGTATATTTGCCATTATGTTTTTTATAGGGACAGATTCTTCTGATGTATTTTTTGTTTGTTCTGATAAGGCTATACTTTCCTGTTTCTTTGTATGCATTGTAATTTCTTTTGTTAAAAATGGATATTTGAATAATAATGTGGTAACACTTGAAATCAGATTTTCACCTTCTCTGGACTTGCTTTTCTATTATTTTTTTCTTTATTTTGTTTTTTAAAGAAAGTTTATAGGCCATCTCTGTGCCAAGAATCAGCCTAATGTGTAATCATAATTGTCTTCTCAGATCTTTTCTAAGCTTTTCCTTGGGCATGCACAGAAACTTTTTATAATTTCCCACATATATGAAGTTTTTTAAAATTTTATTTATTTATTTTTAGAGAGAGGAGAAAGGAAGGAGAAATAGAGGGAGAAAAACATCAATGTGTGGTTGCCTCTCTCACGCCCCCTATTGGGGGCCTGGCCCACAACCCAGGCATGTGCCCTGACTGGGAATCGAACCTTGATCGTGTGGTTCGCAGGCCCCCACTCAATCCACTGAGCTACTCCAGCCAGGCTAATAATTAGGTACTTTGAATGATGAACTGACTGGACATTTGATAATTTTAAGGCATTATTGACAATTTTACTTTTTAGGTCTGATAATGCTCCTGTGCTTCTGTTAAAAAAGGAATTATTGTATGAAACATGCATACTGACTTTTTCTAAAATATGTTTTATTGATTATTCCATTACAGTTGTCTCATTCCCCCCTTCACTCCCCTCCACCCTGCACACCCCCTCCTCCACCATTCCCCCCTTTAGTTCATGTCCATGTGTCACAAGTTCTTTAGATTCTATATTTCCCATACTATTCTTGCCCTCCACCTGTCTATTTTCTACCTACCATCTATGCTACTTATTCTCTGTACCTTCTCCTCCCTTCTCTTCCTCCCACTCCCCTGTTGCTAACCCTCCATGTGATCTCCATTTCTATGGTTCCGCTCCTGATCTAGCTGTCCTGTTGGTTTGCTTTTGTTTTTGGTGTGGTTGTTAATAACTGAGTTTGCTGTCCTTTCATTGTTCATATTGTTTATCTTCTTTTTCTTAGATAAGTCCCTTTAACATTTCATAAAATAAGGGCTTGGTCATGATGAACTCCTTGAATTTGACCTTATCTGAGAAGCACTTTATCTGCCCTTCCATTCTAAATGAAAACTTTGCTGGATAGAGCAATCTTGGATATAGGTCCTTGCCTTTCATGACTTGGGATACTTCTTTCCAGCCCCTTCTTGCCTGTAAGGTCTCTTTTGAGGAATCAGCTGACAGTCTGATGGGCACTCCTTTGTAGGTGACTGTCCCCTTATCTCTTGCTGCTTCTAGGATTCTCTCCTTCATTTTAATCTTAGCTAATGTAATATGATGTGCCTTGGTGTGTTCCTTCTTGGGTCCAACTTCTTTGGGACTCTCTCAGCTTCCCCGACTTCCTTAGAAGTCTATTTCCTTTGCCAGATTGGTGAAGTTCTCCTTTATTATTTGTTCAAATAAGTTTTCCACTTGTTGCTGTTCCTCTTCCCCTTCTGGTACCCCTATAATTTGGATGTTGGAACATTTAAAGATGTCCTCTAGGTTCCTAAGCCTCTCCTCATTTTTTTGAATTCTTGTTTCTTCCTTCTTTTCTGTTTGGTCATTTTTTTCTTCCTTCTGGTCCACTCCCTTGATTTGAGTCCGTTTCCTTTCCATCACTATTGGTTTCCTGTGCATTTCCCTTCATTTTTGAATAAGAAAAAAAATATGTTGAATGTTTCCAAAAGAAAACTATGCGTTGTTTTGATGTGCTCTGTACATTGTTTTTCATTTTCCACAAATCTCAAACAACTCTTTTTTTACAGCTCTGTCCATTGTAGATGACAGATATCAATACAAAATAATTTTTGTCTATAATCATACAAATATATGGCCCACTGGAGATTCACTTGGCTCCCCCTACCAATGAAAAAGCTGGTTTTACATTTCTAATTTTTTAAAAAATCACCTGTTGGAAATTTTTAAAAGATTTTATTTATTTATTAACAGAGGTAAAGGGAGGGAGAAAGAGAGGGAGAGAAACATCAGTATGTGGTTCCCTCTCACATGACCCCTACTGGGGACCTGGCCTGCAACCCAGGCATGTGCCCTGAGTGGGAATCGAACAGGTGACCCTTTGATTCTCAGGCCAGCATTCAATACACTGAGCCACACCAGCCAGGGCTCTAATATTTTTTAACATTGCTTTTTTCAAAAGAGATTTTATTTGTTTGTTTGTTTGTTGACAGAAGGGGAGGAAGAGAGAGGGAGAGAAACATTAATGTATAAGGAAAACATCAATTGGTTGCCTCTCATATGTGCCTCAGTAACCCAGTCATGTGCCCTGACTGTAATGAAACCAGTAAGCTTTTGGTTTATAGGATGACAGCCAGCCCATTGAGCCATACCAGTCAGAGTTTAACATTCTTTTATTCCATATAATTTGTGCTTTTTGACTTCTCCTGTGAGCTGGTTGTGACATCTGCCAGGTTCCTTCATTAACTGTAAATTTTTAAAAATTGCTTGAAGATTTTGTTTATTTATCTTTAGAGGGGAAGGGAAGGAGAGAAAGAGAGAAATATCAACGTATGGTTGCCTTTCGTGCATCCCCTCCTGGGAACTGGCCTGCAACCCAGGCATGTGCCCTGACTGGGAATCGAACCACGATCCTTTGGTTCGCAGGCCCGTGCTCAATCCACTGAGCTACACCAGCCAGGGCTAAACACAATTTTTAACCTGTGTTCATCTTTATATGAGGGCCATGATTTCCTGTTTGTTTGTTTTAATTATTTTTCAACCACACATAACCTGACTTGGTAAGGGGGAGATCCTGCCAGAGGTCCCAGCAGGACAGGTGCAAGCCTGGACAAAAACTCAGAGAACAGTGGCACTAGGTGCCTGGCCCCTAACCAGGGAGACAAGGGGTAGGTCTGGGGCTAGATTTCCTACGGTGGTGGTGGGGGGGCACCATTATTCCCAGGAGAGAGAGGCAGGCCACATGCACAGTATAGGTGGGAAGGGGAGAGGCAGGGCTAGAGGCACAGAAGGTGAAAAGTCTAATGCAGGAGGGACATCTGATGCAACCCCAGCCTGCAGTGCCCGCGTCATTATGGATGAAATGAGACATTCACAGGGACTATCAGTCTGGTGGAGGAAAAGGGAGGAGTCTGGTGGAGGAGCATGGCTTTTCTCTCAAGGGGAGAAAAAGCCACGGCCCTCACTGTAACTGGCCTTTATTGCATTTCTCGGCACATTACAAGATGGTCCTCATTTACTATGCACAGGTTGCTTTAGGGGGTTACCTTTTACAGACAACAAAGGAGCCAGTGCCGCTAATCACATCACAGAAGAGGGATATTGGCCAATGAAAAGGGCAAAAGTGGTTGGACCGGTTACACTCGTCCTTGGAAGGTTTGGCATGAATTTTAGGAAGTTACTGTGCAGTAAATATTTGCCACTGGAGGCTGGGCCCATGCCACGCAGAATGGTTTTCCTACAGACATCTACTTGTCCTTGCCTTGGGCAGGGGCTAACAGAATGATTCTGACCCTGTCAATGTGCTTGTAAGAAGTGAAGCAACATCCTTGATACCTAGGTAATAAGGAAGTGTGTAGAACTGTAACCTGAGACCCGTACCAAACCCTAGGGGCCCCTTGGCTGGGTCGCTGAGGTAGGGAATAGGAGGCTCTGGACTGTGGAGAGGGTGGGGGAAGGTCTACCCTCCCTCCAGGTGTGGGAGCTGACAACCCTGACAAATCTTTGCTAAAGCTGTTCTCTCTGCCTCACCACCCTCCCTGGAAGAGCAATGAGTCTGAGAGTTTCTCTGTTTCCTCTCTCATACTGCCTCTCCTGTCCCTCAGAGCCTGCATGTGACCACCTCAGCAAGCATGACAAGGCATGGGGAAGAGGAGGGCTCCAGGCTTAAGCTGGTCTGGGGAGTGGGCCAGGACTGAGGTCGGCAATGCAGGCTGGAGACTGGGGAATTCAGAATCTGGCCGAGGATGTGAAGGGTTATGGGCTCCCACATACTCTTCTTCCTGTTCCTCCTGTGAGCCTTCTTTCTGTCCTGGTCAAGTGACCATGAGGCAGGACAGTAAGAAGCTAAGAAAATTCCTTGGCAAGTGGAATAGGGAAGCTGAGACAGACCGCTGAAGACAATGGCCCAGCAATTCCCAGCCAGGTGCAGAGGGTCACTGGCCTGGCAGGGGGCAAAACTGGGAACACAAGGGCCCCCTCCCCAGGGTAACCTTTCCTCCCCCGGCCTTCCCTTCTGGGAGATGACCTCTGGGCCTCCATTGTACTTCAGCTCCAGGCCCCAGAAAGCAGCAAAATTAAGTGGGCAGTGCTAGGGGGATGTCACTGAAGACCCACTGACCAATCAGAGGAGACCATGACCCTGAAGGGGAGACCTGGAGAACAGATGAGTCTTCTGCTGAGACCCTACCCTGAGACCTGCCCTCAGATTCCTGACAGTGAAAAAGGGATAAAGGCCTCAAGACAAAGGATCCAGCAACCAGCACGCTCTCCCTCTGGGGAGCAGCCTGTGCCATTCCCTTCCCCTCCTCTCCCCCGACTTCTTTCCCCACAGGCACAGTCTCCTAAACTCTAAGGCAGTGGGCGGTGGCAGCTTGTCCCAGGCTGATCTCCTGAACCTGTCCCCAAAGCCCCCTCTTCTCTGACTTCCCAGTGAGCTAAGGCAGCCCGGCCTAGGCTGTCCTGTTGCTTCTTCTGTGCTAAGCCCTTCCTTGTTTGACTGTCCCCAGCTTTAATAAATGGATTGTCATAGTCACCTGGACTCATGTTGTGAAATCTTTCCTATACAAATTCAAGAACCCACACACTACAGCTGGCCCTGGGCAGACCCACTCATGGCCAGGCCCCTGTCCAGTAATAGCCAGAGTTTTCAGACCATCACAGCAACTATTTTCTGAGAAGCAAAGTAACAGGGATGAAGGTCTGCATCTACGGTCACTTACCAAGGTGCGTTGGTCCCACTCCTTCCCCACAGTGGGGTTTGGGAGCCGAAGGAGAATGCCAGGAAGGCAGGCCCAGCTTTGCATCCACCTCTGCAGCTGGAGAGGCCTTCCCTCTACAACGTACAGAGGCAAAGCTGGCCCCCCTGCTCACGTGTCTAGGCACCTATCTGCCCGGTTCACCCTGGGTGGCCTGTCCGTCCTGTTCTGCCTCTTGGGGTCTTGCCCACTGCTGTCCTGCTCTTCAGGACCCTTTGGATCTCCACATGCCCCCCCTCCTTTGGTACTGAACTAGGGACACAGGACACTGCCAGTGCAACCCCATCCTCCTGCCCTTGGGAGCTGACCAGAATGAAGTCCTGGGGAAAACCACCCTCCCAGTTACCAGAGGATGAGAGAGGGCTCCCATGTGCGCCCAGCTGTGTTAAGGAGGAGGCTCGGAGCAGGCTGTGGGGCTGGAGCTGGTCCATGAGAAGAGGGATAGTACCCACCACTTGGTGCTGGATCCCCACCCTGTCTGGAGGTTGTGGGTCTTCTAAAAGTTTTTTTTTCTTAATTAAAACCTTGTTGATTTGAGGCTAGAATTCTTATTCAACTTATTTCAAGTATTAGAATGGGCTATTTCAGGGTGTTGGGAGGGCCTCCAATGGGAGGCCAGGGCAGGGGAACAGCCCTGGGAGAGCCCACATCCCCCCAGCTCAAATGCCAGTTCCAGTACTGACCCTGTGATAGACGGAGCCCCAACCCTGGGCAAACCCTAGGCTCACCCCGGACCCAGGCTGAGACCTAATCTCAGTTCTTGACTGAGCTCTCTCTGTAAAGTTATTCTTGATCAGGAAGGTAGAAGGAACGTATATCCAGTTCCTACTGCGGGGCCTGAGCCCAGAGTCCTCTCCCTGCTGTGCGTGGCCTTCAGGCGTGTTTCTGTCCTTCATCCCATCCCAGGGAGCTCCTGCTTTGCCCGTTGCTGCTAGGGGAACCTCAGTCCTGAGCATCTCTAACAGGGATCTAGGTCTGCCACCACCAGCACGGTGTGGACTCCAGCCCAGCCTGGCCCAGATGGCAGCTGGAGGACCTAGTTGTTCTGCACGGTGGGCCCCTTCACTCTTGGACTAGAGACATCAGAAAAACAAATCTTCCTGGCCCTAAGGGTGTGTGAGAAGGGAGTGGCCTGTCGGGCTGGGCAGAAAATAGGCAGAGGGTGCTGGTGCAGCTCTCACCCTCCTCTGTGGCGCACTGACTCCCCTGGACACAGGCTTCCTGGCATCACCGGGTCTATCAGGTAAGACTTGGACATTGAGGCAAGGGAGACAGAATGGGAGGGCCATGGTGGATTGGCTGGTAGGATAGCAAGAGACTATGGAAGGGCTGTAGGAGGTTGAGGGGCGATGAAATCAGGACTGGAGGCAGAAGTTGCCAAAGACAACAGCCTCCCTCCTTACCCTTGGTGATGGGGCATCCCATCCCCCACTGACCAGGCGTGGACCCTTAACTTCTGCACCCAGAATTGTTTCCCAGGGGGTGGGGTGCAGATAGAGGAGTACAGGTTTACAAAGCAGAGATTGAACAGTGGTAAAGGGCTGGGCTGGGGAGTTGTCTGATCCCAGAATGAATTGGGGTGTGGGTGTGTTTTTTCCTTAGAAAAGGGGAGTGGATAGGGAGAAGGAGAGGGCGGGAATCTGGCTGTAGCTCTCTCCAGTCTGAAAGTCACTGACCTTCGTGGAGGTCCCAGAGGGGACAGGACCAGGTGGAAGAACTCTGACAGAGCCCTCAGCTTCCTGTGGTCTCTGGAGGTGAGGTGTGGAGTACAGTTTGAGTCCCAAGCCAGGCTCCCATGGTGCCAGCTCCCACCCCCACAGGTCCCACTCTTTGGGCTGCCCAGCTCTTTCCTGTGTCTGTAGGGGCATGGGCAAGGACCAGGAGGGGGCTCTTGGCAAGACCCCACACCATTTGGGGTCTGCCTGCCCACTTGGCAGGGCAGTGAGGAGGATGTGGAAAGGACCCCGGTAAACAAAGCCCACCACCTCCACACTCAGCATCCCCAGTCAGATCTCTGACCAGGACCCAAAGTAGGCGCAGCATGGGCATGGCTGGGGGCTGTTCTCCGATCTGCCCTCCTCCAGGTTCTCACCCAGCCGGATGGAATGAGAACAGGGGCTAACCAGTGACACAAGCTGGGGCAGGGCTGGTCATACCAGTACTCTTCCACCTGGACACAGAGCTTTCACTGTGGGTAGCAGCTGTACCATGACTGCCACCATCCCACAGCCATCAGCAGCAATGCCACCTCCCTACTGGCCCGGCACCACCACCTCCGTGAAGAGCATTCCAGCTCACATTTGAAGACTGGACAGGAGTTTTAACTCTTCTTCCGTGGGTTTTCAGGCCCTAACCTCTCGGCTGTCCTTGTTGTCCTTCTGGGCAGGCACAGAAGGTCCGCACTCAAGTGGGTCTGCAGCCCGAGGGGAGAAGGCCTTTCCTGGAGGTCACCGGGTGGGCCAGCAACAGGGGCCGGAACTGCAGGGCAGAACGTGCAAAGAGGCTGGCCGAGCAGCTCCAGGGCC
Source organism: Sturnira hondurensis (assembly GCF_014824575.4). Taxonomy (NCBI): domain Eukaryota; kingdom Metazoa; phylum Chordata; class Mammalia; order Chiroptera; family Phyllostomidae; genus Sturnira; species Sturnira hondurensis. The sequence goes on from NW_028077960.1 coordinate 1,862,487, forward strand.
GCCGGAGGCGGTCAGGTACCCACATTGCACTGCTGGGCAACAACCCCTTCTTGAAGGGGGACTTGCGAAGGTGTCTGCCACCTGATTCTTGGGGCTTGGAATCCACACAGGATCCTTCAGCATGGGTAGTCAGTGGATTCCTGCTGCTGGCATTCTCCTGGCTGATAAGTGCAGGTGGGCAGGCTGGCCGGCCCTGAAGGCCTGCCCCATGCCTCGCTGGCTCACCTGGCGAGGATAGGAGTCCTCCTCCTCAGTGAACTCCCATGGTCACCACATCAGGGCTGACCTTTCTTGCTCTCGTGGCGGTCTGGCTTTGGTCAGCCTGTGGGAACCTGAGACAGGGCCAAGGTCTCCTGAATCGCTCACATTGGGGCTCCCTGAGGGCACTCAGGGCCACCCACTTGGAGGAATATGGCATGGGGCTGGTACCCCATGGGGCTCAGTGCACACTTATAGAAAGTTGTGATATTAACCCCCAAGATTTTCAGAGATGGTTTCCCATCCTACCCATCCCTCAAGAAGCACCCGTGTTCTGGGGATGTAATAAGGCAATAGACTTCTATGGTGGAGATTTGAGCAGTGCTTCCTAGCATCCTCGTGCTGGCCTGGGCCTCACTGGAGAGGACTTCCCTTGGGAGGTGCCCGGGAGTGGGGCAGAGCTGGGATGTGAGAGGAGAGAGAGGCCCTGAAGTATACGTCTTTGTCTTCACAGTCTCCTTGTCTGGGGTCAGGGCAGGCTCCCCTTGTCTCCAGTGGGCTAGGATTTTAAGAGGGTAGATTTCTACCAGGGTAGCTCAGTGATTTGGGGGTAGAGCTGGAGCTAGGGTTTGTATCTTCTCAGGTCCTCAAAGGAGGGAGGATAGGTGTCTGAGAGGCTGTGAGCCAATCCCACCCCGACAGGTGGCTGGCAGCTGTCCTGGTGGTCTCAACTTCTTCCCTACCCCTTCCTCCGGCTCACCAAGACATGGGCGGACCTCCTTTGGTCTCTGGCACATCTCTTGTGAGGTAGCAGTAAGAAGAAACTCCTGTCAATGTGCTCCTCGGTTGCAGTCCTTGTTGGACTCTCTCCCTCAGCTGCGAGGGCAGGAACCCTTTCCCCAGAGGCATCTGGAGAGCGAGAAGTTCCTCTAACCTTGCCCCTGGCCTTGGGTCTCACAGCAGCATGCCCCATTGGGGCCTCAGGCAGGGCCACACCTGAACCAGCTCCACCAACAGCGCTGAGTCTGCAGCCCACAGGGTCACTGAGTCTCAGCCAGCATTGTCTGTGGCTGGACCTACAGAGGGGACCTTGGTCTCTGGATCTCCAGAGATTGCTGCCATATAACCTTTGCAGGCATCTCAGGGTTGAGCTAAAGTCCAGTGAGCTCCCTGGGTTGTCCGACAGTCCATAATGCTGCCCCTGCAACCCTGAGGACATCTGTCACCTCTGAACCAGCCTATCAGCCAGATGGACCATCCCTTGCCCCAGCTACTCCTGCACCACATCTGGATCCCTACCGCTTTTGGCTGGGCCCATGGGCTGATACGCTGGCCCCGAAGTCTGGATGTCATCGGTATCGGGGGGCCTAGCAACTTTGGGCCAGGTGCCTCCCTACTTCTGACAATAGCTGAGCCCCCAGAGAGAGCGATGTCCTCAGCCTCCCAGGGCCCCGTGTTTACATCCATTGCTAACAGGCTGGTTGACACAGAACCTCTTCTCTCTGCAGCCCCAGGGTAGTCAGGGCTGAACATGGCCTCCCAAGTCCTCCCAAGTCCTCCCAGTGGAGTGAGAATCACCCAGAAATAGTCTGGCATCCAGCCTGGACCCAGGGACCCATGGTCCTTTAATGCTGGGTTGCCCTCAGCACCCTTCTCAGCCCTCTTCACAGTTGTCATCACCTTATCTCCCCCGTCACCTGCACTTCGGTCTTTGTTGCTGTCATGATCATCTTTCTCACCACAACCTCCATTTCAGTCACCAACGCTATCTCCGTACATCACCAGAACTACTCCAGAACCTTCAGTGTCTGTGCTGTGCCCCACACTCCCCGACACCAACCACCAGCCTTCCAGCCTTCCCTTGGCCGGCCACCCCTGGTGGTGACAGGGCCAGCCACTTTTCAGTGGACAGCACAACCCGAGCCGGCAGTCCCCGCAGCCCAGCCCCTTGGCAGCCCCCTCCCTCAGCTGCCCCTACCACCTCCCCTCTGAACGTGCAGCACCCGTGGGGGTGCTGCCCCCACCTAGTCTCCTTCCCTGCCTCATTCTGGCCAGGCTGTCTCAGTGAAAGGCCCGAGATCCTCCTTCTCAGGACCCAGGGGTGTGGCCACTCCCCTAATCACCAGTGAAGCCTCCTCAGTGGAGCCCAGGAACTCTGCTTCCCTGGGTACTAGCTGTCGAGTGAGAACGTCTGACTACAGGCGAGGGCACCTTCCCCCACCAGTTCTGGATGCTGACCCCAGCCTGACCTGCACAGTTACTTTCTGAGCGTAGCAGGCCCAGCTATGTCTCTCTGCTTTGACATGTGTTACCCTGGACCAGCTCATGCCCTCCACTGCCCTCTCTGCCTGATAAAGCCCGCCTATTTGGAGAGATCTCCCTTGCTGACTCAGAGCCTCTGACCCCACAGTCAGCATCTTTCCCTCTGGCCTTTCCCACACTGTCCTACCCGCCCCTGCCTCCCAAGACCATGAGCTCCCTGAGGGCAGCTGGGCCCAGAGCTGCACACACCCAGGGTCTCTGGGAGTGTTCAGTGAATGAATGGATGAACGGATGAACACCCATCCTGTGTCTCTCCTTGGATGTGGCGGGAAGCACGTGGAGTGGGAACCTAAGAAGCAGAGACCTAAAACTCTCTCCCTTGAGTTGCTCCAGCAGGGAGAGAGAGCCCAGGCAGAAATACTTACAGGGAGTGATATGGAGAGAGGCCTCCCTCAGGCTGAGACCCCACCCACCAGGACATTAGACAGGCATTTGAAGACCCACTGTATGGCTGCCTGGCATCCTTTTCTGCCCGAAGCACCACCAGGTCCTCAACACTCCCCTCCACGACCACCCCGTGCATGCTGCCAGATTGCCCAAACCAAACCCCCCTCCTGTCTCAGAACCACGGACAGAGAATGTGCCCTGGCCTCTTCCCTGTCATCCGGTGAGAGACTTGATAGGAGTCTCTGTCTGTTAGTTCATTTGTCCATTCACTCAGCTAATTCCTTTATTCATACAGCTGAGTGCCACCATACTGGGCACTGTGCTGAGTGCTAGAGGAGGAACAGTGAGCAAGATAAACTTAGCCCTGCCCCTGGGAGCCTGTGATCTGGAGAACGAGACAGACATAAAAGGAAGGAATGCAGATGTAACTGGACTCATGATAAACTATGTACAGGAGAAATACAGACAGGACCAGCGGGAGACTGATTTGGGATATGGGGGTGGCTCGGAGAACACCTTTCTAAGAAAGGGGGATTTTTGAGATTTCTGGCCAAGATAAAGGCATAGGTAGTGCCTCTTCACACGACCAAAAGAAGGTCAACAACAAATTTAAAAGCAAAAAATAACCAGAACTACCTGGCTGGTGTAGCTCAGTGGATTGAGCGCAGGCCTGCGAACCAGATGATCGCGGTTCGATTCCCAGTCAGGGCACATGCTTGGGTTGCAGGCCAGTTTCCGGCAGGGGCCAGTTCCCTGCAGGGGATGCATGAGAAGCAACCATACATTGATGTTTCCTTCCTCTCTCCTTCCTTTCCCCTCTAAAGATAAATAAATAAAATGTTTTAAAAAAATAAATAAATAACCAGAACTGCCAGAAAATCAAACTGTACGGAAGTCCAACAACCAAGGAGTTAAAGAAGAAATATTCATCCGGAACAGTGGGAGGATCCGAGACAGGCAACTGGGGTGGAGAGGACTCCCGGCAAGGTGATGGCTGGAGGACCAGGCAGTCCCACATTTGCATGTGGATAAACCAGGAGGAACAACTGAGGAGCCAGACAGACCGCACAATCCAGGGTTCCAGTGTGGGAAAAGAAAGCCTCAAAGCTTCTGACCGTAAAAACCTGTGGGGGTTGCAGTGGTGGGAGAAATTCCCAGCCTCACAGAAGAGTTTGTTGGAGAGACCCACAGGGTCCTAGAACATACACAAGCCCACCCACCCAGGAATCAGCATCAGAAGGGCTCAATATGCTCGTGGGTAGTGGGAAAAAGTGACTGAAAGCCAGCCAAGCAATAGCAAGCAAGCAGCACTGTTTCTTCTCTGACTCCCCATCCCACATATAGCTCCACAATGCAGCGACCTGGGTTGCCCTGCCCTGACAAATACCTAAGACCCCACCCCTTATGACACAACTGGGGCTCCAAGAAAAAAATGATGACCTGAAATAAAGTACAGATCAAAGCTCCAAAAATAGAACTAAGTGATGAGGAGATAGCCAACCTATCAGATGCAGAGTTCAAAACACTGGTAATCAGGTTGCTCACAGAAATAGTTGAGTATGGTCACAAAATAGAGGAAGAAGTGAAGGCTATGTAAAGTGAAATAAAGAAAAATATGCATGGAACCAACAGTGAAGGGAAGGAAATTTGGACACAAATTAATGATTTAGACCAGAAGAAAGAAATAAACATCCAACCAGAACAGAATGAAGAAACAAGAATTCAAAAAAAAAAAAATGAGGAGCCATGATTGGTGTAGCTCAGTGGATTGAGTGTGGGCTGCAAATCAATAGGTTGCCAGTTCGAGTCCCAGTCAGGGCACATGCCTGGGTTGCAGCCCAGGTACCCAGTATGGGGCAATTAATAGGCAACCACACACTGATATTTCTCTTCCTCTCTTTCTCCTTCTCTTCCCCTCTCTCTAAAAGATGAATAAATAAAATCTTTTTTATTTTTTTTAAATTTTATTTATTTACCTTTAGAGGGAAAGGGAAGGAGAGAGGGAGAGAAATATCAGTGTATGGTTGCCTCTCATGTGTCCTCTACCGGGAACTGGGAACTGGCCTGCAGCCCAGGCATGTGCCCTGACTGGGAATCAAACCTGATACTCTGGTTCGCAGGCCCGAGCTCAATCCACTGAGCTACACCAGCCAGGGCTAATAAAATCTTTAAAAAAATTATGAATTAAAAAAAAATGAGGAACCTCGGGGACAACTTTAAATGTTCCAATATCGAAATCATAGGAGTTCCAGAAGGAGAAGAGAATAGCAAGAAGTTGAAAACTTATTTGAAAAAGTAGTGAAGGAGAACTTTCCCAATCTGGCAAAGGAAATAGACTTCCAGGAAATCCAGGAAGCCCAGAGAGTCCCAAAGAAGGTAGACCCAAGGAGGAATATATCACAACACATCATAATTACATTACCCAAGATTAAAGATAAGGAGAAAATCTTAAAAGCAGCAAAAGAAATGGAGACAGTTACCTACAAAGTAGTTCCCATAAGACCGTCAGCTGATTTCTCAAAAGAAACCTTATAGGCAAGAAGGGGCTGAGCCCTGGCTGGTGTAGCTCAGTGGATTGAGTGCGGGCCTGCAAACCACAGGATCGCGGTTCGATTCCCAGTCAGGGCACATGCCTGGGTTGCAGGCCAGTTCCCAGCAGGGGACTCACGAGAGGCAACCATACAATGATATTTCTTTCCTTCTCTCCTTCCCTTCCCCTCTGAAGATAAATAAATAAAATCTTAAAAAAAAAAAGAAGGGGCTGGAAAGAAGTATTCCAAGTCATGAAAAGCAAGGACCTACATCCAAGATTATTCTATCCAGCAAAGCTATCAGTTAGAATAGGAGGGCAGATAAAGTGCTTCCCAGAGAAGGTCAAGCTAAAGAAATTCATCATCACCAAGCCCTTATATGAAATGTTAAAGGGATTTATTTAGCTAAGAAAAAGGAGATGATCAAAAATATGAACTGTAAAATGACAACAAACCCAACTATCAACAACTGAACCTAAAACAAAAACGAACTAAGCAAACAACTAGAACAGGAACAGAATCATAGATATGGAGATCACGAGGAGGGTTATCATTGAGGAGGGGAGGGGAGAGAATGGGGGAATAGGTACAGGGAAGAAGCATAAATGGTAGATACAAAATAGACGGGGGAGGTTAAGAATAGTATGGGGAATGGAGAAGCCAAATGGATCTGCAGCTTACACTTATATGTAAGACGCATGGACATGAACTAAGGGGGGGGATGTTGGTGGGAGGGGAGTGCAGGGGGAGAAGGGGAAAGGGGAAGAAAAAATGGGACAATTGTAATAGCATAATCAATAAAATATATCTCAAAAAGGGGGAATTAAAAAATCTTATTACCTAGGCACTATTGATTAAATCATTGGCCTTTGGTAATTTAACTCCATCTCCAGCCCCTCTGCCCTCCCCTGAGGTCTGGGGTGGGACTGAAAGTTCCAGTCCCGGAAGGAGAATTTTCACTGGGGTGGAGAGAAGGCAGTCAGGTGAAACAGGAAGGAGCTTTCCAGGCAGAGAGAACGGCGTGTGGGAGGACCCTGAGGTGAAAAGGTGGGCAGAGGTGGAGGCCGAGGCTGAGGAGCTATTGGAGAGTAACACGCGGCAGGGGCAGGAGGGGCGAATGGGAGACCTGTTAGGAGAAGGAGCTGTCTGTCGTCCCAGTGAGAGAGGTCTGGGTGTGGGCTAGGGTGGCAGCTGTGGGCATGCACGACCATTGTGTTGGAGAGTGATTTTCCAGGAAAGAGCAGAGCAGGACAGGCCTAGCTAGGAAGGCTGTGTTTGGAGGACAGCTGGAGCCACCTGCAGTTTTCCGTAGAGGGTCATTGGCAGGTGATCTCTGGTGGCTGTAGGGGAAATGGCGTGGGTGGTCCCAGGTAGTCCAGATGGTCAGGCCAGAAAGAATGAGGGTGGATTGAGGGTGAGCTAATGCTGTGGACAAGGCGAGTCAGGGGCATGACAACCCTCCAGTGCCTCTGCCTGTTCTCAGCTCCAGCCCATCGCAAAGGCTTCTCCAGCTTCGGGGGTGTTTGTGTCCTGCTATTCAGATGAGCCAGCACGTTTCAGGATCTGCAGCTCACTTGACATCCAGTCTTGCCTTTACTGGCCACAGGAGCTCTCTCCAGTCTGCCTAGCCCTGCCCGTCATGCCCAGCCCTGCCCAGCCCCCACCTTGACCAGGAGCTCCTTGGGGGTCAGGAAAATCCCTGGATGGGCAGGCAGCAGGCCCACACCTGGTCCTACCACTGGCTGTGCCGTGTAACCTCACATGACTTTCTGCCTGTTCTGAGCACCAATTCCAGCTGTAGATTTGAACAGAGGTGCCAGGCATTGTATGAATGGTGGGGGAGGCAGTGTCAGGAAGAGCATCAGAGCACTTCTCTGGGTTCATAGGGCCTTTGAATTACATGTAAATGAATGCCCTGAGGTGGGGTCCTTTCTAGTTCTGTCCCTGGGGATGATGGGAGAGACCCAAAGTCAGGTTTGCCAGTGGACACCAGCCCTACAATCTCAAGAGATAGGTTGAGAAATTCTAAGTCATCACAGCCCCACTTGACTTGTGAGCCCAGTGTGGACCTTCAGTCTTATAGGCAAATCCTTCCCAGTGCATCATTTCAGAGGCTTGATCACTCCCAGTGATGGGGAGCTCACTATCAGTATCTAGTTTGTTAGAAAGTTTCTCCTTTTAATGAACTGAAATCGACCTCTATGACTTCCCTGCCCGGGATCTGCATAGAATTTTTGTCTCCCCAACTCCAGGATAGTTCAAAACAGGCTCTCAAGGGATGGATGAAGAAAGTGGGTCTGGATCCTGAGCCTGCTGACTTCCAGGTTTCTTCCCACAACCTCCTTCAACTCTACGCTGAGGCCAGGCTGCCTCGTCAGGACACGGCCCATTGGTCCATCTCCCACATGCTTTCAGAGAGTCCTCGGGCATATCCCTCCCCTCTCTCCAGAGCTCCTGCCCATTGTGATGCAGTTAAGGATGTTTTGGTCACTCTGGCCCAGGCTGGCTTCCTGATATCTCACAGCCAGCTGCTGCCGAGCTAGGTATCCTATTCTAGGCTCTCCCTGCATGGGATTCACAGTGTTCCCATTAGAGCCAGCTGATTGGGGTGTCCAGGGGAACTTGCTTTCCCTGAACACCTGCTGTGTGCTCTGCTGGCTACACCCTTACAACCCTCCAGCAGAGGAGACAGCACTCCATTTTATTGAGAAGGTACCTGAGGCCTAGATGGTGATACCACGAGGGGAGGCTCTTCTCAGTGGACTTCCCTCCCCCAGGACCCTGGCCAGCTCCTGAACCAGCCAGGTCTCCATCCTAACCCTAACCCTGCCCCCACTGGACCCTGGTGAGGATGTGGCTCTGTGTCTGAGAATGCCTCCTTTGTGTTTGGGCCCGGGGCCCCAGCCTGCTGTGCCCATGATATCCTCTAGACTCTGGACTCCAAGGGGAAAGCTGCAGGCAAATGGTGGGGAACCTGACCTTGGATAAGAGTGCCTCATCCCTGATGGTGAGTCTTTGCCCTGGATGGCAGCCTTCCCCAGTGCCTCCTTATTGGGAATGGTAAAGGGCTCCCTTGAACTCCTGCCCTGGGCATGAAGCAGGGTGTGGTGGGTGACAATCCACCCTCACCAACCTTCCCTGGACACCACAGAATCCACCTCATGGCCATGAGTCCCTTCCTGCCCCAGGCCTCATGCCTGCCTCTGTCCTCTTGGTCTTGCTGCAAGAGCAGATCCACTGACAGGTGAGGTGGCCTTTGCTTCCCCTCAGGAGCCTGGGATATTCATTTTGCTTCCCTTGACCTCAGACCTCCATGATTTTGCGGGGAAGGCTAGGGTGGAACTCCATGGAGGGTAGCACCCAGGCATGGCCCTATGGGGAACGCAGGCATGGAGGGCGCACAGCCCTGCCCCATGGGCCCTGACTGGGGAATGGGGTTGCTGAGAGAGATGACAGGTCTCCCCTAGGGCACCTATGGCCAGGCTCTGTAGCCAGAAATCCCTGTCCAGGGCCGGCATTAGGGTGAGCAAGTGGAGCACTCAGGATGCAATGTTTAAGGAGATGCTCACTCGTGGGATCGTGCCTCACTCACCTCACCCAAGGTCTGGTCCTGCACCACCCCACGCTGGGTCTCAGGAGACACAGCTCCCGTGTCCACCCTGACCTCCGCGCCCCACTGCAGACCATGCCCGTGGTGTCAGGATTCTACAGGATGCATCCCAAGGGAGGTCCTCTGCTTCTTTTCAGGTGGCTCAGGTTCTGCCTTCTGCCACTCGCATTGCTTTGCTCCTTTCCTGGGGCTGTGCTGGGGCAGAGGGGGCAGCTTCATCTCATGACTCTGAGCCAGAAGATGGGAGGCATGGACGTAGGGGCCACCAGGGGGAGGACTTTGTCTCCTGTAGCTCCCACCATCCCTGCAAGGCTCTGCCCTAGGAGGTAGGGAGCCCATGCCGGTGGGAAGCTGGACATCTGTAAGGATGCGTGTTTGCAGAGCCTGTACTCCCCGTGTACTGACCCTAGTTATTCAGACCAGGTCCCGATCCCCATCCTCACCCATCTCCAAGGCCTGGCCAATTATCTGGCCTAAAACAGAATGGGTCCTGCCCTTCGGAAATCCAGCAAGATGGCCAAGGGCGAGTCAGGGTTGGGATTCCTGCGTGTCTTTGGTTAGCAGCCTCTTAATCTCTCTGGGCCCCAGTGTTCCTCTTCTGGGGAATGGGCAGAATTTCATTTCAATAACAAACAGTCACGTGCTGGGGACACACAGAGGAATCGGATGTGGAGATTTGATGGGGAGCTGGTTAGAGGTGGGAAGCTGGGATCAGAGGGTCAAGTTGGCCCAGGGTCTCAGTTAATCTCACAAAGCACAAACAGCTGCCCCACCAAGTCAGGGGGCAAAAGTGCTCATCTCTACCCACAATTCCAGGTCTGCAGGAAACCCAATCTCTCCTCCTCTTTGGGCCACCTCCAAGAGGAAGACTTATATAGGCTTGTGCAACCCAGAAGAGCATCGGTTCAATGCTCAAGTTAGGAGAGTTCTGAGTCGAGTTAGTCCACTCTGGCTACACAGCCTGGAACTGCTGTGGGGCCCCCATGGGCCACAGAAGGGGCTGGTCCCCTGACTGTGCCAATGGCTCCTAGCCCTGCCCCACATGATCCTGCCCCTGCAGCCTCCTCAGGAGGCTCAGTGCTACCATTCTGAAGGCTCTGCCCTGTGCCCCACACACAGCAGCCGAGGCTGCAGTGGGATTGGTTTGGACCTGCATGCGGTATAGGAGCCATTGTCTCTCCCCTTCCCTAGGGAGCCAGCCTCCAGCCATGGGCTGTTTCCTCTTCAACCTTCAAAGCACAGAGGACCTGTCACAGCCCTGTTAGCTGATACTTGAGCACCTCCCCCATCTTAAGGAGGGCTGCACTGTTTATGTCCACAGCACCCTATATGACCCCTGACCAGGGAGTGGTTTTCCTTTTTCTGTTTTTAAATGTTTTTTAAATATTTAAAAATATTTAAATATTTTAATATTTAAAGTCCATGGTGGCTCGGAGCTGGTCTCAGGAGGCTGGAAGAGACAATCTCCCTGAGTGTGACCAGATTGTCCCACCCCTGACGTTCCTGGTGATCCTCCAGCCAGACCGGCCCCTCTGACCACCAGGGTGGATGCCACCTCCTTCAGGGCTGCGCCAACCCAGGCTCTTGTCCAGGACTGTGTGCTCCAGTGTCTCCACACCCAGCAGGAAGCCGAGGGTTCTTGGTGGAGACAGTCATCCAGACCTTGGTCAGTGTCCCTGCCTCCCTGAGGCCCTTCCCCCTGTCTGTCCTTTGTCTACCTGCCTGCCCAGGCTCAGTGCCTTGCTGCTCCTGCTTGCCCTGCTTCCAAAGACGGCCTCTACCCACCTTCCTTCTCACTCAGCCCCTAGCAGGCTGTCCTCAGGGCCCAGGCCTGGCCCTGTCTCCTTCTGGGAACCCTCCAAGGCAGCCCCAGCTCCAGTTCTCTGTTCCTGAAGCACTTTCTGACACAGAGCTGCATGCCTGGGACTTCTCTGCAGGCCTGGCTTTGCCTTCTCAGAGGTCTGTGGTCTGGGAGGATGGGGACCCATACAAGCCATCCTCAGGTTGGCCAGGCACTTCCATCCCCAACTCTACTGTGTCTCTCATCGTCCTGTTTATCAGCCTCTCCCTCGTCCTTGTGAGTGTCTGGCTGGGCCTTGCTCTTCCCTGGAGGGGGGTGGGGTGGACTGAATCAAGCCGAGGGATAAGCTGCTGGCCCTTTACACTCACTCCACCTGATCCCTCTGGCTGGACCTGAAGAGTTTCCAGCCAGGCGGCTCTGCCTGACTCCAGCAACCTCTCTTCCTGCCACAGGTGCTAAAGTGATGGGCCTGCTTCTGAGTGTTCAGCCTGGGCGTCCCAAACCCCACCCTTCTAGTGCCTACCTGCTGAGGCCCCAAGGACCCTCTTCAGAGAGGTCTGAGACCAGCTCTCCCCACTCCCTCTGGGCATTTACTCTGTGGGCGGGGTCTGCCCTTCGGCACCAAGGCCTCAGGGCAGACCCAGGCCCCACTGGGCCTAGACAGAGCCCTGGTGGTAAAGCCAGTCAATATCCCCAAATAGCTCAAAGCCCTGCCGTTGGCATGACCAGAGGTTGTCAAGCAGAATCCTCTGTACAGGCTCCTTTTACCCCGGCCCATTCTTGGCTGCTCTCACATGGCCTCCAGGAATGATGCAGCTGGGGAGAGGGCTGACAGAGACAAAACTTAGTGCCCATGGCCAGGGACTGGGACAGGGAAGGGAGACCTAGGTGCGAGAGCTTGCCTTCCTCACCTTGCCTCACATGAGGACCAGGTAGTGGCACCTCCAGGCCCTAGAAGAAGTAGGGACACATGTGACCCCAACTCAGTTTTCCCCTTGACACCAGGGCCAGGTGGATGTGGGGGAGGGCAGGCAGCAGCATTCTGGGGCACATTCAGTTACTTCACATGCCTGAATTTTGCCCCCCTTTCTCTACCCCCAAGTGAACCGCATGCGGCTTGCTCCCTCCAGTGAAATGCAAATCCAAGCCTCTCTTCCTCCACGCACCTGGCCCCACCCTCCATAGGAAGAGCCAGGAGCCAGAGATGGTAGCCATCAGCTGGGGTCTCACAGCAAGGGGCACTTCCTTCCTCTGAGCCCCCAGGACTGGACTCCCAGGACTGAGACAGAGGTGGGACGGGGGAAAGCAACACCAGTCACCCACACTGTGGGGACCAACTGACCTTTACCTGCAGGCTCCCCACACGCAAAGTGGTAAAATTTGGGAAAATACTTGCTACCATGTCCACACTCCCTGGGACCAGGCCCTGTCCAAGTGCTTCACACTTGCACAAGTCCCCCACCTCTCCATTTCATTTACAGATGGGGAAACTGAGGCTGAGAGCTACTCCCCTCACCCCGATACCAGCATACATAGCCAGACAAGGACAGAACAAGGTTGGGGGTGGGGGGCTGCCCCGCAGAGCTCTCCCGGCTGCTGCGGATGAGAATAAGTCGTCCCAGACACAATTTGTTGTTCTGGTGGGAAAGAGGGTGGCGATTCCCTCTAGTGGAGAATGCCCAAGCCCGTCTCCAAAATGACTTTTATTGGGATGGGTATGCGCAGGGATATACAGCATGTATGCATAGCTCATCAATCAGTGTTCAAAGGCTGTAGTTACAGAAAACATATTATTTACAGATGACAATTGAATAAACACAGAGATCTGCCTCAGGTCAGGGTCTGCTAGACAGGCTGGCGCCAGGTGGTTGTTAAGGCATATTTCCTAAGATAAGGAGCTCATTCCTTATGTTTTGAACTTAAACATCTGGTTTACAACAACAGGGCTATACCAAAGCAAAACAAGCTCCAAAAAATACACTGTATTTTTCAGGCCTGATTTCCCGTGGGAACTCTTGATGTTAGTACTGGGTTGTGCCTGCCACCTGTTCCCTGGCTTTCCATTTGAGACTTACAGGCAAGGCCTTGCTTGTGCCATGTTACAGTCTTTGAAACCACACAGAGTGGTCCCCAACGAACAAGGACATAGGTCCAGGTGAGGGGCCCCCAATCTCTGCTTCCCCTCGTGTTGCCTTCCCCCTCTGCAGTGACAGGACCATGCTGAGGAGGCAGGAATGGCAACCAGTGCTCACACAGGAGGCACTGGGGGTGAGGAGGGAGCAGTTGGGGGAGAAAAAGGCACGGGCCCAAGCTGCACAAACACAGAGGCATTGGGGGTCCTCACATCAGGCCCTGGAGATGCCCAGCACTGCAGGCCCAGGGAGCAGAACGTCAGGCTGGCATCCTCCTCTAGAGCTTTGTGGGGGACCTGCGTCTCCACAGAGGTCACAGGACAGGAGACAGCTGGCTCTCCTGCGCCTGGCCTTCACAGCGGACCCAGAGGTATTGCCTGTCTTAAGGAAATGAAACTGCCGTCTTTTTGGAGTATGAAAAATGAAATGACAAGGAGCATTTAGAAGTTGGTATAAAAAATCACTTTTGTTTCCAGACATTTGCTTAAACAGTCATCCAATGTGAGGGCATGAGATGCCCAGAGTGGAGCTTACAGGAGGAGGGGTGAGGAAAGACAACTGACAGGGTCAGGGATGGGAATGGGGGCTCCTTTGGACAGCCTTAGACCAGCTTGGGAGCTGGTGGTTGAGGTGAGGCCAGGCTGCTACACACTAAAGCAGATCTGCTGGATTTGGGAAGGGCCAGAAACTGGCCTTTGAAGGTATGGGACTGCAAAGACTAGCCAAGTTCATAGAGCAAGCTATCCTAGCTGGGAGATCTGGGACTGAGGCCAAACCCAGTGGCCTCTCACTCGCCTGTTGGAGGTTGGGGTGGGGTGAGGGCTGTGGCAGGCGCAACAGGTTTGGTGATCTTCTAGGGAAGACCCAGGAGGAAAAGGCCTTGACCTACAAAGTTTCGATAGCTCCTGGGCCCAACAGAAAGTAAGAGCTATTTGGCAACCACAGTGCAGGAGACGGTCTTTGAACCCAGGATCTGGAGAGGGAGAAGGAGTCAAGTGTAGTCCTGCCCCAAAGGCCTCTCAACCTGCAGGAGAGCCAGCAGATCCAGGGAGGGAACCCAGGAGCCCAGGGCACAGGTCAGACCTAACTGGGCCCAACATAGCAGCTGGCACCAAGATGCCAAAGAGGGTCAGCGGCAAAGGCACCATGGAGGTGTTGACTGTAGCTGGTGGCAGGTCCTTCTGTACTTCTGGAGTATGCAATCTCTCATTTCTACCCCAAAGGGCACCTACCCGTGGCCCCCACCCTCAAGGTTCTACCATGATACGTGCACATATCCAAGGCCAGATCCTCTCTCTCTGTGCACCACAACTTCTGACTATAGAGTAGGGCAGGCCAGGGTGGAGGAGGAGACCCTGGAAGATGCTTCCCCAACTCATGATGTCTAACACATCCCTATTATTGTTTCTCTTCTTCAGGAGGGAGTAAGAATATGTCAGCATTGTTCTCTCAGGCTCCCTCCATTACAGCCCTTGGAGGTAACCTGCTAGGGAAGGGGGTGGGGTGACCAGGGACAGAGAGACTAAGGGCTGAGGCTGAGCTTTAGTTTCTGGCCCTTCACAACTCAGGCTTCTTGAGCCTCATGGGAGGCCTTGCATGAAGACAGAGGCCAAACACACCCAATGAGCACTGCTGTTTTTAGGAGGTGCACACACTCTAGGAAGGAGTGGAGGGAAGGGAACCCACAGAGCTCATGTGGCGTCTCTGGAGGAGATACCACAGATCGGCAACACTTAAGGAGAAAGGGTCCACCTGGAAAGAAGAGCCAGCCAGATGGCCTCCAGGCTGGAGCAGGGGACCAGCAGAACAAGGAGTCTTTCTTTTCTTAAGATTTTATTTATTTTTAGAGAGAGGGGAAGGGAGGGAGAGAGAGGGGGAGAGAAATATGTACCAGAGAAACATCGATCAGTTGCCTCTCACACACACCCCAACTGGGACTTGGCCAGCAACCCAAGCATGTGCCCTGACTGGGAATGGAACCTGCGACCATCGAATTGACAGGCCAGTACTCAATCCCCTGAGCCATACAAGCCAGAGCCCAAGGAGTCTTTATTAAGGAACCCTTCCTGTGAGTGGGATGGGACACACAGGTCATGCTTCCCATGGCCCACATCAGCGAGACACAGACTTGTATACCTCTCAAAGCAGCCCTAGAACTGAGCAAGCCCCATTCTCCAAGTGGATAAAGGCAGTGCTGCCTCAATCACTCTCCTGCCATCTCCTCCAGAACTCAGTTCATGCTAATAACCAGATTCCCATCAAGTACCTGTGAAACAGGTGCTATTATCTGCATCTCACAGCTGGGGAAAGGAAAGCATAGAAGTTCAATGACTTACCCAAAGTCACAGTGACAGGGCTGGGCTCAAACCCCAGCCATCTGACTCCAGAACCTGCCTTCTTAACCACCACACATCCCCATGGCTGGAGCTTTACAAGAATCTGAACCTGGGAGGTGGGAACACTATTCCCACACACAACAGGGAACAGGGCATGCAGCCCTAGGTTTTGGGAGATGGCAGTGTGGGACGACCAGTCCAGCCCCAGTTGGGTCAGTGGTGCTCCAGGGCCTGAAGGCCATTCGCGCTATGAGGGGCCTATCCCCACGACACTCCCTGGGATCAGCACCTGCAAGGGGTCAGGGAAGGAGCTCAGCCCCACTGCTGCACCTGCAAAAGAAGAAATGGCCAACAGTGAAACACAGGTGTGCTGGCCACTGTGCTGAGAAGGTACCTTCACACAGAAGGACGAAGCTGGCAACCGCACAGAATATACCAGAGTTTTATAGGGTGATTTACTTACGGGACGACTGGGCCTGAGTGGAAGAGACGAATGACCCAGCAGTCGTGACCAGCTTACCCTCCTCTACAGACCCCTGTGACCCGCCTTCTCTACAGCGTGACTTGGGTCCTAACAACTGACAGGACAAGCGGACAAAGGACGCAGCAGCGCTGGGGCCGACCCTCCCGGAGGTCTGTGATAGATGATGCTTTATAACTGACACTCTTACCAGCCTGATACTTATCGGTTGTCATGCCATTCTGGCCGTTACTAATGCAAACAATTATGGCTACATTTTAAGGAACACAGATCATCAACTACAAGGCTTTGATGAGCTTGCTAAGGACAAAGGTTCAACATGAAACTTTAAAATGAAGTGAAGGGGACTTCCGGCCAAGATGGAAGCATAGGTAGACACACTGCGCCTCCTCACAACCAAAACAAGGACAACAAAAATTAAGAAACAAAAAAACCAGAACTGACAGAAAATTGAACTGTACGGAAGTCTAACAACCAAGGAGCTAAAATAGACACATTCATCCAGACCAGTAGGAGGGGCAGAGACTAGCTGCCAGGCGGGAAGGAGTCGCAGCAAAAAAAAGTGGTGGCTTGTGGATGCTGGTTGTGCAAGACACCAGCGGGCGGACCCTGGGTATAGGGTGGCACCGGGCAGACCCAACAAGGTATACAAGGCAGCTGGCTGGCTGGGTGGTCACGCATTCGCACGCAGATAAACCAGGCGAAACTGGGGAGTAAGACAGACCGTGCAACCCAGGGCTCCAGTGCAGGGAAATAAAGCCTCAAAATACCAATTGAAAACACCTATGGGGGTTGAGGTGCTGGGAGAGACTCCCAGCCTCACAGGAGAGTTTATTGGAGAGACCCACAGGGTCCTAGAACATATACAAACCCATACACACGGAAATCAGCACCAGAAGGGCTCAGTTTATTTGTGGGAAGCAGTGGAAAGGGACTGAAATCTGACAGAGAGTGGAGCAAGAGCTGCTTGTTCCCTCTCAGACTCCGCCCCCACATACAACGTCACAACCCAGCGACTAGGGTTGCCCTGCCATAGTGAACACCTAAGGCTCCGCCCCTCATACATAACAGGTGCGACAAGACAAAAAAATGGCCCAAATGGAAGAATAGATCAAAGCTTCAAAACAAATACAACTAAGTGACAAAGAAATAGCCAACCTATAAGATGCACAGTTCAAAGCACTGGTGATCAGGATGCTCACAGGATTGGTTGAATCTGGTAGCAAATTAGGTGAAAAAATGAAGGCTACACTAAATGAAATAAAGAAAAATGTACAGGAAACCCATACTGATGGGGAAAAAACTGGGACCCAAATCAATGGGGTGGACCTGATGGAAGAAAGAAACAACCAAACAGAAAAGAATGAAGAAACAAGAATTCAAAAAAGTGAGGAGAGGTTTAGGAACCTCCAGGACATCTTTAAACATTCCATCATCTGAATTATAGGGGTACCAGAAGGGGAAGAGGAAGAGCAACAAGTGGAAAAGTTATTTGAACAAATAATAAAGGAGAACTTCCCCAATTTGGCAAAGAAAGTCGACTTCCAGGAAGTCCAGGAAGCTCAGAGAGTCCCAAAGAAGGTGGACCCAAGGAAGAACACATCAAGGCACATCATAATTACATTAGCCAAGATTAAAATGAAGAAGAGAATCCTAGAAGCAGCAAGAGATAAGGGGACACTCACCTACAAAGGAGTTCCCATCAGACTGTCAGCTGATTCCTCAAAAGAGACCTTACAGGCAAGAAGGGGCTGGAAAGAAGTATTCCAAGTCATGAAATGTAAGGACCTACATCCAAGATTTCTCTATCCAGCAAAGTTTTCATTTAGAATGGAAGGGCAGATAAGGTGCTTCTCAGATAAGGTCAAGTTCAAGGACTTCATCATCACCAAGCCCTTATTTTATGAAATGTTAAAGGGACTTATCTAAGAAAAAGAAGATAAAGATGTATAGTAAAATGACAGCAAACTCATAATTATTAACAACCACACCTAAAACAAAAACAGAAACAAACTAAGCAAACAACTAGAACAGGAACAGAACCACAGAAATGGAGGGTCAGCAACAGGGGAGTGGGAGGAAGAGAGAGGGGGAAAAAGGTACAGAGAATAAGTAGCATAGATTCTAGGTAGAAAATAGACCAGGGGGAGGCCAAGAGTAGTGTGGGAAATGTAGAAGCTGAAGGACTTTTAAATAAAATATTTTTTAAAAAAGAACTTATGACACATGAACATGAACTAAAGATGGGGAATGTGGGTGGGAGAGGGTGTGCAGGGTGGAGGGGAATGAAGCGGGGGAAATGGGACAACTGTAATAGCATAATCAAGAAAAGATATTTAAATAGTAAATAAATAAATGAAACCTTAAGTAACAACAACAACAAAATGAAGCAAAATCCTGGACCCAGAGATGGAGTTGGAATACATCACACAGGGAAGCAGGCAGGGACGAGCACCCTGCCTCCAGCCAACCTCAGGGAGGCAGGCAGAAGCAGATTTCTTGCTTAACCTTCCTCCATCCCCAAACTTATCACATGACCTGCAGGAGAACAGGAACAGCCACTTACCCGACCATGGCCAATGGGAACCACTGGGAGCAGGTCGCAGAGGAGAACATGACTCCTGGCTGCCTCAAGCTCAGCCCCAAGCCTACTGAGGCAGTCACGTCGATAGCAGAGGTGACACCACGTGCCTCTATGAGCTTGTTGTTGAAGATAATCCAGGAAATGGGAAGAGAGTCATGGTCAGCTGAGAGCCCAGCAGGCACAGCAGGGGGCCAGAAGCAAGCAGAGGTTAGCTGGGCCCAGATCTGGCCTCTGAGGGACGGCAAGTTGGCTGAGGGTATCAGCACCTGCAGCCCCTGGGGGACGTCCTCCAGACCGGGCCTTGCACCAGGTCCACAGGTGCCCTGACACTAGCCTGAGGTAGGGAAGGTATCTGTAGCCACAGGCAGGACCTAAGCATAGGGTTCATTATGCCAAAAAAAGACCACAGGGACCAAGAGCTTAAACAGATATGACACCATGGACAAATCTCCTTGTCCTAGACATCTTGTCCACTTAAGTCAGACCTCCTATTTCTACCCTCAGCTCACTGACTGAGGCTTGACTCACTGACGTCAGTTCTGTCAGGAAGAGCTGAGCCCAGCCTGGGACATCCAACAAAGCTGTCTTGCATCTGCCAGAAGACTCACCAAAGACAGAAGACCCACAGGTCCAGGGCCCAGGACCCACAGGCTGGAGTGTCCATTCTGGGGCTAGAAGGTGGCCAGAGCAATGACTCAAAGCTCCAAGGGGAAACTGGTGGCTAAAGCCTGCCTTGGGGTGGCAGCCGTGGGGATGAGTATGCCCAGGATCCCCAGGGCTGGGAGTGGGAATGCCCAGGCGCCAGGGCCTAAGCACCTCGAGCAAGGTAGACTCAGGTTTCCAGGTTCCTGGATCAGGAAACTCATGAGAGCCCCCTGCCGCGGCCAGGTTATATCCCTGTGGAATGCTTCATCTAGTCTAAGTCACTGGTGCTATTGCCCATATGCCATCCCTCCTCAAATGAAAGAAGAGTTGGCAGGAAAGGCAGGGCTTGAAGACCCTCTCTCCACCCGCAGCCTCCTTTTCCCTCCTATCCCTCACCAGATGTGAATCAAGGGATGGCTATGAGGGAAGGGCTGTTTTCCGCAGGATGTGGCTGCCCAGGTTCGCCAGCACCTAGATGGGAGGGGAAAGCTTCCGTTGAGTGAGGCCCCACTGTGCCCTTGGACAAGCTGCTTTCTTTCTCTGAGGCCAGGAGATTCACAGGGGAAGGGCCAGATTAAGGGGTCCCAGCCCTGGAACCAGAGCTACCCCTGGAGAAGACAGTCTATGGAGTCTTGATGTTGGGACGTCCCATCCTCCTGATTCTGCTTCTGTGCCCTGGGCAAAATGTCCTCCCAGCTCAGAGGCTGTAGGAGTCAGAGGGGCTGCTCAGCCAGTTTGAGTTGACCTTCACCATGAGTAGGGCACTGATCCCAGGATCACCAAGGTTATGGGCAGCTTCTTGGGCCCCAGGTGCTGCAAGTTATACCCAGCAGGGCACAAAACCAGATGGGGTTTGGGAAGGAGCTTGAACAGGACCCCCAGGTTTCCCTGGACCAAGCCCTGAGCTTTGCTTGGTTTTTGTGACTCTGACCTGGGGCAACCCCACACTAGGCCTCTTGGTCTTTCCCTCTATCTCGCGGGGTTGTGGATAATATTGTCTTGGAAGTTAAATTAGGACCAAAGGAAGAGGGCTTTGGTCTGTCATGGAAGGTGAGACTGGGCAATCGAGGGCCTTGCCCTGTGGAATTAAAGAAAAAAATTACCACTGTCTGGATCCTAGGCTAGACCTTCATATGCCATCCCCTAAAACCCAACCCTAGGGATACTTCCTACCAGCCTGGTAGTGTAGATCTAACCCTACAGAAGCTCTGAAGTGAGGGGTGTGAGGATGGGGGACAGCCCTTCAGGAAAATGTTCTTAGGGGCAGGAAAGGTTTGAGCTGAGCTCCAGGGCAGACAGAGGAGTGAGGGCATCTTCAGGACTTTCAGAGAGCCCAGGAGAGACAAAGTGTAGGGATGAGCATGTCATGGAAGGCAGGCATCATCCCACTTACCACTGGAGCTCAGTGAGGTCAGGTCCATGTGCCAGAAGTGGGCACCCACGCACCAGCACACCTTGACTGCCAGTGTACCAGGGGCCTGAACTGGAGGGCAGAACCTGCCTCTGGACCTCCACCTGGCTCTACACCCAGACCAACCTCTGCTAGTAGGGAGCAGGTGTGGAGAGGACTCAGTCGGTGGGCATCAGTAGCAGTGAAAGCCCAGGCCGCTCCCCAGCTAGGAAGGGATTTGAAAGGCTGGCAGGGCCGGTGCTGGGCAGGGCTCCATTCCCTAGGCCAAGTTGTCCCGCCCAGCCTCATGGAGCCAAGGGGACTTAGTAGACACAAGCTGAATTTCTACAAAGCTGGGCATGGAGCACAGCATGCATCTGAACCTAGGAGAGAAGACGGAGAAGAGGGAGTTCTCCGAGCTTGGCATCTACTGGGCATGACCACCCAGAAAAGGGCTGGACTTGATTCTGCCATTAAGAGCTGGGCCATGAGGGCCTGGCCCACCTCTCTGCTTCGCAGTTGACCCTCTTCGTTGAGATAACTGCACTTCACGTGGACACCAGGGCAAAGTAAAGCCATCAGTCCTACAGGGAGACCAGTGAGCATGTCCTAGACAGGGAAAGGCCAGGGCAGTGTTGCGGGTGCTGGGGGCAGAGGAGGTGTGGGGGAAACTGCCTTCTTTGTGGGCCAAAGAGAGAGGAACCCCCAGATATTCTGCCTCAGGCCCTCTCCTACCTACCCACAAACCAGGCTTCTCCCCATATTTGGCTAATAACTCAGGTGGCATTACTCTTTACTGTCGGTGTGACTTTCCAGCTGAGCTGCCAGAAACTGACAGAGCCTGGACTCATCAGCTGTGCACAGGCAATGTGCATGAGACAAAACGGGACAGGAGCTTGGGAGCCCGGGGGTCAGACCTGAGGCATCTAGCATGGTACCCGTCCTCCAATGTCAACTGATGGTTTTTTGCACCAATTCAATACCAACAGGGTCTCCAAGTTGGGGTGCAGTGAAAAATAAACTTTATTCAGTTCAAAGAGATCAACTGTGATACAGCACCAGTGTGAAAACAGCACGGCTGTGAGGCAGTCCCGAGGCCAGGCCCCTCCCTGTCTGGCGACACAGCTCCGCTCTTTTCTTCGATGGTCTGCTTTGGCCTGTGTTTGCCCTGCTCTGTGCCAGTCTGCTTTGGCCTGTGCTGGTCTGCTCGGCTCTGCTCCAGTGAGACATGTTCGGTGTCCCAACTCAGTCAGGGAAACACAGTCTTCAGTCTTTGGTGGAAAGGAAACGTGCACTACCAAAGCCAGAGGGAAGCTGGCTTCCAGAGACAGAAGTCCCTGCCCTGGTCCCTGATTAGTGTGTCCTCATGCAAATGAGGAGTCCAAATCCTCACAGTTTGATTGGCCCAAAAAGCACTTTCCCGATTGTTCAAAATGGAGCTACTCAGAACGATCACCGCTGCGCAGCTCAAATTGGATGGGGAAAGCCTCAGTCCTACTGGTTGAAATAGGACTCCAGGAACTCCTCCGTAAGGGCGGCTCAGGTGGCAGAAACAGCGCAGGCAGGCAGGCAGGCGGGCGGGCAGGCCTCTCACTGAGGTGCACTTTGTTTGAGAGGGCCCTGTGTAGCAATGGCTGGTAGGCTCTGGGGTTTTTTTGGTTTTATTTTGTTTTAATTTGAGTGCAGTTAGCCACCAGGAGCTTTTCTTGGTGGGACAAAGGTGTCTTCTTTCTCAGGGTTCATACCAAGTTCCAGGCCCAGACTAGAGCCAGGCTCCCCTCGGGGGCAGAGGGCATAGTGGGATGGGACACAGGCCACACAGACATCACTGGGGCTCCGGGCCTGCAGGCCGGCTGGGAGGACAAGCAGAGGGGGCTCTGCTTGAAGAAAGAACTGGGCCTGGACTAGGGCAGTTCTGTCTTCTGGTCAGACTCCTGAGCTGAGAGCCTGCCCACCAGGCAGGGGAAAGGGGGACCTGCAGTCTTCCCACAGTCCCTGTTCCCTCCTGCCAAAGTGAGCTCCACATGATGGGGTACAGAAATACTGGGCACTCTTCCCAGCTGTCTGTGGTCTCTTGCAGTGGTTTCTACAACCCCTGGGGTGAGTCAGGATGGGGGACTCTCAGCAGCCATGGTGGGAGGGGAGCTGGATCCTGGGGTGGGACACCCCCAACAGGAACATGGCAGGGGCTGTGAGCATTGGTTCCTCAGGACTGTGGGGGAGTCCTTCTGTCCAGGTAGCCTTGGAGACACTCCCGCTGCCCAGCTCAGCCCAGCAAGCCAAAGCCTGGTGCCAAGCATCTGTCTGCTTGAGAAGAACATTTTGAGGGTTATTATGCCTCTGTCCAGGAAGTTAAGGGTCCACCCTGTGGAAGGGGCAGTAGTCAGTAAGGAGGGGGCTGTGGGTCAGGGCCTTGGCGTGGGTCCCCCAGCAGTCAGGGGCCGTGACGAAATCCCCATAGGTGAAGGGGAAGAGGGGTTGGGCTCTGTCCTCCTGAGGTCCTCGGCACCAGGCTCCAGAGGGGATCCTGGGAGGGAGGCCAGTGAGTGAGGTGCAGCAGCCTCAGCACCTCCTCTGCAGGGGTGGGCTCAGCTGGAGGGTTGGAGCCCACACCACAGATGGGCCTGAGGGCTACAAGAGAACAGGGCTACCTGCTGGGGCCTCTTGGAACGCCAGTCTGTTGTACAGTGTGGCACCAGCTGAGCTGGGAGAAGGCTCCCCACCAGTCCTGAGAACGCTAGAGGAGACCAGGGGTATGGGGCCAGCAGTCCCCACGAGGCCGGGAGAGGGGAAAGCTACCTCCAGGTGCAACAGCACGCACAGATGTGGAAGAAGGCTCCAGGCTGGCAACAGCTGGAAAGGACTTGGCTCCAGAAGCCAGGGAACTGCGACACCCAGTGAGCTGGAAGTCAGTGTTGAGGAAGCACCAGGCAGATCCAGTGAGGACCAGTCCTGTAGTAGCTGGGGACCCTTGCCACCTGAGGGACTTGAGGACACTGGGTAGTGGTAGGCAGGGGTAAGGAAGACCTGGCCTCTGTAAGCTGGGTCCTGGTATGTCCTGAGGGCTACAGGTGGCAAGCTCAAGGGTAGGAAAGGTTGGACAGGTCTACCCTGGCTCTTCCACATGGGGGAAGTGCCAAGAATCATGAAAAGGCGGGCAGGGCCCAGGTCTGGGGGGGACCCAGGTCCCCTTGAGTAGGAACAGTCTCCAGGGTGTCTTGCCCACTCAGGGTGGACAGGAGCCTAGACTTCACTCAAGAGGAAGGACTGAGTTCAGCAGACAAAGGACTGGCAGAGCCCTGCCCCTTTGCCAGGGTGAGGGTTGGGTCAGGGAGGTTTGTAGGATCTGAGGAGAAACAGCTGTCCTGCTTTGAACCCCAGGCTCTGAACTTCAGGTAGCAGAGGAGCTGGGAGCTACAGTGAGGGCTTGGAGAGGAGCCTGCCTTGGCCCCACTGCCCCATCTGAGAAGAAAAGGGACTGTACGTGGCTACCCCACGGCTAGTGGAGAAAGCAAGGCACCCCTACCAGGCCTGGGAATCTTAAGACCCTCAAGGGGCCTCTTCGGGTCCTTCCAAGGGACTGAGGGTCTCAACACCCCCTTCCCAGGAGCACACCCCCTTCTCACCGCCCACAAGAAGACACTGGGGCTTGAGAGTTGGGTTTCTCCAGTAGAGAGGCAGGGGCGCAGGAGGCACAATGAGCAGACCAGGGAAACACCGGGGTGTCATGTCAGATAAGGTGGATACCTCCAATGACGCAGGAGCCTGGGGGCAGTGGCTAGAATGTCAGGGTTGGTGTCCCTATGGAGACAGCAGGGTACCCAAGGAGCTGCCCACCTGCCTACCAGCTCCAGCCCAGTCCAGGGCTGTGTCCAGCCCAGGAGATAAAGGGGGCTGTGCTACGCCCACCCTGCCCTGGAGCCTCGGAGGGTTGGGCTAGGGGCTCTTTCTGGGGTTGGGGACTAGAGGCCCTACTAGGGACGTGCCTAAAGAACAGCCGGAAGTAGGCTCAGTGCCCACAGGCTGGAGCACCCCCTACAGCTTTCCTCCTACCCACTTGCCTCAGGCTTCCTCCGCTGGGCCTCAGGGGCGCAGACCGGGCTGGAGCTGCCCCATGGGTTGGAGGCACCACTTTCATCTTACAGAGGACTGTGGGGTCAGAAGAAACACATTCAGTTAGGTCAGTTGGACCCTGCTCCAGTCCCCGGAGGGGCCGAGGGAAACACCGGTGAGAATGAGCCAGGGCAGGAAGCACCTGGATGTCACCAAGGGTGTTGGTAATGAAGCCGGGGCATAGTCCTGCTCTCCTCCTCCCTCCAGAGTTGTTCTCACTCAACTCTTTTTGGGATCAACTCCTGGCAGCCGAGACAGCTGGTTGGGCCCCTCAGCCTTTGGTACTGGGCCAGGGTGCCAGGGGGGCTGCCAGGAGGCAGGGCCTTGCTCAAGCTGGAGCCTTGAGTGCCACTCTCCTCCTGTTAGCTCAGGGCGACAGACCCACACATTGCCAGGCAAGGCCACCTGAGGCCGAGAACAGGCCCAGTCAGGGCAAGCCTGGGCTGGGTGATGGAGGCGGAGCCGGGGCAGAGGTTTCATTTCCGAGGCAGAGGGTTCCGCTGGCCCAGAACCCTGAGGACTGGCTCAGGCCTTAACACAGCCCGACTTAATGTGACCATCAGTGTGCTCCTAGACTTCTGTTTCCCCACCTGTAACCTAGAAGGGATGGTCCAAGTCACTCAAAATAGGTTCCTGAACACCTCAGAATCACTTTGGCAGTTCCATTAAAAATTCAGATGCCTGGGCCCTGAAGACCATTTTCCAGGTGATTTTGTTTGAGAAGCCCTGTCTGGGAGCAGCCCTGCCCAGGAGCCTGGGACGATTACAGGGGAACCGTGGGGCCAGGGAGGCACATTCAACCAAGGTTGAGTGGGTCCCACTCACGTGAGGGGTGGGGAGCACAGCACCAGCACACCTTCCTTGCCCTCAGCTCTTAGACATCAGCCCTCTTACCAAAGAACAGAACGGCCTTGGTGAGAAAGCGATGGGCTGTGGCACTGCCTCCCTCAGGCAGGAACCTTGGGCAGCTCTGTTCCTGCCCTGCCACCTTAGGCTGGGGCCCCCAGGACACCGTCAGAGCTCTCGCCTTAGCAGAGCCCTCAGACCGGGGCTCCCAGGACAGACGTGCGCCCTGGGGAGCAGCTACCTCCCCCCAACACGTCCAGCTCTGCAGGACTCTAACCCGGCCTCCGCATCGTTATGGTCCTGTAGGACACAAATGGACAGACGCCAAGGCTCAGAACCCACCCTGTAACCATGGTAACATTAGCTCAATGTATGCCTGTCAGGGAACAGGAGCACAATAGGTGTGCAAGGAAAGGGGGAGGGAGAGAAATAAGAAGGAAGGAGAAGAGAAAATAGTTAAACTGCTAAAGCAGGTATGACCCTGGCAGTGAGGTGGGTGAGGCTGCCCTTGGCCTGGAGAGTCAGAGCAATGCCACCCATGTCCCAACCCTGTCTAAGCAGCTTCAACTCTACCTTTCTACACTGGAGTTTTCTGTAGACACAGACCACATCCCCTTCTCCAGGTTCCAGGACTGAATGAACTGCAATAGGCTGCAACTGGAACCGCGTCTTCTGGCCCCGCCCCTCCTGTCGGATTCCGGCCCTCCAACCAGGGTATCAACCTTTCCCAAATGCCTCTCCGCGGCCTCCGCAATGTTCAACTCACACTGCCCTTCACAATGGCCTTCACCCACCTTGTCCTGCTGGCCTTCAAGACCCATTTCAGGCAGTGAGGCTTCTGGGACACGTTCTCATCCGCAGACTAGGAGAGGCCCCTCCCGAGCTTCCACAGCACCCTTCCCCCAGGTTGTCACTGTGGTGACCACACCACACTGGGGTTGCCCATCTCCCAGCCTGTCCCTTACTGGGGGCGAGTGCCGCCACTTCAACCCTGGTCCAGCGCAAGGCCAGGCTCTGGCTATAGGAGCCACAAGGTAGCTATGAACAGGAGGAATGGTGTAATTGAGCTCAGCGAAACCCAAGTGAGGGTCAAGGCCAGGCCCGTCTGACCAGCCTTAGTGGCCTGGCCCCTGGGACGAGTGGAGTGGAAAGCACGTCCAGGAGCCATCTCGGCAGCCCTGAGAACAAACGTCTGCAGGAACAGAGCCCTGCTGAGGTTGTGCGAGGGGCCGTCCCTCTGTAGGATAAACCACTGGAACAGGGAGCAAGGAACAGTTTTGTTCCACTTAGACCTTGGGAGACAAATCTTCGTCCTGAGAGGCGTGTGAACTTTGGTCTGGAGACCTGCGCTTCTCACCAGGCCTCAGGCTACAGATCAGCAACCATTAGGACCTGTAAGGGTCTCAGGGGGCTTTCTTGAGTAGGTAAGTAGCTGCCCCGTGGGTAGGTGACAAGGGCCCACATGGCCAGGGCTAGCTGGGGCAACACTGCTGGAGAGCCCTCTGGGCTGGAAGCAGGGACAGCTGCAGCAATCCGGCAAAGGGCTAATCAGCTGGTGAAGACATAAAATCTACAACCCCCCAACACACAGCCAATCCCAGATCCCAAACCAACCCATATGCTTTAATGTTTAATGGCCTGCCTCCGAGGGTGTCTCTGCGGGCGGGGGGGGACACCATGCCCGGCACACCCACGGGTACAGGGAGCTCAGAGTGCACCACAGGACTGGGGACCCTGACGGGAGGAGCTTCTGCCACAGTTTCTTCACACTGAAGTTCAGTGCTACCTCCTAAGTGAGCAGTGCACCTCAGATGGGCCTCGTGGGCAGGCGGTGTCTCCCAGGGCCACAGCCTTGTTACAAACTTAACCAGGCCAAAGGCCCAGCTTGCCAGACTCTGGGCTCAGTTTAGCACTGCAAGGAGGTAACCCATAGCAGGCCTGGCTGATAGGGCTCCAGCTTGCGGAGCCCCAAAGTCCTCAGTCTGCCGTCTTCAGAGACCTTTCAGCATTGAGCTGTCTCTCAGCCTGTCCCTTCTAGTCGCTACAGATGCTCGGCTTCCAGCAGACATACAACTTTCTTGGGATGATGCACCAGGTGAGGTGGGTAGTTCAGGGCAGTCAATGGCATCAATTTAGGACAGGCCTGGGACCCCCCCAGGGGTAAGAACAGCAGGCCCAGAACAAGGCTGCCAGCCCCAGGCTACACCCCTGCACTCCTGCAGGGAGGGTGGGGGGTGTGGGGAGGTGGCAGGTTCCCTCAGGGAGCTACAGGCTGGGGTTTAGGACCCAGGCCCAAACACTGGGGCTGTAACTCTAGGCTTTCCTGGGGAATGACTCGAGAAAGTCTGGCATTCACTGTACCACTCCAAGATAACCAAGTCCTGTGACACATAAAAACTTTCTGGAGGCTCTGTCTGCCTTGACCTCATAGCCCAGGCCCTGGCTGGGAACTGGGCCCTTGTCCTGGGGAGGAAGCAGGGAGCGAACCATGACGGGTGTGCCAGGCGTCACCCTCACACAACCCTTTGAGGTAGGCTATGTTGTTGCTTTACAAACAGGGAACTAAGGGCTCAAGGAAGGAAGTGACTTGCCAATTACACAGCAGGGAGCCAGGATCTGGGCCCTGGTTGGTGGAACTCCAAAGCACACACGTCTTCTCTAAGGATGAAATGGAAAGTAGGCCTTCTAATAAAGGCCCTCAAGTTAAAAGTCCAGGGACTCACAGCCTGGCCTGGCGGGGAGCAGGGAAGAGGGCCAGGTGAGAAGCACTCCAGGGCACATGCCCTCCTCTCCTGGGCAGCTGGCCAGCAGAAGGGAGGGGTAGAGAGAGTGATTACCAAACAGTAGCTGTCCAAAAAGCACCAGCCACGGGTGCTACAGGTGATGGCTCTGGCTGCTCAACAGATGTGGGCAGGGTGAGGGCAGGGCTGCTCTGGAGGTCTTGTGGCCCCAAGTGGGCAGGGCCAGGCCATTAAGCCAGGCGGTTGCCAGCAGTCTTCGGCAGCGGGCCCTCAGTGTGGGGCTGGGCGGGCTGGCGCTGGCATCAGGGGCAGGTGAGGCACCGTGGGACGGTCCCCCAGCAGTTGCCTCTGCTTTCTCCGGGCCAGGAGTTGGTGGCTTCCTCCCCAGCTTCCTGGCCTTGGGGATGGGTGACTTCTGAGCCAGGGAGAGGCTCTCTGGCTCATCTCTGGCCACAGTGGGTTCTGAGGACGGCACATATCCAGCCTCAGTGTCAAAGTCACCTGGGAAATAAATGCACAGTCATGCTAGAGACCCTGACACCGCCCAGACCCTGGCCTCCCAAGCTATCTACACCAATGGTCCCGTTCTGTTCCGGGCCAGGATGACTACAGGGGGGTTGCAGAAACCATGACCATGTTCCCCGCACACGCCCGCTGGCCAAACCATCAAGCTGTGAGAGCGGGCTTTCCCCCAGGTAATGCCAGAGCCCTCCCTGATGAGGGCACTACTCAGGGAGGAGCTGTTTGGTGCAAGGACAAGAGGAACGGGGCCCGACAGAAGAAGGGCCACACTTCCCAGAGTGCTGTCCTGTTCTGCCACACTGCCACCAGGGCAGGAGCCTAAGCCCCACAGGGACCGCCCTGAAAGCAGAGCTTAAAGGGAACATCGGCGGGCATGGAAGGTGCTCTTGACCAAAGGCACAGCCACTTGGAAGAGAGGTTGCCAGGGAAGCGCCACAGAAGGGCGGCACCACAAAGCTGTGGGGAGGACCCAAAGCTCAAGGAGTGGGGACAGGGGTACCAAAACCTAGCTGGCAGCTGGAAACTGGGCCCCGGTCATTTTCTCAGCAGGCCCCAAACTCCTGCAGACCTAGTCAGAACAGAAGGGGACTGTGAAGTGCCTTGGGTCCCGCTGTCCAGCAGGCAGCCCAGGAAAAATGGACCTATCTATTTCTGGGTCCTAGAGAGCCCAACTGTACAGGGAGAAGGTAGGGCCGGGCAGTCCCTGCACAATGCACAACACAGTGCTGTCTCTCTCTCAGAATAAAACACTCCCATTAACACCGTGTGTGCCCCATTCAGTCAACAGCCCCAGCTTCTTAAGTGCTCAGGGGTCAGCAGTTTCATCACCCAAATGCCAGACCCCACACCTGCCCATCATTTCTTCTATGGACCAGGTAAGGGCCCAGGGCAAGGCTGCCAGAATGGGGAGGGGGTGAGGAACACTTCTACAGAGACACAGCTGGACAGAGGCTGGGGGGTAAGGCAACAGAACAAGGAGAGAAAGACATGGCAGGCCTCGAGATCTCCTGAGGTAGAAGAGACAGCAACAGACACCAATGGGCACCATCACCAAAGTCCTGGAGGAAGTAATGAGATGGTGCCCACCACGAGAGATCGCAAAACCTCTCAGGGTGAGGTGGAGCCACTGGAGCTGGTCAGGGGGTGCCCTGAACGGCACTGAGCATGCTGGAGAGTGACGTGCACAGTTAGTTGGGAAAAGCAAACTGCCAAACAAGATCTCAACTTACTGGGACACTTCCATGAATGCAAATACCTGGGAAGACTGAAAACTGTGCATTCAGAAGGCAATAACATGGGGCCGTGGCAGGGTGGGGGGACACCCCTGCTGGGTTTCAGGAAGGAGGCACTGGATGAGAGGAGGTACTGTTCTCTGGGATGGGGAATGAGCTTAGGGAAAAGCTCAGGAGTGCAGTCTGGGAGGACTCCAGGGTCAGAGACACACCAGCCAGGTGCAGAAGACCAGCATGCAGTTGGTCATTTGGGGCTGAAGCTCAGAAGTGGGGAGGCTGGGAGAGACAGACACGGGGGAAATAACCTCAGATAATAAACAGGGCCTGGGCAGAGTCCCAGAGTCCAGAGAAGCCTGCAGCAAATACAGGAGGAACAGCAAAGGAGGGAGAGGGACCCAGGAGGACGCAGCGCCAGGATGGCCAAGAAGGCATTTCCATGCAGACATAGTAGCTGGCACGCTCAGCGGCTTATAGAAGAGGCTATAAAGGCTGTCATTGACACTGGGGGTGAAGAAGGATGGGGGTCCACAGAGCCCACCCTGGAAGGCTGGCCATCCTCACGCCCTCCCAGGTTCTTGGGCCTCCCTGACCTTTCCAGAGGCCCAGGAATCCCTCAGCCCCTGGCTGTGAGCACTCATACAACCCACACACCTGTCACTCGCTCACACAGCTTTCGGTGGCGACTGGGGTTGCCCCATGCTCACCCAGCTGGCGGCGTACACAGTCACGCCACTGCAGGCCCAGCAGGTCAGGGTATATGTCGGGCAGCTGGCGCAGCGCCAGCAACTTCAGCATGCGCGAGGTGCAGCCACGCAGGGCCCGCTCCCGCAGGGCCCGCTCCTCTGACAGCGTGGTGGGTCGCAGCTCCACCCGGTGCTCCTGCAGCACGTGGTCCACAGAAGCAGGCGGCAGCCTCGGGAAGAGCCGCTCCTTCACCAGGTGGATGGGCACGAAGATGGCACCAGCCCGCACAACGTGGGGGAAGGGGCACTGCTGTGTGCACACGAAGCGCTGCAGCTGGGACAGCAGCCTGCCCAGCAGCCCCTGCACAGCCTGGCCGTCCTGCCACGCTGCCTGGCCCCACGGCCCAGCCGTCTCCAGCCACTCGCGCAGCTTCTCAGGTGGGGAGTGGGCCACGGAGCCCGAGATGGCGTCACACAGGGACTCATGCAGCCCCGCAAAGTGCTGCTCTGGGGAGTCTCCTGTGACAGGGGTAGAAGCTGGAGTCGGAGCCTGGGCTGGAGCAGGCGACGGAGCCACGGCAGGGGCTGGGGCAGCCACAGATACAGCTGGAGAACTGGGCAGTGCCAGGTCAAAGCAGGCCACGGGCAAGGGCTGGGTGAGAATCTGTAGTCCAACGGGAATGGATGTAGAGGTGGGTGCAGGCTGGTCAGCAGCAGGGACCGAGGTGGGCACGGATGGGACCACGGCTGCAGGCAAGGGTGCCGGCCGGAGGATCTTGAATTTTCGAAACATGAAGGCCACAGAGCTGTGGAAGTTGGTCTTTGGGGTGGCCTCTGTGGTCACTGGCAACCCAGGCAGCTCTGAGACTGTGCTTCCCACGCCTGGCACACCCACGGCTACAGGGAGGTCGGAGTGCGCTGCAGGACCGGGGACCTTGACAGGAGGAGCCTCTGCCACCGGTTTCTTCACGCTCAAGTCCAGTGCCACCTCCTCCCTAAGTGAGCAGTGCGCCCTCAAAGGGGCCTCCTGGGCAGGCGGCGTCTCCCTGGAGTCTTGGTCATGGCTGTCCTTGGGGGCTGGGGCCGGGTCAGGCTCAGATGAGACCCCGGGGGTCTGCACATCTAGATAGTCACGGTAGGGGGCCAGGCTGAAGACGTTGTCGATAATGGGCATGGGCGGAGAGCCAGGGGACAGCGTGCCCTGGCTCTCTAGAAGAGACCGGTGCTCCTGGGCACAGGATGGGAGTGCTGGTGGGGTGCGGGGAACTGGACTATCTCCAATGACAATGGGTGCCCTAGGGTGCTCTTTGAGCTGGGGCTGGAGCTGTTCTTTCCTGCAGCTTGGCAGCCACATGGTCTCCTGAGTTTCCCGCACTTCAGTCACAGGCTCCGGGCATGGCTGACTGGCACTCATGGGCTGGCACGCTTGCTGGACAGCACTAGGCTGTGGCACAGCCTGAACACTGTTCTGGGAAGGTGGTGTCCCTCTGAGCCCTGGGGATGCTCCATAGAGAACAAGGTCATCCCGTGCATAAGGAAAGCCCAGCGACTGGGGGGCAAAGTCAAGTGGGCACCGTGGAGCAAGGGGTGGCTCCACCTTAAGGCCTGGTGAGGGTGTCGGGAGCGGGACAGAGGGATAGGAATAAGTGTCCAGCCCCACTGGGGGCATGCAGGGTGTCTGGGCTGTCTGGTGCCTCAGGTAGGGGCTATTTGGCCCACCAGCCAGGTACCCAGCTCCCTTGTGGGCTCCCAGAGGCTGTAGCGGGGGCACCGAGCTGTAGCTGCTCTGCTTCTCCGGGTGGTGACAGGCTGGAGGGCAGGACAGAGCCTGCGGAGGCGGGGGGAGTGGGTAGTGGGAAGGCACTGTATCCTGGTAGGCTGGCCCCAAGGGTTGGGCCAGCTGGGTCCAAGGACTGGGGGATCCCTCAGGCAATGACTGCTTGGGGTCCCCAGAATAAGGACCTACATACTTGGAAGCCAGGAAGCCCGTGCTGTGGATGGTCTGGTACTTGTCCAGGAATGCCTGGCACGGGGAGAAGCTCCCTGAGGAGTCTTTGCCAGATCCATCAACTGACACTCCACGCAAGAAGGTGCCATCCAGGGACTGACCCTTGCCAGGAGCCAGGGTCAGAGAACAAGGCGCATCGGCCGGGGGTAACAGGGGCCCAGCCATCAGTGTCCAATCAACATCCAATGACCTCTTCGCTGCCCCTTCGCCCAGGCAAGCCGAGAGCCCGTAACACAGAGGGCTGCGATAGACAGGTTTGGGTGCCGCCAGCGGGGGGCACGGGTAGGAATGAGCCTGGGGACTGAAGGGCAGGAGCTCACCAGGGCCAGAGTCCTGCACCTTCTCAGAGCTTCCTGCTGGTGGGCGATAGAGCAGACAGCTGGCCAACAGGTTGTCTTCCCGAAGCGGGGGTCCTGCCATGCTGGCAGGATACAAAGGTGGGTACCGGGTCCAGGATGCCAACCGCTCTGAGCCTGCTTTGGCAGCACCCTCCACGGGGCAGAAGTAGGCACCCTTGTAGTTGCAGGGGTCCTGGTTAGCAGCAGAGGGAGCCAAGCTGTGCCGGGGTCCAGAGTCGGCCTCTAGACGGGGTAGCTTGCCGTACAACATGGGCCCCAGGGGGCCCTGTGGCCGCTTCTCCGCCATCACCGTGAAAAGGCTTCAAGCCCTCCGGGGCCCCAGCTACTCAACTGCTGACCTGGCGCAGAGAGGGAGACAGACACGGGCCATCAGAAGAACAGGCGTCAGGTAAGCAACAGGGGGCGTCGGCTCTCGCTGGCTCACCAGTACACCTAAGAACTTGGCACTTAGAAGATACTCAATAAAGATTCTATGAATAAATGAATGAATGCGTGGTATAATGCAGAGGTTCCCGACTTCATATTTTAAACTGCAGAACCCTTTGTTAATGAATGGTAGTGCAGCGGCCCTTCACATGCCACCTCCCCCCTACCACCTCCACGCCAGGAGCCCCTCTGTTCCGCTTCCCTTTCCGTGACTCCCAAGACAACCTCCTTGGGCTTTCAGCCTTTGGGGACACTTCAGTCTGAGGATCACTTTGTTGGCTACTCCCCACTCCCCATATACATATAAGACCCATTCAACCCCAAGTAACTGACGAAAAGATACGGCATGAGAGGCAGGCTCTGACCTCCCATGACAAGCTCTTAGTCCAAGGTCCCAGAGTCAATGCAAGATGCCCACTGCAGCCGAGATGTGGAATGGGGCAATGTCTACAAATTCAGGGTTCCTGTGACATTCTATTTTTTTTATTTTATTATTTATTTTTATCTTTATTTTATAGAGGAAGGGAGGGAGAAAGAGAGGGAGCAAAACACTGACTGCTTGCCTTCTGCAAGCACCTCGACTGGGGACGGAGCCCACAGCCTATGCATGTGCCCTGACTGGGAATCAAACCGGTGACCTTTTGGTTTGTAGGACAATGCCCAACCAACTGAGACACACCCGTCAGGGCCTGTGGCACTCTTTAGATCTGTTTTGGAAGAGGGCTCTGTATGCAAAGCAGCCCCGATTCACCAAAGGAGCCGAGACCAAAGAACAGTCAGAGGCAGACAGTCTGGCTTGTCCGTTAATGAATTTCATAGGGAACTTCCATACAGAAACGCAGTCCTGGACAGCAGCAAGACAAAATGGCCCCCACACCTCCCACCCCCCAGACCATGTGCTTATATTGCCTAAGCAGTGAGACTGTGTGGGCGATCAAGGGGATCCGATGCCAGGGGGCTCCGGTGCCAGATCAAGTTTAGAAATAGGTAACATTGAGGGGGACTCGTCCTGGAGACAGAACTAATGAAAATCCTGTGACTAGCCAAGAACTCTGTGCACATATTCCAGAGCTGACCTGGAGGGCGGGGAGGGGGTCAAGGGTCCCGGGTTCACTCAGATGTGAAGATGGCAGATTACCTTTAAGCTGGAGTCACTTATGTTCCACACAAGATCTGACCTGCCAGGCTTATTTAAAAATGACAGAGTCAGGCCTGGAACTCAGGTCCCTGGGCCCAGAGCAAAACAGGATTTATTTCCGAAGGGTGGTCCCCCAGGAGAGGTGGCCCCCCCCCCAGGAGAGGTAGCCAGGGGCATCCCTTTACACAAGCCACGCTTCCTCCTACCCTAGCCCCACCCCGCAACAGGAGAACCAAGGCTGTCCTGCAGGTGGCGCTGTGGCACCAGCAGGAAGGTCCCAAAACTTAGGGGAGGAGAGCCTGTGTCCATCCCAATACTTAAGCTGCAGTTGGCTGTTGACGGGCACCCACCCGGGGTGGGAGCACCAAGAAAAGCAGGTGGGGAGGTGGAAGGATGTGAATGTCCAGGCAGGGAGCCTCCAGGGCCTGGAGAGTGCTAGTTTGCAACTACCTGCATTGTACCGATGTTAAAACTGAGTGCAAGAGAAAGACTAAGGCCCAGAAGCAAAGCTGAGCAAAAGGCCCACAGAGGTGAAGCATGGGTTTCCTCAAGGCAGCAGGCACTCAATGACTTATGAGGGGTCATGAGGTCAGTCTGCTAAGGCCACATGACCTTCCTCTGCCTCCCCCAGCACCCTATTTCCCGAAACCCACAGGTGGCTTAGAAAAAATAAACCAGCTCAATCTTGCTCTGATTAGGCCATGTGCCAGGTGTCACAGGTTTCTATTACCAAGAAGCCAAAAACAGCCCCCTCTCCCTCTCCTCCCTTCTGGCTGGTAGCCAATGACAATCACAGGCTCAGTGTTAGTCCAGCATATTTTGGGGACAGGAAAAGCCAAAGGTAGCATGGGGGCCAGTGCCCACTCCTATCCCAAGGAAGCCAGGTGGAACTCTCAGAAAGCTGGCTCATATCCGAGCCAGAAACTATACCTCAGACAAGCCTAGGAAAGGGATGTTCCAGAGAAGACAGGAGGGGGAATCAGGACCACAGTATCAACAGCAGTGCCCTATCCCAGGAGAATGCAGCTTTATAAGAAAGGGGTGCATGGCCCTGGCCAGGCAGCTCAGTTGGTTAGAGCATCATCCTGATATACAAAGGTTGTGGGTTTGATTCCCGATCAGGGCACATACAATAATCAACCGATAAATGCATATAAGGCAGAACAACAAATTGTTGTTTCTCTCTCTCCTTAAAAGGGGTCATATGGTTGTGGGGTGCTGAGCCCCACCCTGCCCTCAGGAGCTCTGGAGTAAATAAATAAGTGCTGGCTTACTCTCACCTCCCCCAAATGTTCCCTGGGGCCTCCTTCACACTCACTTCCCAGTCCCAGGAGTCCTTCTCTCCTGGGCTCTGCCCACTGTGTGCCTTTGCCCTAGAGACTTCCTGAGACCCCCCCCCCCCCAGGGACCCAGCCTAGAGAGGTGAGGCCACCCTGGGGCCTTCAGGTGCCTTTAGGAGAGAGGAGTCTCCAGAGAGCCACCAGAGGACTATGAAGTGTATGGAGGTCACCTTCCTATCAGTAGGAGATGGAGGCCTGCTCCCTCAAGTGAGGCCCCTCTTCACTCAAGAGAGGAGCCTCCTTTCTTGACACACACATACTGAGTCGGCAAACAACTGCTTTGAGAAAGATGGGAATCCAGGAAGCATGGTCTCATCACTTTTTGGGCCACCACAATGTTTCCTGGCTGAAGCTGGAACTGGGCTAGGAGGATGAACCTCAAGCAAGGCCCAGGGCAGGGTCCGGAAGGGCCAACCAGCGCTGTGCCATCCGGGGCCTAAGCTGGGAGACAAACAGATCCGTGGCCCAATGCCTTCTTCCACCTCTGGGGGGAGAGGGCGGTCTCTGGATGGCTGGATGGACGTCAGGAAAGACCAGGAAGAGAGTGATCCTGCCCAGCTGTGGCCAGCATCTGGCCTCTCAAACGACTGAAATAGGGCCCCCACCCCGTATTCTCACAGTTTCTCCTGAGGTTCCGGGACACTGCTATCCCTAGAACCGAATCTGGGCAGCCCAGGCTACAGTGGAGGGGCAAGGGTCGCAGGATGGGCCTTCACCGGCTTTCCTCTATCTGCCTTGCGCATAACTCTGGTACCTGGGGTCCTCAGCCGCCTGACTTTGGGGCTTCCGGGTGTCCCCCATGCCCTCCCCTGCGGCACTGGAGTGCACGTGCAACCCCAGCAGGCTGATATACAGGCGGCCGCCACGCAGGCAAACCCGTGCCTGCAAGTACGCCTGCAAGTACGTGCATGGCCCACATCTGCACACACTCCCCTCCAGAACTGCGTTCTCCCCTCGCTCGGGCACCGGCACACGTGTGCACACACGCAGGTCCATGCATCGAGCACCGCCGACTGACACTCAAAGACTGGCGGGAGACCCGGAGCAGGGGGCGGCCGGGCCACAAAATCTGGGCAGCCACCGCCTCGGGACGATCCCGCCAGTCTGGGCTGCGGCCAGAGGGTGAGTCAAGCCACAGCGAGGAAACCGCAGGGCCGTCCCGTCCCAGCAGGGCGCGTCCACGGTCCCACTGAGCCTCAGTGCCCTCTGCCCCCCAGGCCCAGTACCCCCGCTGCCCCTCACACAGCTGCGCCTGGACAGTCCACGAAAGCCAGGGTCTGCGGGAGGCCCGAGGGCTCGCCCTCCCCCTCCTCCTCTACAGCTCTGCGCCCGGGCCCAGCCGGAGCTCCAGAGCACTGCGGGTCCTGGGAGCCTCGAAGTCCAGGGAGAGTCGGGGCAATGACTCGGCCCGGGACCTGCAGCCCTTCGGCTAGTGGCTGGTAGCAGCCAGGAACCACACCATCCTTGGCTCAGGCCCGGCGCTCTCCATTCCTCGGACCCACCGGTAGGGGCGCCCTAGGGCAGCGCCGCCCACCCCTTCCCCACGCGCCTCCCGCAAACTCGGCCCAAGTTTCCAGGCCGGACGAGCGACCGA
The DNA here is from genome assembly GCF_014824575.4 of Sturnira hondurensis. NCBI lineage: Eukaryota > Metazoa > Chordata > Mammalia > Chiroptera > Phyllostomidae > Sturnira > Sturnira hondurensis. Next base: position 1,899,906 of record NW_028077960.1, read on the forward strand.
GCTCCTACCTGCAGGGCGTCAGGCGGCCCAGTGCTGCCGCCCGGAGCCGCGGCCGCATCCTCCAGCGCTGCCGAAGCCGTGGGTCCTTGTCCCACTGGGCCCTGTGCGGGAACCCGCGGTGAGCTCCAAGCCTAGAGACAACCTCCTCGCTGCTGTTCGCGCCGCCGCCGGGCGCTGTCTGCGGTCCGGGTCGGGGAGGGCTAGGGGCGGAGCGGGGGCGGGGCGGCCAGCACGGTTGGGGCAGAGCCCGGCAGCGCTTCTAGGAGCCTGCGCTCCCCTGGGCCCAGGATGCCGAGGGCCTGTGTGGGCCAACCCTCCGAGGACCTGACTGTGGGCGCGGTGCACGTCTGTACTCACCACACTCCACGAACCAATGCCGGTCGGGCCCAGCACACGCCTTCATTCAGCCACTTCGTTAGATTGTTTGTTCCTTGTCACTTTCTAGCTACGTGGCCCTGTGCATGCCCTTTGACCTCGTTGAGCTTCAGTTTCCATAATTTTAGTAAAACTGAAATTATGTCATAGTGGGATTGTTGTAAGCCTTAGAAGAGGTTGTATTAAACATCTGGCACACAGTAGGTCCTCTAGCTCCCTTGGCCAGTACTAATGGCTTTAGGGAGCCGGAGAAGGACTCCTTAGTCTAAGTGCAGCCAGTGAAGACAAATTCCAGACAGATGTATCTCAGCTCTTGTTAGAACACCACACCTGTTTGAGGAAGGGGTGATTTTCCTATTCCTGTAGTGAGCCAGGAATGAGGGTACGAGGTAGGGAGTGCTAAGTGAACTGAACTCTTTTGGCAAATCTCCCTCCATAAAACAGGCCTGAGCCTGTGTAGCCTGAGAGATGGGGTGGGGTGCATACTTCCAGCCAGGAATAGTATATTGCCAAGAGAGAGGCTGGAGGGGTGAAAGGGCTGTTCCCAACCCCAACTCTCTGGGCCACCTGACTTGGGGTGAGAAGCCCCTCTGTGCTGCTGCCTTCTCTGAAGAAACCTGGTCAGTGCCTGAGCTGCCTAAGAACTGGAGACAAGTGTGTACGGTGGAGGAGGGACGTACATGCCAAAGGTCAGAGAGCAAGTTCATGGGGCAAAACCTCCCAGTCCATCTGCTCAGGTCCCAGAGGTCAGGGCTGCCTGAATCAGAAGACCATGCAGGCCTGAGGTCCCAGGTTCCAAGAGTCAGGAAGGTGTTGGAGCAGTTGGAGGTGAGGACGGGCTAGACACTGCAGGTCGGAATAGGAAGAAGCAGTGGAGGTCAGCTGGCAGGAGAGGAGAGGGTATCATTTAGTTGAGAGCTGGAGGGGCCTTAGGACTAGTTAGGAGAGCTCTGGGGAGCAGAGATTCAGAGACGGCTGGGGCTTTCCCAAGGTCACAACTCAGCATCAGGAAAGTGCGTCTACCTGCTGACAGCTACTAGTCACAGCCAAGCTGTTTGACAGCTACTAGTCAGGACACAGCTGTTTGCTCTTCCCTACTCTTGCACCTCACCAACTTCGCCCTCCCCTCCTGCCTCCTCCAGCACACCACTGCTTGGCCCACCTTCACCTTGCTGTTTGGGGAGTGGGAGGAGGGCAGTGTTCTCAACTCTTAGGTCTAGGACTCTCAGGTTTTGTGCTTAGGTGGTCTGGTGTTCTCTCCAATCCCTCTGAGCCTGAGTGAGACACACCTAGGCCAGGATGACTCTGATAAGACTCACACCACTGAGTCCTGTCTTAATTCAGGACTCTCACAAAAGCAGCAGCTCACTTAATCAGTGTCTTGTCCATTCCTTTTCAGCGTCACTAAAACACATTGAAATATAAAACAAAGGACACAGGGTGGGGGCTTGGCAGCCATTTTGTAACTCTGAGCCTCAGCTTCCTAATCTGCAAAATGAAAACCTCAAGATCTGCTTCGTAGGCTAAGGTGAGTGTCAAACAAAATCCATGTGGAAATTGCTCATAAACTGTAAAAAGCTATGTAGAGTGATGGCTGACTGTCACTTTCTGAATGCCCTGCCCTTGCCCTTTTCTTCTGTACCCCAAGGGTCGTGTGCAGAACCTTGGAGAGAGGTGGCTATCAAGCCCTTGTTTGATGACAGGAAGTGGTCAATACAATGTGGCTGTCCTGGGAGCCCCCACGCGTTTATTAGGCTGTGGTGTAAGAGAGAAATAGTATTGAGGTTGGAAGAAACAGTCTGTCCTCATGTGGGCTTCCGGGGCAGAGTTAACAAAGAAGAGTAGCTTAGAGGAGTCTGGGAAGGGGGTCTCACACTCACACCACACCAGGTACACACAGGCTCCACACATTCCTCTTCCTCCCCACCCCAGACACAGATGACTGTTCCTGGCTTCCTGGGAAGGCAAGGTGAAAGGTCAGCTCCCCAAACCTCAGCTTCTTAATGTGGCCACGCCTGCTCTTTACAAAACTTTCCTTCCCTGGAAGAGCTCCTTCCCACCTCAGACCAGGGAGATGGGGTGCCAGCAGGCACCCTACAGACAGAGAAACAGGGAGGTGTGACGCGTTTCCCCAAGACACGCAGCAATGCTCTCCCCAATCCTTTCAGACCCAGTTGTAGATATCGCCTCCCCCATGAAGGCCCCCGGACTGCTTTTACAGCCTCTCTCCCCTTTACATCCTCCCAGCAGAAGAACAGCTCAGTGTTGTGGGGTGGGCAAGGCAGAGAGCTCCTACCTGGAGCATGGCCCTGTGCCCGTCACTTGATAAACATTATGTTGATTAATTTGTACAACCATATGCGATAGGTGTTTGAAACACATAAACTGAGGTTTGACCTACTGAGCTGTGTGAACTTAGGCAAGCCCCTTGACCTTTCAGTTTAGACTTCTCATGATTAGGCTATATCCCAGAGCTTGCATGGACCAGTGAGTTCACAGCTTTCTTTATAGTACGCCCTCAGCCAGTGGTAGCTCTAAAGGAGGAGGGGTGGAGCATGTGGCCCACATAACCAAGAGATGGAGTAGCTTGGATTCCCCCCAAACCCTTCCAAGAGAAGGCTCAGGTACAGCTGGTGGTCAGGAACCCTCTGCTATTGAAGCACACAGAGCCTGAGGGTTGAGCCGTACCAGAGGCCAGCAGTGTGGACTCAGAACACGCAGGCTGGATGGGACCAGGGGTGGGTCAGGGTCATGGGATCTGATGGGAGTGAGGTGAGCCACTTTCAAAGGTGTGCTGGCAAATCACACCTTCCTTCTGGAGAGAAGGCTGGGACACAGTAACCTGTTGCCTTGCTGTAGTGAGCAGAGAGTAGAATGCAGAACCCCCCACCTCACCTCCAGAGGAAATCAGTCTCTCGGCAGGGGCGGGGGCCGTGGGGGGTGTCTCAAAGGCAGAGAGAAGGAGATGGACCTCCCTGGAGGATGGTGCCTGCCAGCCTACTGGCTACAGAAAAACAAAACAAAAACCTATGCAATAATTTGGGGACCTAACTATGAGGAAAAGGGGAGCTCTTTAATAAATTAACAGCCAGTATGGGTTGCCTGTCCTTCCCATCTTTCCTCCCACCAAATACTGAGGACCCCCAGGCTTTATGCTGGCAGTGAGTGGGCCCCAGCTGCTGTTTCCCAGCACAGTCAGAGAGGCAGATGGAAGACAGCCCCGGCGAACTCTAGCGTGACATGTGCCTTTGTGGGAATAGGGCTGCTGCAGAAGCCTGAGGAATAGGGGCTGGGCCTTGAGTCAAGAGAGGGCCCCCATTCTGCCTGTGCCAAGAGCCCAGCCACTGAGAGGTATGGCTTGGTACTAGAAGCAGTGGGGAACATTCCCTCCCTATCTCCAGAGAGGTCTTCCCAATGTCCCTATGTGACCCTGTCACCCCACCCCCAGCTTGGAGTCTCCCAAGGCTCCTCAGTGCCCCACTGTGGCTTCTGCTTCTCTCCCTGTTGCCACTGCAGTCCCCAGAGCCAGCCAGAGCTGGGTTGCACCTCTATGCTTTGGAGTATGTTTGTCCAGTTCTTTCTTTGCTAACTTCCTTTGGCCTTCAAGATTGAGCTTAGGCCCCTCCTTCCAGAAAGTCTCCCAGAGCTCCAGAATGCATTTAGTCATCTCTTCTGAGGCCTCATAGGGTTGTGGAACTCATCTCCATGCTAAAATTACCTGATTAGAAGCCTGGCTCCCTACTAGACTGTGGAGGGACCTCCTCTGAGGCAGAACCTGGGTGTGTCTGAGCGCTAAGACCCTGGTGTCCAGCCCAAGGCTGAGTCAGGCCATGGTCATGGAGTGTAGGCTGACTCTGCACAACAGAAGGAAAAGAAAGGCAGAAAACCCTCCCCAGACCCAGTGATGAGTACCTGGAAGGAACCTGCGCTTCCCAAAGCTCCCAACAGCCCCTGCACTCACCCTTTCGGCCTCTCGGGACCCACAGCACCAAAACTCAGACCAGCAACAGCCTGCTGCCAGCCCCCATTTCAACATGGGAAAACTGAGGCCTAGACAGGGCCAGCCGTGGTCTCCTAAAGGCCTGTCCAGCCTATACACAGGCTTCCTTCTTGTTCTGACCCTGCCTCTCCCTCCCCATTTCCTCCCTTCCCCTAACCTAGGATAGAAAACCACCTGGCTAAGCTCCACCTGCATGCCTCATGCTGCCTGCAAACCCATTCTTGGGGGTCCCCAGCCTGGGGCTGGGCTTGAGAGGAGGAGAAGAGGAGAAACCCCCGTGAAAAGGGGAGAGGCTGATGCATTTTCCCCTCACTGTTGCAGCAGGTTGCTCCCTCTACCCTAAGCCCGGACTTAGGTCAGCCTCCCTCATCTCTTTTCCTTTCCCTGTCCAGGGCCTCTCTCTGGGGCCTACCCCCAGCCCCTGTGCCCTGGGCTGGCAGCACAGCTATTCCCAGGATGGGAGTTTGGGCACTGACAGCCTGAACCCACAGTCCTGACTCCTGCCTTGTGTCCGTCTTGCCTTGGTTGGCCTTTGGCCTCTATTAGAAATTAACTTCCCCCAGTTCCCCAGTTCAAATGTTTGGGGGAATCTGCAAATCCAGCTCCTCCTGGCCCTGTCCAAGTCTCTTCCACCAATTCTGGAGCACCCTCTCCTCCTCCTGTGGGTAGATGGGGTAGACTGTCTGTGGAAGCCTTCCTAAGGCTGGTTGGTCTGGGCCAGGGGGTTACTGCTGTCCCCTCAGAGGCAGCCCAGTGCGGTTTCCAACACTTAGAGCTGATTACTGAGCTTGGCATCAGAGGGCTCAGCTCTGGCTTGGGGCTGGCACAGCAGCTGCTGACGAGGGGGAGGTGTGCAGCCAGGCCAGCTGAGGCCAGGGTCAGGGCAGAGAGAAGCCTCATGCTCCCAGGGGTGGTGAGAGGCACTGCCTCAGATCCTTCTTATCATTATCTCAGCTTAGACTCACAGCCCTGCCCTGGAAAGGGGTCTCCAGGGCCCTCCCACAAACACCCACGCTCAGAACCGTCAGGCTTCTGGGAGGCTGAGTGGTAGCAGAGAGGGACACTTTGTCCTCGTTAGAGGCTGGGCTGTGGCTCTCTGGCTCTGACACCTTACTGACCGCCACCCTGTGGCTTGAGGTGCAGACCAGGAGAAGTCAGGTTTCCAGTGCACAGGTCTTAGGCTTTGGGTCTAAATCCTGCTTTGCTTATCGATGGTTGTGTAACCCTGGACATGCTGGTCACCAGTCTAAGCCTGGGTTGCCTCGCCTATAGAATGGAATGGGGATCCCTGTCCTGTGAGGCAGTGTACAGTATAGAAAGTGCTTGGCAAATAGAAAGATGAATTTAAAGAAGGAAAGAAAAATAAACAAAATAAAAAATATTTTTAAAGCTCTGGCCAGGTAGTTCAGTTGGTTAGTAGAGCATCCTCTCAATAAGCCAAGGCTACGAGTTGGATATCCAGTCAGGGCACATAAAAAAATCAACCAATGACTGCATAAATAAGTGGGAAACAAACCTCTCTCTCTCTCTCTTTCTCTCTCTCTCTCCCTCTCCCTGTCAATCAATAAAATTTAGGGGAGAAAAGGTGCTTGGTGCAGCCCCTGGCACAGCCTCCTCTCCATACCCGCCATTTACTTCCTCCAAGCCCTGCTGTGGACTCAGCCTCAAGCTTCCCGCATTGCAAGGGGGCACGATTGCAAACGTCACAGCGCTGACAGCCCAGACATGGGCCACCCCCATTGCCAAGTGACCAAGAAACATGTCATCTTCATGTTCAGGAAAAGCCTTGTGCCTCAGCCCTGCCCCTTGCTCCTCATCTCTGCTGACTTGATTTTTTAATTTAATAATCATATAGCCTTTACCAGGCACTGTTTTCAGTATATTACAAATATTAATGTGTTCAATTTATTCAACCCATTTAATGAATTAAACGAGAGGATGCTGAGGTGGGAGCTGTGGTGGGCAGGGGCCCGGGCATACCTCCCTCCCATGCCAGGGCGTCTCAGGCTGTGCTGCTGGGTTGGATAGTGGTCCTGCCGCCTGCCACAGAGCCAGCCTGGGGCTGGCGCAGCCATGGGCAGGCCAGAGTTTCTGGAAGAGCAATGACAGCTAATTAAAACTTCGGTGCAGTGACGCCCTCTTGGGATCATGATTGCCTCAGTCAGTTCCGTTGGGGAGAGCCCCTAATTGGACCCCTGGGCCCTAGTAATGATGCAAGCTCACCAGGCCAAGGATAACAGGCAAGGAGGGAGGGACAACGGAGGGAAGGAAACAGGTTGGCAAAAAAATAATGATAACTCTCCTCCCATTGTGAGAGTAGTAACTTGGGAGTCCCCAGATTGTCGCTTAACTGCTGTGTACCTTTGGATTCGTTGCTTGGCTTCTCTGAGCCTCCACCTGTACTGAAAAGTAGAGATAATAAAAACTCTGGCCCTGGAGGGTTGCTGTGAAAAGTACCTAGCACACAGCCTGGCTCAGAAGTAGGGACTCATGAAATTGGAGCAATTATTATCATGCTATTAAACCAGGGTTACTACCAAAGGTTTTTCATACCATAAGCTCATCTAGTTCTGAGAGTGTCCTGGGAAGGAGGAGAGTCGGGACAAGCATCCCATCAAGGGAGGTGTTTAGCCTCCCAGCTTTCTCTCCTATGACCTGGGTCTGGGTCCTGGGCCCCACGAGCAGTGTGGAGGAGCAGGAACAGGGGTGTGTGGGTGCTACAGGAGGTCAGGTAGAAGGTCACAGAGATGCAGATGGAACCAAAGACTGCAGAGGGGAGAGGACCTAATTAGTCAGAAAGGGGCAGAGATGTTTAGCAGGGTGGCAGCCTAAATAAAAACCCAGAGACCAGAGAGAGTACAGAGTGTGTCCAGAAGCCACAGGCAGCCAATAGGGCTAGAGTTGGGGTGGGCCAATATGAGTGACAGCCACACTCTCCCTTGCTGAGGCCTGGGATGTGGCTGTAGGTGACCAAAGTCTCCCCTAGCTCCAGAGCAGGCTGTGAAGAGGGGAATACGGAGGAGGGAAGAGGGTGCTACCTGTTTCCTTTCTGGCTGCAGCAAAGTGAAACTCACTAACTCGGCTGCCCTCTGTCTGGGTGTCAGTCTCACCCCTGTCTGTGGGGCCTCTGTCATCACACAACACAGGTCCATCTCCCTGGGCTCTGCAGCCCCTTTGGGGGGGGTCACACAGGTCTGTTCTCAGAAGGACAGGGTCCAGACCAAGGGCCCGAATAGGGCTGGAATGGGGTGAGCCCCAGACACCCCCCCCATGATGACCCAGCTCAGTGACATCACCCCTGTTCTCACAGGCTATCTCCAATGGCACCCAACTCATGTTTACCTGGCCTGCAGCAGGCCTGGGGGCCCCAGGACATAGCAGCAGGCCTTTCTGCTCCTCAGCACTGCCCCAGGGCAGAGCGCTCTGCCTGCCAAGCGCTTAGGGAACCCTCCCAACAAGTGTGATCTCAGAACACAAGACCTTTTGGGCCAGGGCCAGGGCCAAGGTGTGGAGGAGACCAGGTTGCTTTTTTTTTAAGTTAAAAATTCTTCCTGTATTACACAAAGACAATTCAACTACTTCTAGGTTCAACTGTATGTACATATCTTTATTGTTCAAAGCGTGCGTGCCCGTGATGTTAAGAGCAGTCACTTCCGAGTGTCATCAGGTTGCAGCTTTCCGTGGGTGTCATCATTTGTCACACCCGCTTCCCATTTCACATAGAGTTGACAGACTGCTCTAGGAAATTAGGAAGCTCTTCCAGGCCACAGGGCAAACATATACCTCATGTTCCTCCACACACTATTATGCCAGAAGCAACTAATTTCTGAAGAAGACATAGTTGAAGCTATCACAAGTGTCCCAGCTTATCAATATACTGTTTTATCATTTTCATTAACACAGTGTATTACAATGAAGCCCTAATTTGCATTATAATTAGTTCTTTCAAGACATTGCATGTTCTCCCGAGGACACATCATGATTCCCCAAATGCAAGGTCAATCTCAGAACAGTCTCCCAACTAGTGAGTGGAGAGCTCCCCACAGGTGCGGGGAGCCGTTTCCTGTCCCGCAAGGGCGTGCTGGGAGCAGTGCTGTGTGAGGTCAGCGCTGACCGTGAGGGCCCGCCCCTCTGGGACAGTCTCCATCACACACGTGGCAGAATGAAAAGACTGCCAGGCTGAGCCTTACTGTAGTTAGTATGTTAGTACTAGTGCATGTTGTAAGAATTATTTTCCATTGTTCAGTTTAGCTTGAGAGAGAATAAAGAATTCGGGCAAAAATTATTACCAGATTATGACCAGTTTTCTAAGCTAAAGAAATAAAGTAATTGCTGAGGTTAACACAAATACAGTAATTCTCTTCATACGACCTTGTGCTGTTTTCTGAACTACATTACTAAAAATCATGAACTCAGTTGGTTAGGTGTCATCCTGCAAAGTGAAAGGTCGAAAGTTTGATTCCTGGTCAGGGCACGTGCCTGCCTGGGCACACAGGAGAGGCACCCGATCAGTGATTTTCTCTCACATGGATGTTTGATGTGAGAGAAAATCTTCTTCCCTCCCTTCCCCTCTCTCTAAAAAAATAAATAGAAATCATGAGCTTAGCAAAATCTCTACAAGCCAACTCATCAAAACAGACATTTGGGCAATATGAATTTAATTTTTTATCAATAAAACTTTAGATTTTAGACAGCCCTGGCTGGTGTAGCTCAGTTGGTTAGAGCATAGTCCTGTACACACACACACACACACACACACACACACACGTTAAGGGTTTGATTCCTGGTCAGGGCACATACCTAGGTTGTGGGTTCCATCCCCAGTTGGAGCATATGGGAGTGAACCAGTTAAAGTTTCTCTCTCTCTTTCTTCCTTACTCACCTCTAAAATCAATAAACATATTTAGCAAAAAAACTTTAGACTTTGTATTTATTTAGGGCTGTTTGCACATTTTCATAGAATGTTTAGTTTGCTCTAATAGATGACAGGATAGCTCCACCTCAGTGAGACCCTGGCCTAAACAGATTTGCTTTACTTCCATAGCTAAAGGGTAACATTAAACACGGAAGGTTTTGGTTTGTGGCACTGGAGGGTAATCTATGCAGGGCATCCTTCAAAAGCTACAATTAAGGCCCTACCTAGCTTTTCAGCAACATAAGGCCAAGTGAGGTCTTCTGGCCCATTTGCTTGACATTCATGTTTTATGCCTTGAAACTTATTTTTGACTGTATCCTGGGAGCTCACATAGATCATTTCATTGTTCCGAATTCCCTGGTTTCAAAGCTTGCATCACATAAAGCATAGCAACCGCCTTTCTCAGGAAGCATTCCCAAAATGCTTGAAGGAGTTGGTTATGGTTCCAGCTACATCTCCAACCAAGGCCTCCTTGCCTTCTACTGCGATGCACGTTTTGTCCACACCGAAACAAAAAATGACGGCCTTCTTTCTGTTCTTGGTTTCTTCTGGTGTGGAATACTTCCTAACTTTAATGTTATTAAAAATATGACATACTTCATCAGCAACTTGCACTCCTTAGGCCATCTTTGCCGCTGCAAAGATGGGGGTCAAAGGGGTGCAGGGCATGGAGTCTGTGGGCACTGAGTCTGCTGAGCTTCCTGCGGCAGCAGCACTGAGCCAACAGGTGAGTAGATGACCTGGGACCGGGCTTACCAGGGGGCAGGGCTGTGCATATCACATGCTGCCACTCAGGATGCTTGGGAAGGCAGCTGGGCAGCCCTGGTGAATCAACCGTTTATGAACAACCACTGCCTGCTCTGGACCCTCTGCCAGCCGCCCCCTCCCCTCCTGCAGTCCCTCCCTCCTGTCAGCCAGACCATCTGCAACGCACTTGGCTCCAATTAGCTGGGTAATTAGCACCTCATAAGGCCTGCCAGCCTTTGCACGGTTCCCCTGGGAAGGGGTTTCAGGTGGTCTCCATGACTTCATGGCCTCTGGCTGGGCAAGTCCAGGCAGGCCAAGGGGCCAGGCTGCAAGGCCCCTGTACCCACAGGTGCCCCTCAGCATTCACTGATACGGGTTTTCCAGCACAGGGTGGTAGTGCCACCTGCCAAATCCCTCAAGGGCTGGGAGGCAGAGGAGCCCCACTCAGCACGGGGCTTCTCCTAGCAGTCACCAGGACCGCGTACGAGCGCCCACACATGCCTCCCCAGCAGCTCTGCTTACCTGGGGACTCCTGGCTGGCTGGGACATCAGGGGTATGGGCAGGGCAAGGGGAAGCGTAGGGCAGCCAAGTCCCCCAGGTACCCCAGGGAAAGAAACAAAAAATTGGGGGTCAGATCAGGGAGCTGAGTGGGGAGAGAGGATGGGGGCAGCCTGTGGCAAGTGGGGACAAAGAAGACCCCTTGCAAAAGACATGAGACACTGCCAAAGAGTATGTGGAACCACAGCAAGTGGAGTGGCTCCGGGGTAAGGGGCAGGCCAGCGAGCGCATTCCCTGACCAGGCTCACTTTTCCCACCTTTAACAACAGGACAGTAATTATAACAGCCCCAGGTTCCAGAGCAGAGTTCAGGAGGCTGGGTGCAGGGTGAGCATTAGTGCTTAGGGGGTGGGAGACAGGAGGCAGTGGCACCCAGGCCATGGGGCAGGAAGAGAGCGTCAAGGGAAACCACCTCTTGCCAACCCTCCTCCCCAACTCAGAGCTGCACTGGCCCAGGGAGAGGTCTTAATGGGAGTGTGGGCCCCACCAAGGCCTGCTCAGGCTTGGGGAGAAGGAGAGCATGTCAGGCCTGGGTAACCAGTATGAAGGTGCGGGGGACCCAGATGGACAGGAAGTCAGCCTGCCCCCCCAGGCCCACAGACTGAGGCAACTTGGGAATGTGGTCAGTCATGGGACTGAGGCTCCAGCTGCCGGAGAAGCAAATAGCCTGCAGCTGGGGAGAGGTTTGGTGGGGGCAGGGCCTGCTTCCCTGGTGAGTCTCCAGCTCAGTCCAGAATAGGCTCACTGCTGCCTCACTGTCCTGGCAACAAATCCCCTGTTAATGCCTCCTTCCTTGAGATAAGCACTGCCTTCTTAGGATGCTCTGGTGAAAAAAAAAAAAAAGGCATTAGACACTTAGTCCAGGCCCAAATCCCAACTTGCCACTCAGGGCAAGGCCCTTTACTTCTGTGAGCTCCAGAGTCTTTGACTGAGGAGTGGTGATCCTGGCCCAAGTTCATGGTAAGCTTTAAGTGCCCAGTGTTCCAATGCACTTGAAGGGCCCTGACAGGCAGTATGCATCCAGGGAGACTGTGTTCCTCCTGCTTCCTCAGAAGCTCTTGAGAAAGTGTAGGATTGAAGTCTGTTTTCCCTACCCTGGAAGAGAAATTCTGTGAGTCAGGGTGGGAATGCCAGAAAGCCAAAACCACCTCTCCTGTCTTTCCTCCCGACAAGGCTCAATGCCAGAGGGAAGCAAGTCCTTCTGATAGGGGACTTCAGAGTCGGAAAATCTTAGTTTAAGTAATAGCTAATAAGCTTAGTAATCAATGCATGTGAAAGCTTTTTATTTATTTATTTATTTATTTATTTTTATTTATCTTTAGAAGGGAAGGGAAGGAGAGGAGAGAAATATCAATGTATGGTTGCCTCTCGTGAGTCCCCTGCCGGAACTGGCCTGCAACCCAGGCATGTGCACTGACTGGGAATTGAACCGCGATCTGTGTGGTTCGCAGGCCCACGCTCAATCCACTGAGCTACACCAGCCAGGGCGTGAAAGCTTTTATTCCAGGAACTGAAGGGACAACCCAGCCTGACTCCAGGAGACCAGAAGCAGTTCCATCTTTGTTCCTCAGGAGGATGAAAGCAACTCAAGATGGTATCTGAGCCATTGTACTCCAGGGTGGGATGACCACCACCCAGGACACAGCCTAAGACCACTGCCCAAGGCAAGAAAGAATGCTGAAGTTTTTTTTTTAACCCAATTAATTTTCCCCTGAATTCAAAACCCCCTCACCACACCCTGTTTATTCCCTGCTATAAAAACCTTAGCCTAGAAAGAAAAGACAAGATGGTCTGTTAGGGTATGAACATGCCATCTTCTCAGATCGCCGGCCATCTGAATAAAGCAGCCATAAAGATTCAATCCCTGTCCCACCAGGACAATTCTGATATTAGAGACAAAGGCTTTGAGATGTGTTTGTTCAATTAAGGGAAAGGGACACTGAAACTCCATGGCTTCCTGTCTCTAGTAGGCACTCAGAGTGGCCCCCCACTACTCTGGCATGACCTTCCTTGTTCATGATACTCTTCTGAGTGGCGCCCTCCAGAAGTCCCCAGGGGCTTCCTGTGACCCACGCAGAGGGTGCTCTGTGCTGACCACAGCCTGAGCCTTGCCTGTGGCCATGGTCCCTGTTTGTTTCCAGAAGGAGCAGCATGAAGCCCTTGAGGGCAAAGGGTTTGTAAAAGCATTTTACAAACTGGGGAAACTGTGCCCACTGCTCAGCCATCTATGGGGCTGTGGGAGGTGGTAGGCAATGCTGGCAAACCCAAGAAGTAGACCGGGGCTTGGACGCAAAAGGCCTGCCCAGCTCCCTGGAGCCCACTTCTGTGCGTGTGTTCTGTTCATGAACAGACCTCTTTATTTCTCAGAGAAGTATGGCCTATTTGCATTTTCCAGTGTGGATATTAAAAGGCCCTATGGAAAGTAACTTCACAGGGTGATCAGATCATAAATTCCTAACTGGGCAGGTCATGGTGAATAGTCACACTCCGGGACCACAGAAAGGTTTATCTTTGCCTTAAGTAAGCCCTGTTCATTGTTCCTGTGCATCTAGGTGAAAATGCCTCTGAAATGCCAGGAGCGATCCTCTTTTTCAGAGCCCTCAGTGGTGTAACCACCCTCGGGAAAGCACATGATCTTGTTAACTGTCTTGTGCCGACCACAGAGATGCCCCCCACCTTACTTTCTCTCCCCTTCATGTAATATTCCTTACATTCCCTCCTTCACCCGAATGTATAATAAGAACCGCAAAACTGTCATTCACCTGAGTATTTGAGATCTCGCTTTCCAGCATGTCATCAGCTTGGCTCACGTAAACTCTTATAAAAATTCTCTATAGGCTTACACATTTTTAAGTCAATAGTATGTCATGAGACTAAAGTAGAAAACCAATATATTGGGTGTACATGTCAGTATAAATATTACAGAACAGGGCCAAGCAGGGTACAATATACTATTACCATTACTGAAAGGACCCCCACTAGGTTCGCTTGTCTGCCGCCAGAGGAAAGACGTCTCTCAAAGCCAGAGATTTGTGAAAAGGAAAGGAAATGTTTATTTAAAGCTATACAGACTTAAAGTAGTGACCTAATGTCTTCATTAAAATAGCAAAGTCCTTTAGGACATCCACAGACACACACAGTCCTTCCTTCTCCCTCTGCCCTAGTCTGGGATATTGTATCTCAGGAAAAGAAGTAGATGTCCATGATTCAGGCTCTTAGCACCGTCAGCTGTCCAGGCAGGATCTCCAATTAATCCAAAGTCATGTGGCACCTTCTCATGGTCCACCAACAAAAGTCTTTGCACCCTTCTTCCAGGCATAGTCCTGCTTCCTAGGCCATGTGGCCAAAGGGAGCACCCCAAAGCTACGTAGTTTTCTCCTACCAAAGCTGTGGGGGTCCCCACTCTGCCAAAACCAAGTGGTTCTCCTCTCAATGGCTGCAGGGTCTGGGTTTAAATCCCTGTGCCAATCTTCTGCAGCCCCATTTCCAACTCCTCCTACAATCAGTTACACCTGCCAGCATCCCTGTATGATTCCAAGTTTACTGGGCTGCTGTTGTGAGTCTGGGCAGGTGTGGCCCCATGTCAAGGAGCCAATCTTCTCCAAGCTCTCACGCAGGTGCTGTGACCAGGGGGACCTGCCCCCCAACTACATCTGGGGGGGAGTGACTCTATCCCTCTGGGTCAAAGCATGGCCACAGCTATTTAATGTATCTATGCATCCAGTTAAAGGTTATAGATATGTTAAATGACCATGCCAGAGGTTAGATGCAAAGCTGTTGTTGTACAATACAAGCTGTGCATGTTCTTGCACCATGTCCCTTCCTGCAACTCACACCTGTGGGGGGAAGGGGCGAGGACATCTTAATATTTCCTGGACACCTTGAGTTCTGGACCCTACTCCAAATCCCTGTTTGGAGTCCCCCTCTGGGCTGCACCCTGTTTCATAAACAATAGGAATGAATAAGTAAACAAATGCACAAACCCTTGAGTCTGCTCTAACTTCTTTTTTTTCTAGAGATACATTGATTGATTGCCTCTCACATGCCCCTAACTGGGGGCCTGGCCCACAACCCAGGCGTGTGTCCTGACTGGGAATCAAACTGGCAACCTTTTGGTTCACAGGCCGGTACTCAATCCATTGAGCCACACCAGCCAGGGCTGCTCTAACTTCTTTTAAAATAAACCCTAATTAGCAAATTCAGATGCTCTATTGCTCATATCGTGTCACTTGGGACCCCAATTATGGGCCCCAGCTCCTTGTTTTTGAGGTCTCATCTACTGTACACATTTTCAAAGGCCACGTCAGGACTCAGGATGCGTCCTGCAGAGGCCTAATGGGGCTTTCTCCGACTCAGGAAAATCTAGAGCAGCCGCCCAGGCCTATACTATGGGTGGGACCCAAGTAGCTGATGCCCAAGGGGATAGGGGAACTCCAAAGTTAAAGATTTTAGCTTCAGTTATAGTTGACAAACTAAAGTGATTAATGCATGTGGAAGTTTGTTGTTCTGGGAACTGGAATACAAGAGCTATAGGACTCCAGGAGGTCAGCAAGCAATTCAACCTTTGTGCCCCAGGGGGTCTGCAAGGGGTTGAGCTGGTATCTGAGCCAGTATGTTCCAGGGAGGGGACATGTATGACGCAGATAAGGAATTGTTGATCAGTAGATAAAGAAATACCAGGAAAATCCCAGCTGGACCGCAACTCTTATCTGATTAACCTTTTTCCAAACCCCTTACCCTTTTCTGCTCCTTATAAAAAGATTGGCTTGGGATGAAATGTTAAGAAGGTTTTTAGAGGGCAAAACCAGCCATCTGTCTTCTCAGATCACCGGCCTCTGAAGGAAGTGCCCATAAAGATTCAATCCTTGCCTTTACTTACTGGTTCTGGTACCGATAGGCAGCATGAAAGCCAACTGTTCCAGTTTCAAAAGGGCCTCAAGTCTTCAGCTTTCATCACAGGTTCCATGCATGGCTGCTGCCAGCCCACATGGACTGGGAAGAGGCACCACAGGGGGGCTGACTTGCGAGCAGAGCATGTGCTGGATTTCAGGAACTAGATGCTGCTTTGGCTGGATCCCTTGTGTATTCCCTAACCTGCAGCTGGCAGGAACACACTGACCACTCCCTCCACCAGTAACTTTGAGGATGGCTGAGTGACTTGCGTTTCTCCAGGCAGACTTCCCACTCAGTAGTTTGCCCTGTGCCCATGGCCTCCAGGCCCACTCCTTCCCAAGCTAGAGACCCACTCCTCACCTCCTTAATCCCCAGCCCTTTAGCCCCTCAGCTGACTGCCACAAAGCAGTGTTGGTGTTAGGTTGTGGCCTAAGGTCGGGATGGAGGAGAACATCATTCCAGCTCAGCACAAACGATGCACACAATTAAATGCTGGCCATCAGCCGTTTCCTGTCCTGCCATACCTCACTCTTCTTCTTGGATTCCAGCCCCTGCCCTCATCTGAAATGCTTGTTTCCATTCACATTTGTAGCAATTTTGCCCTCCGCCCCACCCCTGCAGACCAGATGTGTGCCCACATTTCTGAGCCCTCCCAGGCACCGATCAACCCAGGCTACAACAGCCTTCAGCAGCAGTTTATTTTTTAACAAGCTGTACCTACTCGTAGACATGCCCCCTTGCCCACTCACACAGAGAAATGGACAAAGAATGACGGGAAAAGGTATTCTTCTGGGATTTTTTTCTTCTCCCCATTTGGTCATATTCTCACCTCACCATTTTTAATCTGTTAAAGCCAATCTCAGACATATTTTAGTTATGAGCACATGTCACAGGTTTATCATAAGCTGGTTAGCAAAGGAACCGGTCAAGGAGAACAACATAATAGCTTCCTTCAGAATCTTAGGCGAAGCTGTGTAATGAAGTGATTTGGAGCATAAACACTAAGGCCAGGCTATCTGGTTTCATTCCCAGTTTTGCTCCTTTCTTGCTGTGTGACCTTGAGCAACTTTACTTAACCTCTCTGTGCCTCTGTTTTCTCACCCATGGACAATGGATAGTAGTAGCACTTACCTCATAGGGTTGTTATTGTTGTGCCTGAAATCCAACTGAATTCATGTGAAATGAATGAATTGATGTAAGCTGCTAGTACAGTGTCTGGCATACAGTAAGCATAGGAATAGTAAGAGTGTTAGCAAGTGTTAGCAAGTGTTAGCAAGTCATTATTATGAGCAAGTTTATCTAAGAGAAGGAAAAGGTATGTTAGATATAGCTGTTTAACTATGTCACTTTTGTAACAGCTGTGTGAGTTAAACCTGCATCATACCAACCAGGACTGTCCTTCCAAATTGCCAGGTATTGGCTCAGTTAGTCAGAAACACCAGTTGCAGATTTTTGTTGTTTGGTTTGGTTTAATTTTGAGCCTGGGTTAGCCTTCTTTCCCAGACTCCAGCCTGTATCCCTGAATGATTTTCAGGAGCATCTTTTAATTAAGCAGATCCTAGGGCATGGGAGGTGGCCGAGGATGTGACTTGAGTGCCAGAGCCATAGGAAGCTCCAAAACCCCCTGCCCAGCCTTCTTCTGGCCTGAGTGTCGTGTGGAGGAGGGGAAGCAGGACTGCAGGAGAACTCAGCCAGGCAGAGCTGGAAGCCAAGAGGGGCTGGGCAGCTTCCCAAGGGCTGGCACCGTGCCTCCTCCTTCTCCACCCGCATGTGGCCAAGCTGCTCAAGACCGAGCACAGAGAATTCTGTTAATAAAGCAGTGTGGATGTTGCCTGGTAGAAACAAAGCCAAAGATACAAGGTCACCTGACATTTAGTAGTTCTATCCAATAGAAATATAACACCAGGCACATTTTATTTATTTATTTTTATTTTTTATTTTTCATTAGTTTATTACAAAAGAAAAATAGGGGGAGGATGGGGGGTGGGACGGGATGGGAGTAATAGACAGAAAACTGTACTTGAAAAATAATTAAATAAAAAAATTGAAAAAAAAAACAAAAAAAACACAAAAGAAAAATAATTCCCACAGACAAAATTGCTAAATCCTTTGCTGCTTTAAACTTTTTAAAAAATGTATTGATTTTTAGAGCAAGAGAGAAAAACATTGACTTGTTGTTCCACTTATTGATGCATTTATTGGATGCTTCTTGTATGTGCCCTGACCAGAGATCAAACCTGCAACCTAAGCATATCAGGATGCTGTTCTATGGCCAGGGCTACCATACGTTTCTTTTTTATTTTAACTTTTTAGTAGACACAAGACTTCTGGCTAAGATGGTGGTGTAGGGAGATACAATTTGCCTCCTTGCACAACTGAAAGAAGGACAAGTTTAAAAACAAAAAATAACCAGAACTACCAGAAAATCAAAGTCTGACAACCAAGGAGTTAAAGAAGAAACATTCATCCAAACTAGTAGGTGGGACGGAGACGGGCAGCCAGGGTGGAGAGGACCTGCAGCAAGGTGGTGGCTGGTGGAGCAGGCGGTCCCACATTCTCGTGCAGATCAACCGGGAGGAACAACTGGGGCACAAGACAGACTTTGCAACCCAGGTAGGGTTCAAGTGCAGGAAACTAAAGACTCAAAACCCCTGAGTGAAAACACTTGTGGGGGTTGTGGCTGTGGTGGGAGAAACTCCCGGCCTCACAGGAGAGTTCCCTGGGGAGACACACAGGATCCTAGAATGTACAAAAAACCACCTACTGGGGATCAGCACCAGAAGGGTCCAGTTCCCTTGTGGGTGGTGGGAGAAGTGACTGAAAGCCAGCCTAGAGCTGAGCAAGCAGCATTGTTCCCTCTCTGACCCCTCACCCACACACAGCACCACAATGCAGTGATGTGAGTTGCCTCACCCTGGGGAATACCTAAGGCTCCACCCCTTGTCACCTAACAGGCCCTGTGAAACAAACAAACAAAAGGCCCAAATGAAAGAACAGATCAAAACTTCAGAAAAAATACAACTAAGAGATGGAGAGATAGCCACCCTATCAGATGCAGAGTTCAAAATACTGGTAATCAGGATGCTCAGAGAAATGGTTGAGTGTGGCCACAAAATAGAGGAAAAATTGAAAGCTATGCAAAGTGAAATAAGGGAAAATGTACAGGGAAGCAACAAAGATGGTTCAAATCAATGGAACTCAAATCAATGGTTTGGACCAGAAGGAAGAAATAAATATTCAACCAGAATAGAATGAAGAAACAAGAATTCAAGTAAATGAGGAGAGGCTTAGGAACCTCTGGGACAACTTTAAACCTTCAAACATCCAAATCGTATGGTACCAGAAGGAGAAGAGGAGGAGCAAGAAATTGAAAACCTATGTGAAAACATAATGAAGGAGAACTTCCCCAATCTGGCAAAGGAAACAGACTTCCAGGAAGTCCAGGAAGCTCAGAGAGTCCCGAAGAAGTTGGACCCAAGGAGAAACACATCACAACACATCATAATTTCATTACTCAAGATTAAAGATAAGGAGAGAATCTTAAAAGCAACAAGAAAAAAAGAGACAGCTACCTACCAAGGAGTCCCCATAAAGCTATCAGCTGATTTCTCAAAAGAAACCTGGCAGGCAAGAAGGGGCTGCCAAGAAGTATTCCAAGTCATGAGAGGCAAGGACCTACATCCAAGATTGCTCTATCCAGCAAAGCTATCATTTATAATGGAAGGACAGATAAAGTGCTACCCAGAGAAGGTCAAGGTAAAGGAGTTCATCATCACCAAGCCCTTATTATATGAAGTGTTAAAGGGACTTATCTGAACAAAAGAAGATAATAAAAAATATGGACACTAAAATGACAACAAATTCACAACTATTCACAACTGAACCTAAAAAACAAACTAACTAACTAAGCAAACTGGAACAGGAACAGAATCACAAAAATGGAGATCACATGGAGGGTTATCAGCAGGGATGAGGAAGGGACAGAATGGGGGAAAAGGTACAGGGAATAAGAAGCTTAAATGAGCCCTGGCTGGTGTAGCTCAGTGGATTGAGCGCAGGCCTACAAACCAGATGATTGCAGTTCAATTCCCAGTCAGGGCACATGCCTGGGTTGCAGGCCAGTTCCCAGCAGGGGATGCACGAGAAGCAACCATATATTGATGTTTCTCTTCCTCTCTCCTTCCCTTCCCCTCTAAAGATAAATAAATATTTTTAAAAAGAAGCTTAAATGGTAGGTACAAAATAGACAGGAGAGGTTAAGAATAGCATGGGAAATGTAGGAGCCAAAGAATTCATATGTACAACCATGGATCTGAACTAAGGGGTTGGGGAATGTTGGTCAGAAGGGGCTACAGGGTGGAAGGGAATAAAGGGGAGAAAAGAATGAGACAACTGTAATAGCATAATCAATAAAATATATATAAAAAACTTAGTAGACACAAAAATGAAATTAATTTTAGTAATATATTTTATTTAACCCAGTTTATTTAAAAGATTATTTCACATGTAATAAAATATGAAGTTATTATGTTTCATTTCATTTCAAGTCTTTGAAATCCTGTGTGTATTGTATGTTTCTTGCACATACCAACAAAGACTAGCCACTATAGGGGAGGAAAAAAACCTTTTTTAAAATTCTTTTTTAAAATATATTTTATTGATTTTGCCATTACAGTTGTCCTATTCCCTGCTTCACTCCCCTCCACCCTGCACACCCCTCCCCCACCATTCCCCCCCTTCATTCATGTCCATGTGTCACAAGTTCTTTAGATTCTGTATTTCCCATAGTATTTCTGCCCTTCCCCCTGTCTATTTTCTACCTACCGTCTATGCTACTTATTCTCTGTACTTTCTCCCCCATTCTCCTCCTCCCATTCCCCTGTTGCTAACCCTCCATGTGATCTCCATTTCTATGGTTCCACTCTCGATCTAGCTGTCCTCTTAGTTTGCTTTTGTTTTAGGTGTGGTTGTTAATAACTGTAAGTTTGCTGTCCTTTCACTGTTCATATTTTTTATCTTCTTTTTCTTAGATAAGCCCCTTTAACATTTCATATAATAAGGGCTTGGTGATGATGAACTCCTAGAATTTGACCTTATCTGAGAAGTACTTTATCTGCCCTTCCATTCTAAATGAAAGCTTTGCTGGGTAGACCAGTCTTGGATGTAGGTCTTTGGATTTCATGACTTGGAATACTTCTTTCCAGCCCCTTCTTGCCTATAAAGTGTCTTTTGAGAAATCCACTGACAGTCTGATGGGAACTCCTTTGTAGATGACTGTCCCCTTATCTCTTGCTGCTTTTAGGATTTTCTCCTTCATTTTAATCTTGGCTAATGTAATGATGATGTGCCTTGGTGTGTTCCTTCTTGGGTCCAACTTCTTTGGGACTCTCTGAGCTTCCTGGATTTCCTGGAAGTCTATTTCCTTTGCCAGACTGGGGAAGTTCTCCTTTATTATTTGTTCAAATAAGTTTTCCACTTGTTGCTGTTCCTCTTCCCCTTCTGGTACCTGTGGGAGCCCGCCAGGCCACAGGGGATCAAGGACAGAGTCCTCTACTGTGAAAATGGTGGAGGAACTTGGTTTCTGGTCCCTGGAGCCAGCGGGTGTCTTGACGTTTTCCTGACCTTCTTCTTATCATCTTGTTCTCAGCCTTGAAGGAAATAACAAGATCTTGGCATATGCGTCATATGAGAACATCCTGCCCTTTTGATAACTCTAGGGTGTGTACAAACTTTGTAACAACAACATTGTTCCCAGTTCCTTGCGGTCTTGCTTCAGGCCACAGCAGTTTGTATATAAGACAGCAGTTCCTTGAATAAAGTTGCCATTTGCCAGCAGAGCATTTGGTCCTCTCCATTCTTTCAGTCCCTCGCCTCACCTCGCGACCACCCTTGCTGCGGCGGGCTGCAGCAGGTACCCTATAATTCGGATGTTGGAATGTTTAAAGATGTCCTGGAGGTTCCTAAGCCTCTTCTCATTTTTTTGAATTCTTGTTTCTTCATTCTTTTCTGTTTGGTCATTTTTTCTTCCTTCTGGTCCACCCCCTTGATTTGAGTCCTAGTTTCCCTTACATCACTATTGGTTTCCTGTGCATTTCCCTTCATTTCAATCAGTTTAGCCTCCATATGTTCCTCTAACTTGTGGCTAAAATCAACCAATTCTGTGAGCATCCTGATCACTAGTATTTTGAACTGTGCATCTGAAAGGTTGGCTATTTCTTGGTCACTTAGAGTTATAGGCTCTGGGGCTTTGAGTTCTTCTTGAGCCATAATGTTTTGGTCTGTTCAAACCTGTTACATATGAGGGGCGGAGCCCTAGGTGTTCACCAGGGCCGGGTGACCCAGTTGCTGGGTTGTGATGCTGTATGTAGGGGTGGGGTCAGAGAGGGGAAAAAAATGGCGCTTTGCTCCGCTCTGCTCTCTCTCAGATTTCTGTCCCCTTGGCGGCTTCCCACAAGCAAATTGGGCCCCTCTGGTGCTGGTTCCCAGGTGTGTGGGCCCGTGTACTCTCCAGGACCCTGTGGGTCTCTCCAACTAACTCTCTATGAGCCTGGGAGCCTCTCCCAGCTCCTTGACCCCGAGAAAGTCTTTCCAGTTGGTGCTTTCAGGCTCTAATTCCTGTCACAAGGGCCCTAGCCTGCAGGGTCTGTCTCACCGTTCGCTCCTTTGCTTGGTTTATCTGCGTGTGTGAATGTGTGACCACAGTCAGCCAGCTGCCCTGTGCCCTCACTGGGTCTGCCCCTCGCCACCCCACACCTGGGATCCACCAACCGCCCCAGCCTCTGCTCATGGGTCGGTGGGACCAAATGATCTTTCCAGCCCGACCGGGCTCCGCTGCTGACTCCGCCCCTATTACCGGTCTGGCTGAGTGGTTCGTTGTTGTTGAACTTCCGTACTGTTCAGTTTTCACTGTTTTGGCTGTGTTTTTGTTACTAAAACTTTGCTGTCTTTAAATTTAGTTGTGGGAGGGGGCACAGTGGTTCCACCTACGCCTCCATCTTGGCTGGAAGCCTCAAAACTTTTCCTTTTAGATTCAGTTACTGGGGCCTGTGAATTAAACTGTCAAAAGGCTGATTAACAGGAGAAAAAAAGGTGTATTTCATATGTACACAAGAAACTACAAAGGAAGTAGCTGGCTCATTTAATTATTAAAGTTAAAGGCTTACATTCCTAAATTAGGAAAAGGGAGGGGAAAGAAATGGCTTCTATGAGGAAAACAAATAGATTTCTTTAGGAAGACAAAAGGCCTGCTGGGCACACAGACTTAACATAAGGCTTGGGATAATGTTTGTCTATAAGGGAGGAATGGTTTTTCTCCTTCTTCAAGCATTAAAACTCCCCTGAGAGGGCATTCGTGGCAGCCTCATTTCCTAGGAGTTGCTGCCTTTTGTCAGATGAAGGAAGCTCCCAGGAGTCTTTTCTCTGCATTTGTTAAATCTCAAATGTCTCCAGCTTAAACTAATCTCTATGCCAACTCTGGCATTCGGAGGACGTCCTCACACCACAGTTGAGTGCCCAACAGTGGCCACCGTGGTGGATCACGCAGGTGCAGAATCACCAGATGGCGGAGTCGCCGGGCCGGAGGCTCCAGCGAGCCCCGCTCTGCTGCCTCCCTGACCAGCGTTGGCCTGCACTCTGAGGGTCTCCCAAGTGCAGGGTGCCCAGCTTCCTGCAAGCAACCTGTGGGGTGGAAGTTGTCGTCTTGAGCGGAAATCGCCCTCCTGGCTGCGCATCCCAATACCTTTTCCAACCCTCTGGGGCAGGGCGGGAGCAGGCAGGAACTGTGTTTCATTTCGCCCAGAGGGTCGGTGTCCCACAGCGTGTTGGGGGAGGTGCTGCTTGCGCACTGCAAAGTCCTCCTTGCTCTGCAAGGCGGTGTCTTCTCCAAGGCCTCAGGAGGGAGAGCCAGCGTTTTGGGGACAACCTTGCGAGCACTCACCACCCCTCCACAATAGAGAGCCCAGTCGGACTTCCAGCCCACCTCCGCCACCCAGTCCGGGCTCTGGGCGATCTCTCCTCCCCTGGTTGGGAGGGGCCTTTCCTGCGTTGCTCTGTTACGGCTCCCACTCTCCATCGAACCGGCTCCAACCAAGTCCCAGGGGCCTCCGGAGAAATCTTGGAGACCTTCCTGTCCCAGTGGCCTGGGGAGGGAGGTGCCTGGCCAGCCTCTGCTCCTTGGCCGTTGCATCAGGTGAAGACCGCGGGGACCCAGCCGCGGGAAGCTCCCGGGAACCCTGATGTAACTCAGCGCCGGGCTTGCAGAAGACCCCAGAGCCCCGGCCTGTTTACCGTAGGGGTAAGGCGACAGAGGGGGAGCCCCAGCCGCCCCCTTCCCGGCCGCGCCCTGCCCGCTGAACCTCCCACCTCACGCTCTGGGCCAGCTGACAGGGTTCCCAGGATCTGAGGGTCAGGAGCCCTGCGAGGGTCGCTAGGCGTGGCCGGTACTGGTCCTTTTTCAACCATAGACGTTTCATGACCCAAAGC
This sequence comes from Sturnira hondurensis, assembly GCF_014824575.4. NCBI lineage: Eukaryota > Metazoa > Chordata > Mammalia > Chiroptera > Phyllostomidae > Sturnira > Sturnira hondurensis. Next base: position 1,923,875 of record NW_028077960.1, read on the forward strand.
AGTGGCAGTGCCAAGGGGTGAGTCCAAAAGTATTTGGGCCCCCAAAGCAACTCAAAATACCATTTAAACTCATTTTCCCCTGGGGCCACATCAGCCTCTGTGGTTGCCTTCAAAGGGCCCAATGTAATTTTAGGACTGTGTACATGTAACTACTACTTAACTAGGGGCAAGGAGCTGGGCACTGCGTGGGGTAGAAACAAGGTGCCAGGTGGATAAAACAAGGTAGAGGGCCAGATTCCGGAGGGCCTTGTGTTTGCCAGCTGCACTCTAGAGGGTTGAAGAGCAGAATTACCTGGGGCCCAGCACTTACAGTGACCTCCAAACTCAGCATCTGTCACCACATCCAGGCCCCGCCTGGAGCCAGGGGAGGAGAGCCGGAGGCCTATACTCACCCTAGCTGAGCCCTCAGGCCAGACACAGGCCTCCCAACCCCAGGGGAGGGGCAGAAGTCAAAACAGTGTTTGGCCATATGACAACTGGTCTGAATGGAGCACAGGGTTGGGACAATGCTGTGCCCTGGGCCCAATGTCTGAGTTTTTTCTTCTAGACTCTCAGTAAACTGGTGAGGCCATTGAGCTGAGTCCAGATAAGGGATCTGAGACCAACAGAAATCAGAGTAGCCCCAGGTTGCACTGGATGACAGAATTAGGACTCAAACCCCTGCTTGCCAGTCACTCATACTTTCACTCCTGAGAGGGCAAGAGCCCTGTGAGCAAGAGCAGGTCAGGTCTGAGCTAGGCGAGGCCGAGGGTCTAGATTTGGAAAGGGTGGGAGCGTGGGGAGGGCTGCCTGAGCTGGGAGGTAAAAAGATGGAAGGGTGCCTTGGGGAGACAACAGCCTGGGGAAGCTGTAAGAAGTGAGGGTACAGCAGGTCTGACCGTTAGAAGATGACCCTGGCTGGTGTGGCTCAGTGAATTGAGTGCTGGCCTGTGAACTGAGAGCTGGCTTGATGGCCGGGTCCCCCGCTGGGGGCTTGTGGTGTTTCTCTCCCTCTCTTTCTCCCTCCTTTCCCCTTTCTCAATATAAATATATAAATAACAGACCAGAAGCAGGGTCAAGTACTGTTGATGTTGAGACTAAGCTTTTTGGCCCTGCCTCCACTCCAGGCTCCCTTTTCCCAGCCCTTGGGCATGTTCTTTTTTTTTCTGTGGGGCTCAGTTTCCTCATGTGTAAATCGGGGTCAGCTCCCTGTTCTGTGTGCAACTGAGAAGATGCTTTGTGACTGGGCTTTACATCTTGAGTGTGTGAGAGGCTCAGATATAAATGTGACAGAGAGACTGGTGTCAGGGGAAACCTCGCGGAGGGGCTTCTCCCTCCCCTAATTCCCTGGCCCCAGAGGAAGAAACCTATGCACTGCCCCCCCCCCCCGCCCCGCCCCGCCTCCAACCCTGCAGGCATGTCTGGGACACCCCTGGGCTTAGCAAATATTTGTGCTTCTGATTTAGTCAGTGGCTGCTGGAATGTGCTGTCCTGCTGCCCATTTTCCCACCCTGCTACCTCAGGCTGTGAAGATCCAGGAAGGAGACAAAAGCACAGGGTTAGGGCTTCTGGGTTCTTTCCTCCAGTTCCCCCCAATCCCCACCCTCTGCCTACTCCTCCTGAGCTCCATGTCCCGATTTGTTCCTGAAGTTCAGAACCCCGTGCTAGGCACTGTGCAGAGACAAGGGACATGTGGCTCTAAAGAGCCTCTTCTGCCAGGCTAGGTGGCTCCGTTGGTTAGAGCATCGTCCTGATCGATAGGCCAGGGTTGTGGGTTTGATCAGGTCAGGGCACACACAAGAAGGAACCAACGAATGCATAAATCAGTGGAACAACAGATCGATGTTTCTCTCTGTCCCTCTCTCCCCGCTGCCCTCTCTCTCTCTAAAATCAATACATTTAATTTTTCAAAAAAAAAGAGCCTCTTCGAAGAGCCAGGACTGTGGGTCCAAATGTGAGCTCAGCAGATGTCCTGCTGTGTGGTCTTGGATGAGTCCCATTACCTCTTTGAACTAGTTTCCTCATCCCTGAAATGATGGCAAAGTGGTCTGGTTCAGAGCCTGGGACTTAGTAACTGCTTCCTTCCCTAGCCTTACTAACATGGCTCTGCACTGTACCCCTAGAAGTTTGGGCCTGCTCAGTTCAGCCAATAAAAATAACGAGAGTAAGAAATTTCCGGTAGTATTGAGTACCCTGCACAATAACATGCTGGCAAATGTTTAACAATTAGCCCTACAGGAAAGTCTTACTTTGCAGCATTTGCCTGATTTCTGTGTCGTTAAAATTACCATGTGGCCCTTTCAAGCTTTTGCCATGGTGTGACTGAGTGCAGAGTCGAGAGCCAGTGAGCCGGCTCCAGCAGGCACTGCAGATAGGGCTGGCTACAGAACTGGCCAGGCCCGGTGCAAAATGAAACCACAGGGTCCCTTGTTTGAAGAGCAGGGGCAGCTGTTTCCTTTATTCTGGATTATTCTCTTAATCTGTGATGATGTTTTATTTATTTATTTATTTAGAGGGGGGGGGTGTGATGAAGAAGGAGACTTTAAGTGCAAAACAGCTCACTGGTGATACAGCGCGGCTGTGGAACAGCTCAGTCAGTTATAAAACAGCCATGAAAACAGCGCCGAGTGAGGTGGCCCTGGGGCCATGTTCCTCTCAGGCTAGCCAGCCAGCCAGGTCTGCTCTGCCCTGGGCGGGTCTGCTCTGCCCTGAGCAGCTCCACTCTGCTCCAGTGAGACATCTTTGGTGCTTCACGTTGGTATTTCAGGTCCAACCTGGGAGATGCAGTGTTCAGTTATTGGTGGAAAGGGAAAGTGCCTCTTTTTATTTATGTCATGTCACACTCCTTCCTGCACAGTGATCCCAAATACTCTCAGGGCAAGTGCAGAACCCGACATGTAGGGGTGGGGCAGGGGTGGATAAGCCCCAAGACTTGGCGTGCACATATGGGGCTCACTCTATTCCCACAGGCCTGCAGTCCCAGCCTCCAAGCCAGGATATGCTCGGCATCCAGATGGAGTGGGAGAGGGCCTTGCTCTGTCCAAGTGGCCCCACTGAACATGCCACACTTGCTGCCAGTCGAGGGAAAGATGGCCAGTGGTTGTGTTACGGGAGGAACTCTGTTCTTCTTGCCAGCGCAGTAAAGAATTACAAATCAGGAAGTCTATTAGCATGCAAGCAGGGTTTCTCCAGGGTTTGTTAGGGGTAAGTCTCATGGAAGAGACTGGGCCCTGCCAAGGTGGGGTGAAAGGCACAGGCTTGGATGGCAAAAAGCAAGGGCTGCAAAAGCAGGGGAGGCAAGAGCATCAGGTCCTTGGTCTTGAAGACTTGTATGGTTGGTGGGATGGGGATGAGGGCATTGCATATTGATTGGTGGGTAAAGGTGGTGCCAGCTCCCCCTGGGGGGGGGGGCGGGCATGACTATCCAAACGTAGGACTGTGTCAGGGGTTGTTAGCCCAGAACTCTTATCTTGCTCCAGACCACACTTGTCTATCTTGTTGTAAAACAGACACGTGACAGGAGGCAGTTAATTAAAGTTGAGGCATGACCCAAAGTTATTACTGGGCTCTTTCTGTAAGCACGAGGGACCCCCTTGTAAAACAGATAGTGACTGGAAACAGACAATTAACCAAAGTTGTTGTATGGACCTTCTTCCTTGGGTGCTGTGGACCCCCTCCTCTTCCCCTTCTAAACCTTGGGATGAATATAGTTTCAAAGGCTTCCTTTCCCAGATGGTGGGAAAGATACATAGAACTTCAAGGGTTCCCCTCCTCCAGGGCTAACGTGGTGTTTCTTGTGATGTTGGAACATCTGGCAATCCTATCCGACCAGGCTCAGGACTGCTGGGTTAGCGGGTGAGAATGTCTCCCTCCTCCTCCCTGCCTTGCTTTGCTATTTATTCGACCTAACAGTCTGCAGGGTGGGGAGGAGGAGATCAGGTGAATCTGATGTAACAAGATGAGGGAGCTGGCGACCAAGAACTTGTACCAAGGAAGCAGAGAGGTAAGACCAAGACCACACCAGGAGCAGGAGGCTCCAAGGCCACTGGACTTCACTTATAAGTCACAAGTTCAGTGATAAAATTCTAATTCATCCCAGTGCATTAAACAAAACCCAGGGCCCTTCTGAGGACAGGGCCCCGTGGGCTACCCTGTTCTCAGACCCAGGAAGCTGTCCCTAACAGTATATGTCATCCAAGCCAGAGAAGAGTGGCCATAATATCCTCCCCGAGGAACTTCAGTCTTCATAGCAGAGAGACCTGAGGATCCTGGGGGCAGGAAAGGTCAAAGAGACTCATTCCACAGCACTACCCTTCCCCCGACACCCTGAGAAATATTTAAATTAGGGGAAGCATTTACAGGGCCTTGCAATTTAACAAAAACTTCTTAAACGGCTACAAAATAGAGCCTTGTCGTGGAACATTTGTCACTAATCATCAGTATCATCTCTCGGTTTATATTTGCCTTGTGTCACTTTTCTCTCTTGGAAAACACCCACCGCCCTGGCTGGTGTGGCTCAGAGGTTGAGCAGTGGCCTGCAAACCAGAGGGTCTCTAGTTGGATTCCAGATTCCCAGTCAGGGCACATGCCTGGGTTGCAGGCCAGGACCCCAGTTGGGGGTGTGCTAGAGGCAACCGATTGAGGTTTCCCTTCCTTCCTTTCTCTCTCTCTAAAAAACCCCAAGGAAATACTACCTAAAAATGTGTTTCTTGCTTCTAAACAAGTGAGAGGTAACATTTTCCAACCCCCAATTCACTGCCTAGCTACACAGCAGGTAACGGGTTGCATTCATCGCTCTACAGAGCTTCTACAATGGCAAGTTTTCTCCATACTGATATTTATCCTGGGGATTGGAGCCAAATGTTGACCCAGTTTTAGCAACTTTATAACAGTAGCTTCTTGGCTTAAAAAACAGTAATTCCACTTATCAAGAATGGTTGTTCCCTTGAGAGAAAGGACGGTGCTGTCCCAGACATCTACTTCCAGGCATCTAGGCCAGGCCAGGGTGAAATTGTTTTAATTTTTCAGGAGTGGTCGATGCTCTCTGGCAGCTGCGGGAGGGGTGTCTCACTAGGGAAGAGGCCACAAAGTATGGGCAAAGGACCGGAGGACCCCACTCTCCGTTCCCCTGGGCTCTGTCCGGATGATGACCCACTGTGGGAGCCTGGACTCAGCCCATGAGGCAGCAGGCTGTGCTCACAACAGGGGAGGGGCCTCTGCCCAGAGAGTGCTCCCCGGTGCACACAGCTATCTAGACCGGAAGCTGCCCAGGAACCGTAGCCTGAAGAGTGCGTGGGTGTCCTGGCCGCAAACCACTTTTGTAAAAGATCGAGAAAACTTGCCCGATTAAGGAACAATGAACGTCCCTCTAGCATGTTTGTTAATTGACTTCCTCATAGAAATTCAGCTGTAGTGTTTTGAGTCTAAACCAGGCCCACCTTACTCTGGTGATCTTAGGCAAGTCTCAGAGCATATCCGAACTCCAGTTCTCCATCTGTAAAGGGGCAAATGATGCACTGTTTCAAGGTTGTAGCCAGAATTAAACAAAATGCATGTGTATGTTTTTAGGTCAGATATGAAGCTGGCGCTACAATAAAAGATGGTAATAGGTGGCTATTACTATTATTAGCAATTGCATAAAACAGGGTCCAATTCATTTCTGGGTCCCTGGTGTACAGCAGGTGGTATGGGGGGATGTGAATTCACCTACTGGGCCTTGGCTGGGCTGGGCTGGGCTGGGCTGGGCTGGGCTGTGAGAATAGCTTGTGGGGACGTGACCACAAGCAGCACCAGTGGCAGTGTGATTAAGCTGCGGTGTGCCCCTGAGCCTCCTCTCTGAGAGGCCGTCAGAACTGGAGCATGCACTGCGAGGGGCAGGGGGTGGGAGCCCTCGGCCAGCCCTCTCATTTCACAAATGCAGAAATTGTGTGTCGAACGCATTACATTAATTCTGTTGGCTTCAAAGTCATTTTAGAACGCAGCCAGAATAGCATCTGAGGACAGAAACCTTGGGGTTGATGAACCCCAAAGCGTGGGTAAGTTCATTTCCTGGAGTGAAACTTGGCCAGCTGTAAACAGAAGATCGGAAGCCACTGGGCAGATAAATTCTCCCTCCTTTTCCTTTTCCTGGACTGCTCCAAGGTGCATTCCTCTATGCAGCCCTCTGGCCACACCCCACCCAGAGTGACACTGAGGCTTTTGAAATTGTAGCTGGCACACATGATACATTGCATTTCACCTTTTCCAGCCTTACTTTTCTTTTCTTCACCCTCACTGACCTGGCCTTGCACCCCGCACATAAAGGACAGCAGTTATCCGTTATCTGGAGGGGATGCATTGCAACGGGTGCCTGAAACCAAGTGAGTAGTCTCGCATAGGTCCAGCCAAGGCCCAGTGGGCGAATTCACATTCCCTCACACCACCTGCTGTACACCAGGGACCCAGAGATGAATTGGACCACCGAGCTACACACACTGGCATACTGTCTTTTTTCCTGTATACACATACCTATGATTAAGTTTAATTTATAAATTTAGCACAGTAAGAGATTAACAACAATAACTAATAATAAAATAACAACATACTATAGTAAAAGCTGTATGTATGTGGTCTCTCTCTCAAAATACCTTACTGTCTGTACTTACCTTTTCACTCAAAGGCTTCTCTGTGGCATACCTAAATTGCCAGCATCACTATTTGTGTGCTCTGGGGCCATTGTTAAGTAAATAAGAGCGACTGGAACACAGCACTGTGGTACCCCAGCCCTGACCTGAGCACAGAGAAGGCTGCCGAGTGGCTGCAGGCAGGCAGAGCGTGCGGTGTGGACGCGGGGGGCCTCGCGTCCTGGGAGGGAGGGGTGGAGCAGCATGTGTGTTTCATCACACTACCCGGAACTGTGCGGTTTTTAAAAATTGAATGTATTAGGGTGACTTTGGTTAATAAAACCATAAAGGTTTCAAGTGTACAATTCTATAACATACCATCTGCACACTGCACCATGGGCTCACCACCCAAAGTTGAGTCTCCTTTCGTTATATTTATCTCCCCCTCCACTGCACCTGCCCTCCTTTCCCTCTGGTGATCACCATACTGTGATCTTCGTCCTTCCTTCCTTCCTTCCTTCCTTAATTCCTTAATTCCTTCACCTTTTTCATCCAGCCTTTCAATCCCCCTTCCCTCTGACAGCTGTCAGTGTGTTCTCTGTATCTATGAGTCTATTTCTATTTTGTTTGTTAGTTTATTTTGTTCATTAGATTCCACAGACAAGTGAAATCATATGGTATTTGTCCTTCTTCAACGGATTTATTTCACTTAGCATGATTGTAGGAGACTTAAGAGAGACACTGAAGAAGGTACAAGTAAGTGGATGCATGTACCACGCTCATGGATAGGAAGAATTAGCATCGTTAAAATTTCCATATTACCCAAAGCAATCTATAGATTCAACACAATTCCTATTAAAACACCAATGGCATATCTCACAGAACTAGACCAAATATTCCAAAAAATTTTATGGGACCACAAAGACCCCACATAGCCTCAGCAATCATGAGAAAGAATGAAGTTGGAGGAATTGTGCTACATGAATATCAACCCATACCACGTGGCCATGGTGATCAAAACAGCACGGTACTGGCACAATAACAGAATAGAGAGTCCAGAAATAAACCCACGCCTAAATGGTCAATTAATATTTGGCAAGAGGAGGCAAGAACATATATGGGGTATGGACAACCTATTCCAAACAGTGGTGAGAAAATTGGACAGATACGTGCAAAACAATGAAACTAGACCACCTTTTTACAACATACACAAGACTAAACTCAGAATGGATTAAAGACTTAAATGTTAGAGCCAAACCCATAAAAATCCTAGAAGAAAACATAGACAGTAAAATCTCAGACACTTCTCATAGCAATATTTTTTCTGATATATCTCCTCAGACAAGGGAAACAAAATAAAATAAATAAATAAAGGGGACTATATCAACTGAAAAGCTGTTGCACAGCAAGGGAAATCATCAACAAAATGAAAATACAACCCACTGTATGGGAGAGCATATCCGCCAATGATACATCTGATAAATGGTTAATTTCCAAAATTTATAAAAAGCTGATATAACCCAACACCAAGAAAACAGACAATCCAATTAAAAAATGGGCAAAGGCTCTGACTGGTGTGGCTCACTTGCTTGAGCATCACAGTAAAGCAAAATGTCAATGGTTTGATTCCCAGTCAGGGCACATGCCTGATTGCTAGGGTATGTACAAAAAAGCCAACCGATCAATGTTTCTCTCACACATCAATGTTTCTCTCACACATCAATGTTTCTCTCCCTCTCCTTCTCCCTCCCTTCCCCTCTCTCTAAAAATAAATAAATGAAATATTTTTAAAAATTGGCAAAGGACCCAAATAGACACTTTTCCAAAGAGGACATACAGATGGCCAACAGATATGTGAAAAGATGCTTAACATCACTAATCATCAGAGAAATAGAAATAAAAATCACAATGAGATATCACCTGACAAATGTCATAATAGCTATTGTTAATAAATCAACACATAACAAGTGCTGGTGAGGATGTGGAGACAAAGGAACCCTAGTGCACTGTTGGTGAGAATGCAGACTGGTGCAGCCACTGTGGAAAGCAGTATGGAGTTTGGAGCTTGTGTGGAGCAAGTATGGAGTTTGGAACAGTCCTCAAAAAATAAAAAGTGGAGCTGCCTTATGACCTAATGATTTCACTTGGGGAATATATCCAAAGAAATTCTAAACAGTATATTCTTTTTAAAGAATATATGCACCCTTATGTTCATTGCAGCGTTACTTATAATTACAAAGATTTGGAAGCAGCCCAAATGCCAATCAGTAGAGAAGTGGATAAAAAAGCTGTGGTACTTTTACACAGTGGAATACTACTTGGCTGTGAAAAAGGGAAATCGCCTTTTGCAACAGCATGGATGGAGCAAGAGGGCATGCTGCTAAGTGAAATAACTGTGTGCAATTTAAAATTCATGAATTATTTATATCTGGACTTTTTCATTTAACAGTTTTAGATCTTGGTTAGCCAAGGGTAAGCAGGCTGCTAAAAGGGAAACCACAAGTAATGGGGACTATGTTAAGTCTTGTGCCGATCTCTTTTTCAGAGGACCCAGGGTAAGGTAAGGTAACAGGTCCAAATTATTCAAATTTATAACCGGATTTACAATATAAAAGACCTCATATGGAGTATTTCCATCCATTTGGACAACAGTTTCCAAATACACGACCACGCGTGCACGTTCCTCTGGGGCAGGAGTCACAGCACCGGAAGCTGTAGGCAGATGCCTGGGGGATCCGTTTTGCAGGCGCGGATGCTCTCAACTGCCTACAGCGCTACCCGGAATGCACGTTATTCTGCCTCACGTCTGACTTAAAGCTCTTCATAGCGATACTCAGAGCCTCCTGCCAGAGATTTGCCCTTTATTTCAAGAGTATCGTGCACGTTGCTGAGAAAGCTGAGGGCTGTTGCACTCTGCAGGGAGGAATTCTTTCTATATATTCGTTCCCCTGAGGAGGTTTGTTTTCCACACCAACAACTAACTTTCCATCACCAGCTGGGGGTCCAACAACTTGACTCAGTTCTGACGCCATCTTCCTGGCGTTAATGTCAGATCCTGTGAGTAGGAGGGCTCTGTCCCACAGGACTGCTCCCACTTCAGACGCCAGTTAAAAACGGGGTGTCTGGGCTACGACCCCCACTTCTGCCCGATTGACTACAGACTCAGGGATTCCCACAGCCCCTCCCCCAGGTTCAGTAATTTGCATCACTAACCATCAGAGAAATACAAATAAAAATCCCAATGAGCTATCACCTGACAAATGTCATTATGGCTATCATCAATGAATCACTAGGGTTCCTTTTTCTCCACATCCTCACCAGCACTTGTTATGTGTTGCTTTATTGACGATAGCCATGATGACATTTGTCAGGTGATATCTCATTGTGAGTTTTATTTATATTTCTCTAATGATTAGTGATGTTAATTACTGAATCCCTGAGTCTGTAGTCAGTCCGGCAGAATGAAACACAGACCTAAGAAAAACACTTATGTTTACTGGTTTATCATACCAAATACAAACAAACAGCCTGATAGAGGAGATGCACAGGGCAAGATGTAGGGTGGGGACGGGACACAAAGCTTCCCTGTCCCCGTGCCCTGCCCTCCCAGCGCCTCGATGTGTGTACCAACTCGGAAGGTCTCTGAGTCTCACTGTGGAGGAGTTTTTATCATCCAATTTTCAGGTCTTCCACCCTCATCACTAGAGGTTAGGGTGGTTTCAGGGGATGGAGCTGAAAATCCCCACCCTTTAGTCAAGTCTTTGGTCTTTCCCGTGTCCAATCCCATCCAGAGATTATCTTGGGGCTCTACCCCGAGCCACCTCATTAGCATAAACGCAGGTATAATCAAAGAAATTCGACAGGCATAACAGTAGACACTCTTTTTTTTTCTATTTTGTCTGTTTTTTATTTTGTTCATTAGATTCTACATCTAAGTGAGATCTCTGACTGGCTTCACTTAGCATAGTGCTCCCTAGGTCCATCCATGCTGTCACAAGTGCTAAAATTTCCTTCTTGCTTACAGCCAATCAGTGTTTTATCGTGTGCACATCCCGCAGCCTTTTAGCCACTGATCCACTGGTGAGCACTTTGGCTTTTCTAAATCTCGGCTACTAAAGAATGCACTCATGGGCTCATATACTCTCAGATATGGTCCCAGAATTGGAATCACTGGGTCATAAGATAGTTACATCGTTTTCCACAGTGGCTGCACCAGTCTGCATTCCCACCAGCAGTACACCAGGGTCCCCTTTTCTCCACATTGTCAGCACTTGTTGTTTGTTCATTTTGGGGGTAAAGATTTTATTTATTTACTTTTAGAGACAGGGGAAGGGAAGGAGAAAGAGAGAGAGAGAAATGTCAACATGTGGTTGCCTCTCGAGTACCCCCCCACTGGGACCTGGCCCGCAACCCAGGCATGTGCCCTGACTGGGAATCGAACCAGCAACCCTTTGGTTCACAGGCTGTCACTCGATCCACTGAGCCACACTCGCCAGGACTGCATGAGTTTTTAAAATATTTTGAATATTTACTCCTTATCAGATATTATATACCATCTTAATAAAGGAAGGAGGAAAAGGACACTGATGGGGAAACAAATGACTCTGAGGAAAGATAAATAAGCCCTTAGGAGAACGGAGGGGAGACATGTTAGTTTGCGACAACATCAGTTCAGGCGATTTCTTATCCTGGGCTCACGTGAAGCGAGTCCAACTTCTCTGGTTGTGAAACTCCCAGGGAGGGGATTTATGACACTTGAATTCTTTTTGGAGGCTCTGTTTTTAGGCAGATAAGGGGAAGTTCAGCAAAAACCTCTTCCTGCATCTGTCAATTCTCAAATATCTTCAGCTCGAAATAATCCTTATAACACGGTGGTATATTTTGAACCTCTCCAGTCATTACAGGGGCGAGGGTGGGGTTGGGCAGGTGATGTAGGCCGGCCGGAGGGCAGCTGTTGGTTTTCTAGACATTCTTCCAGGTTGACCTCCTTGGCTGAGGCTGGGGCACTTAGGGCCTCCGCTCCTTATCAGCCTTGCTCAGGGCTAAGCTGGAATCAGTCCACCACCTCTCCCCAGCCCCTCCCGTGTGGTGTAACGGCGTGACAGCAGGCTGCACTGGGCGCCTCACAAAAGAGTGAAGCTGGGATGGGGGAGGGGACTGGTGGTTAGGCTGATCTGGAAAGCTTCTCTCTGCTACATGACCACACTGTAGAGTTTGTGGAATGAAATCAATATGTTTTGTAAAGAAATAAAGTGGCTATTCGACTATTTTAAGGCTTAAGCACGAATAAAACCTCTAAGTTGTCACACAGGGTGGCAGGATTGAAGTGTTCGAGTTCCGTTTGTCTTTACAACCACTGTGCTCTCCGTGCATGTGCAGAGCCCGCTGTGTAAACAGAGGAACCTGTGCCGCCAGGACAGGGACGGGAGTGGCCCTGAGAGCACAGAGGGACGGTTGGGAACGACGAACAAAACACACTCTGTGGCTCTCTCTGCACGTGCGTAACAGCACTATCTGAATGAACGTTCACGTAGAGTATATTTCCTCGTGAGTAAGCAATAAAAGGGTGCTGATTTGAAGCTTATTCTACTTACCATAAAAGTTCAGCAATAATTGTGCAATTGTTTAGAACTTTGGCTAATAAAAGGCTTTTTCAGAGAGCAGTATTTTATCACTGACATGGTTTAGAACTGCCAGCAAGTGGTGAGAATAAAAAGCTGATAGACTTTATTCTATTTGATTATTTTTAAATTCTCTGCATATCACAACCACCATCCTGACCTTCATATGCAATTAGCACAAGCTCTCCCCAACCTCACGTCCACCCCAGGCCCATCACCTGTCGCCCTTGACTCAGAAGGTGGCCAGCCACATCGCTGGGACACCAGCCCTAAGTCAGAGACTGCTTCCTGCTTCCTCTGGCCTTCAAGACTTTCCCACCCCCCCCTCCACTCCGCCCCTTGGCCTAGCGCAACAGTTGACTTGAGATGAGCTCTTGGAGATGGTTCAAGTGGGGAAACTAAGGCTGCTAGAGGGGATGAAGCTGGGGCAGCAACCTGACCAGCTCCAAGCCTCTGTGACTGCTGAGATCTAGCCAGTGGTCAGGCAGGAGGGGAAGGGAGGCCAGGGAGCAGGGGCTGGGGCAGGCAGGGTTCATTTGCAGCTTAGATGAAGAGGCCCCTGCTGCGTTAAACCCAGAGTGGCCTCACCTATAGGATAGGACACAGGAAGATCTCTTCTGGCACCACAAGCTCCGCTGAACAGTGTCACAGAACCCCATTCCCGCTCGGTGCCTGTGCATGAAGCAGCTGTGCCTTCTGGAGCCTGGCTGTGAAGCAGTTCTCCCAGTGGGAGGGGAGGCCAGCAGCACAAGAGGGGCCAGGTCTGTTGGTCAGACCCCAGACACCCTCACCTGAGCAGCAGGTGTGGGCTTTGAAAATGAGGCTCTTTACTCATCTTGGTCCAAGAGGCACTAGAGGGAGGTGAGGCTCAGCTCAGAAGAGTCTGAGGGGACTGTAGACACCAGTCCTGCCTTCACCTTGTTGTAAGATTGAGAAGTCAGATGACGGGAGCTGAAATAGAAATAGAGCTGGGGGGAGGGCAAGCCAAGGGCCAACTGCTGATGGCCAGACGAGAGGCCTGTCCTGAGAGTGGGGTATCGGGCCATGCCCGGGATCCCTGCCCCATCCCTCCAGTTCCTAGCCCTCTGTCTACAGGCCAGCTGGGGTCTGGGGAAACGATAGCCTTCCTGGCCATCCTCCCAGAGTAGGGTCCTGTCTCGTCGGCTGGGGCCCCTCTGGGCCCTTCCAAAAACTCACAGCCCTGCCCTGTCGATGGATTAGCCTACCTGCACCCCCTCACTGGCAGAAAGCTCATCCGCTCCCCAAAGCATATCAGTGGCCCCTAGCTCTGCTGAGAGAAGGTCTGTCTTCATTTTGGGCTGGAACCTCTCTCCCTGGCACTCACTCCATTGGCCAGCACGGAGGCAGAGGCAGAAAACTTTTCCTTTCTTCCCTTTTAGGTGTTTCGGCTGATCTAGTCATTAGATTGACATTAGCACAGATTAACAGGAGAAAAACAAGTTTTGTACTATGGGAGCCCAATAAAAATACGAGACCCCTACAGTCAGGTAGTTGAGGCTTGTGTACCATTCTGAGCTGAGGAGAGGGGGCCAGGGCCTGGGGCTTCAGAGGGGAGGAAGACAAGGCACAGGAAGATGAAAAGAGCAGATGTTCGGTACATAAATGTTTGCCCTGTCATACAGATAAGTCTTTCTGGTATAAGAAGTCATCTCTGCCAACAGCTCTCTTCCTGGTACTGGCCCCTAACTAAATTCTTTTAGGCAGTTAAGGGGATTTTAAAAGCTCTTCTTGAGCCTGCTGGGCCCCAGTTATCTTCAGTTCAAAGCAATCCACATGCCAAAGTGGTGTGTTCTGCCCTGGCTGGTGAGGCTCAATTGGTTAAGCATTGTCCCATAGACCAAAGGGCTTGATTCCCAGTCAGGGCACATACCTAGGTCGCGGGTTTGATCCCTGGTGGGGGCACATGTGAGGGGCAACCTGTCTATGTTTCTCCCCCTCTTTTCCTTTTTTCCCCTCTCCCTAAAACAAACAAACAAATAAAAACCACATTCTGGGGTGGCGTATTCTGCTCCCCTTCACTGTCAAAGCTATGGGGCCGGTGGTGTGGGGGGTCTGCCCTACCAGTTTGGGTTTATGGTCAGGTCCTCCTAGCCTCCCAGTCTCCAAAGTCAGTTCTGGTTGTTCATCACCTCATATTCGCTGCAGGTAAATAAGCTCCCCGTCCCTGGAGGGACACAAGCCAAGGCTAGAGGCCAGACTACCAGAGGTCTGACAAGTGTCAGGTGGTAACTGGGTGTAGACCCTCCTGGGAGTTCCTGAGCCCTGGGAGAGGTGGGAGGAGCGACAGGGGAGGCTGGAGTTTGGGATCACATTCTGGAAGGTGATGCTCAGGACCAATAGCCAACTAAGTTGTTCTTACCTCTTCCTAATGGAAGAGGAAAACACCTCCTGAAAACAATGCCCTGCCTGCCAGCTGCCCTGGGGGTGTTTGGCCATTGAGCTCAGGCCTCCCAGACAGGCAGGGAATGCAGAAGGTCCAGCCTGGAATAATCCAGGACCGTCTCCTCCCACACACATGCACACACATACATGCCCACACCCAGTTTGGGCTCTGCTCTCCCCAGACATAGGAGGATACTCACCCTGCCTCGGTTTACCTCTGGCCTGCCTGCTGGGGCCCACAGACCACCCCCACCCAAACAGTAGAAGAGGCCAGCAAGCAGGGGTACACACTCCTTCAGCTAGACTCAAGAAAACAGTCCCAAGGCCACAGACAATGACTCAGGTAGAGTGGGATCCAGGCTTGGGATGAGCTTTGGGAGTAGGACTGAAGCCTCAGGGTCAAGCACTACAAAGCCATCTATCTGCAAAGCAGAGAATGAGCAGGGCTGAGGGAGCATGGTCGCAGCAGTGCCCACCCTGGTACTGAGACCGACGCCCACTGAACCCCACCTCACCCACGTGCATGCAGAGGGAACCCTTTACTGCCTTGTCAATCATGGTCTCCCAGCAGTGCTAATTTTCACAGCTAATTCCTATCAGGAAGCTGACATTTAACCCACCTGCTTCTGCCTGGCCTTTCCCAGAGCCCTTTAGATCTCTCTGGAAAAGGCAAGGTAATCCCCTGGATAGGCCATGGTGGGGTCAAGTTCGGCTCAGGGTTCTGGTTTCACCTCAGAATTTGGGATCACGGCCTGGACTGCTGGGTTCCCTCTGCAGCAGGTCGCCCTTGCAGTTGCTTCAGCGTGGTGTGCGTTCTTTTAGTGTGGTCTTTGTTCCTTGGATTTCCCTCCGGTCCCTGATCCTCAGGTTGAGTTTATAGTCCCACCCACCTCAGTCCTTCTTACCTCTTCTAGCTTCCCCTTCGAGGGCTTCAGCACCAGGGAAAGGGGGAGTCTGTGTCAGCTCAGGGGGAGTCTATGTCAGCTCAGGGACAGGCATATCAGATGACATTTGATTTCAGACCCCAGAGGCCAGAACACTCTCAGCAGAGTAAGGCAAGTAAGGCCCCAAGGAAGCAAAATTAAGGAGGCACTCACCCTCAGGGTCTTGCACGGACACAGTTGGCACCCAAGAGTGTGTGTTTCCTGAAACTGTTTTTTGCTGTAGGTGCCCTGCTGGCCTCACTGTGCTCCCAGGCTAGCCTCCAGGGAGAAGGGTTGACTAAACTAGACCTCAAGCAGGCAGGTGGAGGGGGGGTGCAGATGGAGGAGGGAGTAGAGCTCCTTGGAGCCAGAGGTGGAGCTCCCTGCAGGCTCTAAAAGGAAAGAGGAGCCGCCAGGCAAACAGGCAAAGTGTAATGCAAATTGGCCTCTCAGACATTTGCGTGGGATGAGGGCTGGGGTGGGAGACTGAAGGATGGAGCCCTAGTAGCCAGACGGAAGGGAGGGAACTTGAGTGGCAGCTGCACCCACTGCACAGAGGGAAGACTGAGGCTCTGATAGGAAGGGAAGCTGCTGAGAGAGGTGTGGTAACCGAGCGCAGGACTGGCTGCCTGCTGCTACAAAAGCCAGGACTCGAGAGGCAGATGCTGGTGTAGAAGAAAGTGGTTTATTTTTATACAGGACTGTATAAAACGGCATCAGTCCTGCCAAACAAGATAGCCGCCAGGTCAGCCATGCTTAGAGCATGTGCGGCAGAGTCTGGTTTGAGAAGGAAACCACCTAAGTCATGCCTGGCAGGGTGGGGCATTCAAGATATTTGCACACATGACCCGAACAGACATGTCTATAGAGGCAAGTACCCCAGGATAAGACACCTGGGGATTTCCTGACAATTTATCAAGTGTCTCAAGACATTTATGGAGAGACTGAGAAGGGTGGAGTACATGACCCTCATGGGCATAAGAAGTGGAGCTCACACGGCTGCTGAGACAGCCGAGCTCCACACACGGAGGTGCTGCTCCATGTCATGCTGATCTCAGGGCTGCCCGGCCGCCAGAGGCTCTGCTCTGCTGGACCAAGGTCGTTGCCCCACTGCCAACCCAGCTCCTCAAGACTGCCTTGCAAGACGCTGACAGCTCCCTTGCCCACCGTGCTGTCTCCTGGACCCACTGGCTGAGACTCTGGGACTTGGGTTCGTTATCCCCTATTGATTGCCGTGTATTATATTCCTCCTAAATTGTTAGAGTGGGTAGAATATTACTGTCTGTTAATGTTCTACCTTAAGTGAACCTGCACTTAATAAAAGCTAAGTAAATAGCATAGTTACCTCACATGACTCTTGTCTGTTCCTTGGTGCTGGGTTGCTCTGTAGGCAGTTTGCCAAGTGGTCACCCAGCTCACTTATAAGAAAGACTATAACGCAACCCTGTCTTAAGGATCATTTAGGGACGAGGGTGCTTGTGACACTGTTGCGCACTTTGATAATCACAGGCTTTGACCCAGCTTCTGCATTTGGGCCTGGGTCTCAGAGCAAGGAGAAGGCTGCCGTTAAAGACAGCGGAAGCCCAGAGGGTGTTTCTGTGGAACCTCCGTTCAGTACAGGGAGCCAAGAGGGCACCAACGGCGTGTTTCTCCTGTAATATTTATAGATATTTAATATTTGTTCCAAAGAGGAGAAACCTAAGCATCAAAAAGATTGGAACCTGTCAGTCTTTCTTACAGGCAGCACATGCTGTGCATGGGTGGATGGGTGGATGGATGGATGGATGAAAGGCTGTGTGGTGGATTTGGCAGAACGGACATGAGTCAAACCCTTCCTTTCCTTGCTCCTGTCAAGTTCAGCCTCAGCATTTGCCACTCCCCACACCTGCACACGTACAAGAGTGTGGACTGACCCTAGATCTTCACTTTCTCATGCCTTTGAGTCTCACGTGACCCAGCAGGACCTCCAGGCCTCCTGAGATCAGATTTGAGTTCTAACCCCAACTCCACCTCCACCCAATGGTTGAGGAAGCTCTGATGTTCTAGATTAGTTTGCTTTAACTTCTCTAGAAAATGGTAGAGTACCTTTAGAAAAAACAAAATATATTCCACTTGGGTACTCGGTAAGAAAAACATATTTATGTTTGGCTTTGGTCTGGGTTGGTTTTGGCCTCTAGCCACCGGTCAGGAGAGCAAGAAAGCAGGGAGGGTTGTCTTTGCTCCAAAGCAAGAGAAATGGCTTGGAGCCCAGCTCTGGCCAGAATGAGGTAGGGAAGTGGGCCAGGCTTTCACCCACCTGGGCTACTCATTTCAACACCCCTCCTGTGTGCTACCTACAGGGCGGAGCACACGCACGCACTGACCCAGCCCTCAGGGGTCAGGGTCTAGTGGGGGGACAGGTCAGGGAGGGGTAGCCCTCAGTGCAGAGCAATGGGAGGGGAGTGAGCGCAGGGCCTGTGCGAGCCGGGGGGAGGCATCAGACTCAGCTTAGGGTGAGGGGACAGCAGAAAGATGTCATGGAGGCAGGACCGGCTACCTAATTTGCATGGCCCAGTGCAAAATGGAGGCGCAGGCCCCTTTGTTCAGATTTCCAGACGGCAGGAGGAAGTAGCCGAGCGCCGAAGCGAGCACCGGGCCCTTCTCCCCCGGCACCGAGCTGGGGCGCTGTGTGACCGTGCAGATCACATACCCGTGAAGTCTGCCTCCTTGCTCACAGGAGGGGACCCCTGAGCTTCTATGGAGGATCGGCGTGAGCATCGTGAGCAACGGTGGCGGCTGCCACACAGCCCGGTGCATGCTGGGACCTGGCAGCCCTGTGGAATTCCCAGAGCCTTCGTTCCTCGGGTCTGGGTCTTAATACCTGTCCGGGGGCTGGAGCGGCCCAGACAAGGTTTCCCCAGACCCCAGGGACCGCGTCAGGCTGCTGGTTGTGCTTTCCGGGAGGAGGCAGGGCTGGGAGTGGGGGTCACATCATTTTACTTTGAGAGCCTTCCTGTTCGCTGGCAGATAAAACATCCTTTATTTCTTCCCCCCTCCTTCTTCATTTTGGTTTTGAGATTACGTTTATTAAAGCTGGGGACAGTGAAACAAGGAAGGGCCTAAAACAGAGGAAGCAACAGAAGACAGCCCAGATGGTGCTCTGCCCCCTAGAATAACGCAAGGTGGTTCTAGGCCTGGTTCGCTGGGCCTCCCCTTTAGTCTAAGTGAGCCAAGGCAGGGCTTCTGTCAGCTCGCTGAAAAGTCCGAGAAGAGGGACCTGGGAGAGGTTCAGGGTGTTAGCTGGGAACCACTGCCCTCTGCTCCTCTGGCTGCAAGTCTCCTGGGAACCCTTAGAGTTTAGGAGATGAACGCCTGTTGGGGGAAGGGAAAGGCGTGGGCATGCTCCTGGGAGGGAGAGCATTCAAAACATCCTTTCTCTCTTAAGAAATAAAATAAGTTGTTTTTTGTAACACGTTTGGCAAATAAATAAACACGCAAAAGTGAAGAGAGAAGACTATGTTGGTTTTCGTAATTTAAAAAAAAAGTAGCTACTCCGTGAAATCCCCAAATCTAGGCAGACTCTGTGGGGCCCTCCCTCTTGTCATTCCTTTGTGTCTGGAGAAGCCACAGGTGAAACCCAGCCAGTCTTACTGAGAGCCGAGGCTGGTGGGCAAGGGACAGGCAATTCCAGGCGCATAGAATCTGCAATCAGGAAATGAACAGGAGGGAAAGCTCTCTGTTCCCGCTGTCTGGTCTCTGCAGGGTAAGGCACCAGCTCAGGCCAAGAGCTGCTAGGAGGGCAGCTTTGAAACCCAGAAGGGAGATAATGGGAGAGAGAGACAAACCAAAGGTTCCCCTGATAACTGGCCAGGAAACCGGCACAGAACAAAAGAGAGTGATGAGGGGCAGACCACCTCTCTCAAGGCCAGTTGGTTATAAAAGACCCCCTTCTTGGGTGGACGTGGGCTAAAGACTGGGCTCCCAGTGGTGGGGAGCTAAGGAGGTTAAGTGAGTCTCTGGCAGCTGGTTTGGTGACCCTCAGTAGGACTGGGCTCCTGGCTGGCTTGCAGCCCACTGAGTGCTGACCTCAGGCATCAAGGCTGGGTCAAGGCTGGGTCAAGGCTGCGTCCTTCTAGTGCTGGTTCGCTAGGCCTCCCCTTTTAGTCTAAAGCTGTTACAGTTTTGTTTTAAAACAAAGGTATAGAGATTATATTTCTAAGAAATGCTCAATCAAGTGCCTCCAAGCCAAGGCCTTGGCAACAGTGTGGTATAAGGGGGAGGGCCTGGCCTTGGCAGCAGACGATGCACCTGTGCCCTGTGACTGGCTTCTGTGAGAAGATGGGAACAGCAGGGCAGGGCTGGGGAGGATAAAGAGATGGTGGGTAGGAAGTGCTTGGCCAGCACTTCCCTGACCGTGGCAGTGGCCTGGACCCTGTGCTTTACAGGTCTCACTCTGGTCCTCTCCTGCCAGCTCCCTGCCCACTTGGCACCAGGGATAGAACCCACTTGGAGCCACACCCCCTTCTAGACTGTGTTCTGGGTCCCCTTCCTACAAGGCCCTCAGCCCACTTTTCAGACCTGAGCAAGCCTCTGTCCAACCTTGTGTTTTTGAGGGCAGCAAAGACATGTACTTGTAGGCCCAAGGAGTGGTCAGTGGTGGCTATTTGTGCAGGAGGACATGGGGAGAGTACAGAGAGCTTGGACAGAACTTCTGGGGTGCCCAGACACGTGAACCCGAGAGCACTCACAGCGCAGGATGCAGCCTGTGCTGGGATACGTTTCAGTCACTATTGTGCAGCAAACCATCCTACAACTTAGTGGCATAGAACAAGAACAGTTGTTTTATGATACTTCATCGTTCTGGAGTTCAACCAGGGTCAGCGGGATGAGTTTCTTTTGGAGTCTCATGTGGTGGCAATCGGCGGCTGGGCAAAAGTCAGTTCAACAGTTGCTCATTTGCATGCCGGCTGGTATAGACCTGGATGTTCCAACCTCAGGAAGCTGGGGTCCAAGAATAGGAGTTCCCAGAAGGATCCAGCAGAAATCATATAGCATCATTTCTGCTGTAGTCGTAGGCTGCTCAAATGAGAAGGCAGGGTACATGGGTTCCACCTCTCAAAGGGACAAGTGTCAAAGTACATTGTAAGAAGAGCACAGGGACTGGGATATATTGCTTTGAAATATACAATATGTCACAGAAGGAAAGGGGCTCCAGCCATGGGGAGCAGCCTCCAGGTGGACTCTGTCCCCAGGCCTACACGTGACAAGACAGTGGCAGCCTGGTGCCTTCCAGGTCCCTCTGATCTGGGTGCCCACCCCTGTGGGAAACTGGTCTATGTAAACCAGGAGGCACCCAGCCAGGCCTCTTAGCCAGTCTTTGCGCACCGACCTTGTGAATTCAACAGCAGCAGCGAGGGTCACTGGCTCTGAAGAAAGGGATATTTGACTTAGCCGTCCGGAGTTCTTTCTGGCACAGGACTCACCAGGAAGTCCCACTCTCCCCTCCAGGAACAGAGGGAGTCGGTCACATGGCCAGGAAGCCTCCTACGCTGACTGAGAGCCCAGACACCTGAGCTCTAGGCCTGACCCACTCACTGTGCGACCTTGGGCAACTCAACTTTCTTCTGGGCCCCACTCACTCCTCAGCTGTGAATCGGTGGGTTGGGACTAGGGCCGGCCCTAAAACCTCTGCTCACTCCTCCACACTCAGCAACAGTGACCACATGGCCTCATACCAGCCTCGGCTCTCCTTCCGCAGAAGAACGCATCACCCTTTCAGGATCTACCCTCCCTGCCCCCACAGGGGCAGACCTGTGCTGGTTTTGATTGCTGCTATTTCTCCAGACCAGTGTCCAACAACATGTTTCTTGCGCCTGACTTTACAGCCTGGGGCAGTTTAACTGGTCTCAGGCCAGTCTCTACACAGCCTCTTCCAGGCACTGGCCCACAGCTGGAACTGCCCTGTCCAAACCTCTTCTGCTGTGGCCTTCTTCTCAGAGAGGAGCCTCGGCTAGAGGAGAGGGCAGATTTGCACCATTCAATCAAATGTTTCAGCAGGAGGCATTTTCAGTTTCTGTGGGGAATCCTGGGAATGCCAGCCTGAAAGAGGGAAAGGCATCTTCAGCATAATGTGGTGGGTGCTGTTCTTTCCACAGGGAAGAGGGTCAAGGTCATGTTAATAGAAGGAAAATCAGGGTTTCAAGCACGTGGGAGGGTATAACCTCCAGCCGCACTCTGGAATCTTTGGAAGAAAGAAAGGCCTCCTATAGCGAGAAGAGTTTGCCTCGGATCCTTAAATGGAGAAAACCTGAGACAGCTGTGGCTGGTGGAGAGCGAACTCCCAACCTCAGGTCAAAGACCACCACACCAGGGGATGCTGGACACCCAGGGGTCCTCGGTGGGGCTAGTGCCAGGTTTCAGTGCTCTCTGGGGAGTGACGGCCAGTCCTGTGGGGGCCGAGTTTGCAGAGGCGCCAGCCCTAGAAAGTTAGAGAGAGGACTGAGAGGGGGGCGGGGAGAAGAAATGTGTTAAGGAGAGGGGTTGTGTCCCTGTAGGCACCCCAAGAAGGCCCAAGCTGTAAGGGAGAACCCCCTTTTGCAGGAAGAGTTCTCCAAAGGCATTGCCTTACCAGGCAATTCCAGCCCAGAGTTTGCCTCTGTCTCCGGGTTCTGGGCAGCTTTGGGGCTGAAAGGATTCATTTCATTAAGCTCTTTGAGCTTCCCATGGAGGCAACAAGGACTGGGGCCAGGAAAGACGGAGGCCACGGGCTTACTTTGCTTGGGGCACTGAATAGTAATGGCCAGGCTGGGGTTGCCAAATTTAACAAATAAAAATACAGGACTCCCACTTAAACTTGAATTTTAGAAAAACGCTTAATAGATTTTTTTAGCCTAAATACAGGGTCCGGCACAAAGAACACTCCTTCTTTTCACAAAATCTTTTATTACAAAACCATAAGCATGTAACTCTGTAACATAATAATATCACACTCAAGCACACCATATGACACTTAGATGGAATATTCAAATTAAAACTATAAATGATTACACCCATATTATTACCGTACCAACCACACATGGGACATACAGGGTTCTGCTGGACCCTGTATGTCCCATGCAATATGTGGGATATCCTTATACAAAAAAAATTTATTGTTTACCCGAAATTCAATTTTAACTTGACATTCTATATTTCGTTTTGCTGCCCTAGGCCAGTCCCATTAGGCTCCCTGTGGCCTCTCACAAAGACCATCATCCCCAACACCTACCCCCTAAAGCACAGAGTCAGGACCTTGGCACAGAAAGGGATGGACTTCCTCCAGTGTGCTCCACAGTTCCCAACAGGCCTCCCCTCCCCCAGGCACCCGACCCATTCCTTTGCTCAGATTTCTAGCACTGACACCAGAGATCCTATGGCTGACTAGGCTCAGGAAGATGCTGGACGGATGGCACTCCGTCCTATCCCACTTGGACATCCACAGCCATTCACTGGCCACTGTGGCACCAGCCTTATCTTAGAGGAATTGGGGGATGATTGTGCAACTGCAGCTTAAAGAACGCTTGGGAGAAAATGGGGCTGGACAGGAGGAAAGCAACACATTCCAAAACATTCCAGGGATTCCAAGAAACTTCTTTAGCATGGCTGTGTTCTGATACGAGGGCGGATCTGCAGGAGCCTATGAGTCAGAGGCCAGTCACATAGGGCTTTAGATCTTGGGCCAAAGTGTTTATACAGGGTGGGGCAAAAGTAGGATTACACTTGCTCATATGGAAAATAACACACTTGTGAATAAACAACAATACAAAAATAAACTCTCTGTTTTTCGTACTCACAACTGTAAACCTACTTTTGACCCACCGTGTACTTTATCCTCACAGGAAGCCATGGGAGGGATGCTTTACAGTAACGATAACCGGCCGAGATAAAGGTGTAGGTAGATACACTTTGTCTCCTCACACAACCAAAGGAAGAACAACACATTTAAAAACAAAAAATAACCAGAACTGCCAGAAAATCTAACTGTATGAAAGTCCAACAACCAAGGAGTTAAAGAAGAAACATTCGCTCTGGTGACTGGTAGGAGGGGCAAAGACAGGCAGCCGGCGGGGAGAGGACCCGAAGTGAGCTAGCAGCTGGTGGACTGTGTGGCCCCACATTTGCATGAAGATAAACTGGAAGGAATGACAGGTGTGCAAGACAGACTGCACAACCCAGGGTTCCAGCACAGGGAAAAGAAAGCCTCAAAACTCTGGCTGAAAAAAACCTGTGGGGGTTGTGGCGCTGGGATAAGCCTCACAGGAGAGTTCACTGGAGAGACCCACAGAGCCATAAAATGTACATAAACTCTCCCACCAGAGAATCAGCACCAGAAGGGCCCAATGTGCTTGTGGGTAGCAGGGGAAGTGACTAGCAGCTAACAAGGAGCTGAGCAAGCAGAATGGTTCCCTACAGATCCCTCCCTGACATACAGTGTCAAAGTGCAGCAACCTGGGTTGCCCCACCCTGGCAAATACCCAACACTCCACCCCTTACAATGTAATAGGCATGCTGAGGCCCAAAAAACGTGGCCCAAATGAAAGAACACATCAAGGCTTGAAAAATAGAACTAAGTGATGGAGAGATAGCCAACCTATCAGATGCAGAGTTCAAAACAGTGGTAATCAGGATGCTCACAGAAATGGTTGAGTATGATTGCAAAATAGAGGAAGAAGTGAAGGCTATCCAAAGTGAAATAAAGAAAGGAAGGGAAGGAAACCAAATCAAAGATTTGGTGCAGAAGAAAGCAATAAACATTCAACCAGAATAGAATGAAGAAACAAGACTTCAAAAAAAAAAAAAAAAGAGGAGAGGCTTAGGAACCTTTGGGACAGC
Source organism: Sturnira hondurensis (assembly GCF_014824575.4). Classification (NCBI taxonomy): domain Eukaryota; kingdom Metazoa; phylum Chordata; class Mammalia; order Chiroptera; family Phyllostomidae; genus Sturnira; species Sturnira hondurensis. The sequence continues at coordinate 1,948,253 of NW_028077960.1, forward strand.
TTTCAATGTCTGAATCATAAGGGTGCCAAAAGGAGAAGAGGAAGAGCAAGAAATTGAAAAGTTATTTGAAAAAATAATGAAGGAGAACTTCCCCAATCTGGCAAAGGAAATAGACTTCCAGGAAGTCCAGGAAGCCCAGGAAGCCCAGAGAGTCCCAAAGAAGTTGGACCCAAGGAAGCACACACCGAGGCACATCATAAGTACATTACCCAAGATTAAAGATAAGGAGCCCTGGCTGATGTAGCTCAGTGGATTGAACACGGGCCTGCAAACCACACGATCACGGTTCGATTCCCAGTCAGTGCACATGCCTGGGTTGCAGGCCAATTCCCAACAGGGGACTCACAAGAGGCAACCATACATTGATGTTTCTCTCCTTCTCTCCTTCCCTTCCCCTCTAAAGATAAATAAAAATCTTTAAAAAAAGATGAGGAGAGAATATTAAAAGCAACAAGAGAAAAGAAGACTGTTACCTACAAAGGAGTTCCCATAAGACTCTCAGCTGATTTCTCAAAAGAAACCTTGCAGTCAAGAAGGGGCTGCCAAGCCCTGGTGTAGCTCAGTGGATTGAGCACAGGCCTGAGAACCAGAGGATCACGGTTCGATTCCCAATCAGGGCACATATCTGGGTTGCAGGCTGGTTCCCTGCAGGCCAACTCCCAGCAGGGACACATGAAAGGCAACCATACATTGATGTTTCTCTCCCTCTCTCCTTCCCCTCTAAAGATAAGTAAATAAATAAAATCTTTAAAAAAAAAGAAGGGGCTGCCAAGAAGTATTCTAAGTCATGAAAGGCAAGGACCTACATCCAAGATTGCTCTATCCAGCAAAGCTTTCATTTAGAATGGAAGGGCAGATAAAGTGCTTCCCAGGGAGGTCAAGTTAAAGAATTTCATCATCACCAAGCCCTTATTATATGAAATGTTAAAGGGACTTATCTAAGAAAAAGAAGATGATCAAAACTATGAACACTAAAATGACCACAAACTCACAACTATCAACAACTGAACCAAACAAACCAAACAAAAAACAAAAAAACCTAAGCAAACAACTAGAACAGGAACAAAATCACAGAAACGGAGATCACATGGAGCATTATTAGTAGGGAGAGGGAGTGGGTAGAATGAGGAAAAAGGTACAAGGAAAAAGAAACATAAATGGTAGTTACAAAATAGACAAGAGGAGGTTAAGAATAGTACAGGAAATGGAGAAGCCAAAGAATTTATATGTATGATTCATGGACTTGAACTAAGGGGGAGGGGAATGCTGGTGGGAGCAGGGGTACAGGGTAGAGGGGAATAAAGAAGAGGAAAAAAAGGACACCTATAATAGCATAATTAATAAGATATACTTTAAAATAAAAAATTAGAAAAAGCCCTGGCTGGCGTAGCTCAGTGGATTGAGCGCAGGCCTGCAAACCAGACAATTGCGGTTCGATTCCTAGTCAGGGCACATGCCTGGGTTGCAGGCTGGTTCCCTGCAGGCCAACTCCCAGCAGGGGATGCACAAAAGGCAACCATACATTGATGTTTCTCTCCCTCTCTCCTTCCCCTCTAAAGATAAATAAATAAATAAAATCTTTAAAAAAATTAGAAAAAGATTCCACATATGAGTGAAATAAAAAATAAAGTACAGTAAAATAAAATAAATGATACTTTTGTTGAAATGAAAGGTAAACAAGCAAGGAACACCATATCAAAAGGCAATGTTCTCAAAGTGTGGCCTGTGGGTCCTCAAGGTCTCTCATTTATTTTCAGGAGATCTACAAGATCAAAATTATTTTTATAGTAATATGAAGATGTTAATTGCCTTTTCACTATGTTATCATTTGACTGATCATTCACAAATAATGGTAGATAAAACTATTAGCACCTTAACACAGACTAAGGTAGTGGCACCTGAAGGGATCAGAATATGCCCCCTTAAAGCAGCCCTCTTTGGCATAAGGACTGTTTTGCCCTGAAGGCAACTGAGAATCAAGAGATTCAGGAAGAGTTCTTTGTCTTCTCTTTATCTGCCTAAAAAGCAGGGCATCAATTTCCCTTCGCAAAGGTGTTTCCCCCAGTAATAGGAAGGGAGAGCAACTCTTACCGCTGCAGATGGAGAGTGACCAACAAGATAAGCCTGCACAAATAGATCTTACTAAAGCAACCCTTATCTTCCATTACTTCCCTCGTTTATTTCCACTTTCCCACAGTTTACTGTCCCTCGAAGCTCGAACCCCCTTACTTTGTTAGAATGTCATATAAGACATCCTAAGTATAACAACTTCTTTGAGTTTCACTTCTTTCTGTGAACATGCATGCAAATATTTTTTAAAATTGTGTATCTTTTCTCATATTCATCTACCTTGTTAGTTTAATTCAGCCGCCCAGACTCTGAACCTAAAGGGGGAGAAGAAAAGTTTTATGTGTCCTTGACACACCAAACTGTACAAATAGTCATCGTATTCTTTATTGACATCTATTTGCAATTTTTAAAAAGTTTACCTAATGAGTGTCCTTGATGGAGCAGTAAAAAGTATTACTTTTATTAGTTTCCAATCTGTCAGCAGTACATTTGTTTTTAACATTCTGTGTGAAAAAGGGAGCAGCACTTCTGCTGGTACTGATATGGGGTGCAGCGGCGGGGGGGGGGGGGGGGTGCAAAAAAAAGATTTGGAATGGTGTCCAGAACTCAAAGCGTATAGGAATATTGGAGAGACATATAAGATGTCTGCACCCCTTCCCCCACAGGTGTGAGTTGGGGGGAGGGACACATGGAGAAGGAACATGCAGGGCTGTTTTGTATAGACATAGCCCTGCAGCTAATCCATGGCATGGTCATTTAACATATCTATAGTCTTTGGTGGGTCACTTGGATATGTTAAATGGCTGTGGCCAGGCTTGGAGCCAGGGGGATGAAGTCACTTCCCCCACAAGATGTGACTGGGGGGCAGGTACCCCAAGTTACAGCGCCTGCGTGGGAGCTTGGAGAAGATTGGCTCCAGGACATGGGGCCACACCTGCCCAGACTCACGACGGCAGCCCAGTAAACTTGTAATAACACAGGGATGCTGGCAGGTGTAACTAATTGTGGGAGGAGTCGGAAATCGGGGTACAGAGGAAGACTGACGCAGGGATTTAAACCCAGACACAGCAGCCGTTGGGAGACAGCCATGCGGTTTTGGGCAGAGTGCAGACCCCCTCTTTCTCAGGTGAAAGGGAAAACCACGCAGCTTTGCCAGAATGGAGATTCCTGCAGCCAGATGAAGAAGAAAGACACACGCTTTTTGGTGGAGTGCGGACCCCTGCAGCTTTGGTAGAAGAGGCCCATGCGGCTTTGGGGTGCTCCCTTTGGGAGAAAGCAGGAGAGACTGACTGGAACTTGGTACAATGAACTCTTGCCAGTGGAAGGTGCCGCATGACTTTGGATTAATTGGAGATCCTGCCTGGACGTCAACACAGCTGATGATACTAGCGGCCTGGAAAAAAGGACCTTCAGCTTCAAGGCCCTTTCAGCTTTACCTGAGTTTATGCTGATGAGGTGACTTTAGAAGGAAGGGACATGGTTACTAGAGGAACCAGTCAGGACAGAACTTTTGGTCCCATCCTCCACCTCTGTGAAGGGAGAGGGGCTGGAGATTGATTTAATCACCAGTAGCCAATGGTTTAATCAATAATGCTCACATAATGAAAACCTCCATAGAAAACACTAAGCAAAAGTGTTCAGAGAGTTTCTGGTTTGGTGAAAATATCCATGTACTGGGGATGGCCCAACCCAGCTCCATGTAGATAAAAGCTCTTGTACTCGACACCCTTCCAGACCTTGCCCTGTGTACTTCATCTGGCTGTTCATCTGTATCTTCTATTTTATCCATTGTAATAAGTCAATAAATATAAGTGGTTCCCAGAGTTATGTGAGCTATGATAGCAAATTATCAAAACTGAAAAGGGTGTGATGGGTTTAGAGCTGATGAGTCAGAAATACCTGGAACTTGAGTCTGGCATCTGAAGTGGTGGGCAGCTTCATGGTGAAACTGTAGGAGGTGCAGTCAGGGGGCCCCCGAAAGAAGAATTTGCAATGGGGTCCAGATCTCAGGGTATCCAGGGAATATTAAAAATATGGGATGTCATAGACAGAAAACTGTACTGGAAAAATAATTAAATAAATTTTAAAAAATATGGTATGTCCTCACCCCCACAAGTCTAAGCTGGGGGGATAGAGCAGGGCCATTGAGTTGTTTTGCATAGCAACAGTTTTGCAGATAACCTCTAGAATGGTCATTTAACATATCTATAACCTTTAGCTGGTTTCATAGATATATTAAATAGCTTTGGCCTGTGCTTTCAACCAGGGAGAAGTGAGTGACTTCCACTCAAGGTGTAACTGGGAGGTAACTCCCCAGCCCCTGTTTCAGCACCAGCATGAGAGCTTGGAGATGACTGGCTCCATGCCATTGGGCCTCACCTGCCCAGACTCACTCTGGCAGCCCAGCAAAGCTGGGAGGAGATGGGAGTCCTGGCAAGTGCAGCCGATTGTGGGAGGAGTCGGAAATGGGACTGCAGAGGAAGATTGGAGTGGGGATTTAAACTCAGACGCAGCAGCTATTGAAGAGAGAACCACGCACTTTTGGCCAGAATGGGGACTTCAGCAGCCATGTGAGAGAGAATCACCATGTAGCTTTAGCAAAGAGAATGATGCGGCTTTGGCCAGAGTCGGGGGACCACCCTCCACCTGCAGCCATGAGAAGAATCATCACTCGGCTTTAGCAGAGAATCACCACGCGGCTTTCTATTTCTTTTCCTGAGATACGGTACCTTGGACTGGCAAAGGGGCAAAGAAGGACTGTGTGTGTTTGTGGGTGTTTTAAGGGACTTTGGGAATTTGATGAAGACATTAAGTCATTACTCTTAAGTCTGTATAACTTGAATAAGTAATTCTTTCCCTGTTCACCAATCTCTAACATGGAGAGGTATAATTCTCTGGTGAAGGGAAAGGTGAACCTAGTACAGGGGGACCCCAGGAGAAGAGGGGGTCAAATAGGTAACATTGTGGAACCCCCTTCCCTGGTGGCCAAACCAGGAAAACCATGGGAGACCACACTTGCAGTAGCTTTACAACTACTTGTCAGAGTAAAAGCCTGTCAAAATTAGCCAGGAAGGATCCGCCCTATAAGAATAGAGTCCCTCCAGCCCATGAGGTCAGTCTCTGCATGGAGTTGGCCTGCTCCCATGTTCTCTGCTCTAAACTCTGGGTGTTCGGTTCATATCTTTGTCCCAATCACCAAGAACCTGATTACCTGTGCCCACCTGTGACAAAACTGGAAAAGACACCAGCATTCAGGCTGCCTGTCACTACCAAACCCAATGAGCAATGACAGCGATTGAATCTTTATGGGCACTTTATTCAAATGGCCAGTGGATCTGACAAGATGGTGGGTTTGTACCCTAACAGACCATCTTGTCTTCTCTTTCCAGGCCAGACTTTCTATAGTAGGGTGAGGGTGGGGGTGTAATAAACAAAGTGCAGTGAGGGTTTTGAGATTCAGGAAGGATTAGGTGAAAGAAACTGCAACAATTCTGTCCTGGGCAGTTAGCTGTTCCGAGGGTAGGGTGGTCATCTGTCTCTCCTGGAACACAAAGGCCCAGATGCTTCCACTTGTCCCTAGGCGGTCACCAGTAGCAGTGCCCCAGGGGGTCAGCTGTTTTCCCAGGAGCCAGGACAGGCCTTATCTGTAGTTTCTGAAACAAAAGATTTAACAAACACATTACTTGCTGGACTTATAACTTTTTACTTTAAGCTAAAATTTTCCAAGTCTTGAGTCCCTATCAATGGGAGTCCTCATCCTGTGGGGTCTGCTCTAACTTCAAATAGTTAGTGTCAGAATTGAATTGTAGAGGAACTCCAGTTAGTGGTTTGGATAATGGATGTCAGGCAGTCTGGATACCTGAACATTCTTTCTTAAGTCTTTCAGGGAGTAATAAGAGGGTTATCTACAAAATTCGTATGTATATCCTGAGACATAACTGGAGAGTTCAAAAGTTTAAGTTTCCAGGCTAGTTAAAGGAGGAGTAGAAACATTTCCTCATGCCTCAGCCTACTAAATTTTAGTGATTTAGCAGCTTGATTCCATTTATTTTTTCATTTTCTCCTCAAGAATCAAGGTGTTTTCTATCAAGCCAAACATTAAAGAAATTTTCAAAAATGCAAAACAAAGCCATGTTTTTCACTAATTTATTTTTATTTTGGAAAATATGGTTAGTTTTCTTTATATTTTTATAAAAATGGTTACTTTTCATAAACATATGTTCTTTATATTAGCATGCAACTGGTTTATTATAGTTACTTATAATAAATTAAGACATAAATATTTCTTAAATTTCTTAGTTTTAGTTTCTGAGCGCCCTCATTAACAAATGTGCTTTGTGGTCCTCAATGAGTTTTAGGAGTATAAAGGATTCTTGAAACCAAAAAGGTGGAGAACCACTGTAAAACAGATGGAGTGAATAAGCCTTCATCTCATTCTAAAATCTCAGCCTACCTATAGCTAGTTCTTCTCCAAAGACAACCATTGTGGCCAATACTTACACTTTCTTTTCTACATTCTGCGTTTATACCAAAGTGATCCTCAGTATCCTGCACCTGGCTCTTTTTAGTAGGAAAAGAATGAACCAGCAACTTCCAGCCAAGATGGAGGCATAGGTAGATACGTTTTGCCTCCTCACACAACCAAAAGGACAACAACAAATTAAAAACAAAAACATAATCAGAACTGCCAGAAAATCGACCTGTATGGAAGTCCAACAATCAAGAAATTAAAAAAGAAACATTCACTCAGAGTGGTAGGAGGAGCGGCAATGGGCAGCCAGGATACAGAGGACTCTTGGCAAAGTGGCAGCTGGAGGACTAGGGCAGGTGAGGTGGCAGCTGGTGGTTGGAGAGGTCCCACATTTCCATGCAGATAAACCAGGAGGAAAAATTGGGGAGCAAGACAGAGCATACAAACCAGGGTTCTAGCACAGGGAAAAGAAAGCCTCAAAACCTCTGGCTGAAAAAAACCTGTGGGGGCTGTGGTGGCTGTGAGGGAAACTCTCAGCCTCATAGGAGAATTTTCTGGAGAGACTCACAGTGTCCTAGAATGTACACGAACCCTCCCACCTAGGAATCAGCACCAGAAAGCACAATTTGCTTTTGGGTAGTGGGAGAAGTGACTAGCAGCTAACAAGGAGCTGAGCAAGCAGAATGGTTCCCTACAGATTCCTCCCTGACATACAGTGTCAAAGTGCAGCAACCTGGGTTGCCCCACCCTGGCAAATACCCAACACTCCACCCCTTACAATGTAATAGGCATGCTGAGACCAAAAAACATGGCTCAAATGAAAGAACACGTCAAAGCCTGAAAAATAGAACTAAGTGATGGAGAGATAGCCAACCTATCAGATGCAGAGTTCAAAACAGTGGTAATCAGGATGCTCGCAGAAATGGTTGAGTATGATTGCAAAATAGAGGAAGAAGTGAAGGCTAGCCAAAGTGAAATAAAGAAAAATATACAGGGAACCAACAGTGAAGGGAAGGAAACCAAATCAAAGATTTGGTGCAGAAGGAAACAATAAACATTCAACCAGAACAGAATGAAGAAACAAGAATTCAAAAAAAAAAAAAAGAGGAGAGGCTTAGGAACCTTTGGGATAGCTTTCAATGTCTGAATCATAAGGGTGCCAGAAGGAGAAGAGGAAGAGCAAGAATTTGAAAAGTTATTTGAAAAAAATAATGAAGGAGAACTTCCCCAACCTGGCAAAGGAAATATACTTCAGGAAGTCCAGAAAGCCCAGAGAGTCCCAAAGAAGTTGGACCCAAGGAAGCATACACCAAGGCACATCATAAGTACATTACCCAAGATTAAAAATAAGGAGAGAATATTAAAAGCAGCAAGAGAGGGTACTGGCTGCTATAGCTCAGTGGATTGAGTGTGGGCCTGAGAAGCAAATGGTCGCCAGTTAGATTCCCAGTCAGGACACATGCCTGGGTTGCAGGCCAGGTCCCCAGAAGGGGACACATTAGAGGAAACCACACATTGCTGTTTCTCTCTCTTTCTCCCTCCCTTCCCTTCTCTCTAAAAACAAATAAATAAAATCTTTTTTAAAAAAGCAAGAGAAAAGGATACAGTTACTTACAAAGCAGTTCCCATAAGATTATCAGCTGATTTCTCCAAAGAAACTTTGCAGGCAAGAAGGGGCTGGAAAGAAGTTCAAAGTCATGAAAGGCAAGGACCTACATTCAAGAATACTCTATCCAGCAAAGCTATCATTTAGAATGGAAGGGCAGATAAAGTGCTTCCCAGAAAGGTCAAGTTAAAGGATTTCATCATCACCAAACCCTCATTAAATGCAATGTTAAAGGGACTTATCTAAGAAAAAGAAGATGATCAAAAATATGAACAGCAAAATGACAACAAACTCACAACTATCAGCAGCTGAACCTAAAAACAAACTAAGTAAACAACTAGAACAGGAACTGAATAACAGAAATTGGATTTGTGTATGTTCTAGGACTCTGTGGGTCTGTCCAGTGAACCCCCCTGTGAGGGTGGGAATTTCTTTGCAGCTGCAACCCCCACAGATTTTTGCAGCCAGAGGTTTTGAGGCTTTATTTCCCTGGGCTGCAATCCTGGGTTGTGCCATCTGTCTAGCTCCCCTGTTCTTCCTCCCTTTTTATCCACAAGAAAATGTGGTACCTCCGATCTGCCAACTGTCACCTTCCTGCACACCCTCTCTGCCCTGGCTGCCTGTCTCTGCCCCTCCCACCAGTCTGGATGAACGTTTCTTCTTTTACTCCTTGTTTGTCGGACTTCCATACAGGTTGATTTTCTGGCAGTTCTGGTAATTTTTTGCTTTTAAATTTGTTGTTGTCCTTCTTTTGTTTGTGTGAGGAGGCAAAGTGTATCTACACACACCTCCATCTGGAAAGTTCCCTTTATTTTAATTTTTAAAATAATTTTTATTTTTCAGCATGGCTGTGTGGAGCATTGTCCTATACAATGAAAAGTTCAGGGTTCTATTCCTGGTCAGTGCACATACCTAGGTTTCAGGTTTGATCCCCAGTGAAAGGAATATGGGAGGCAAGCAATTGATGTTTCTCTCTCACATCAATGGTTTTTGTATCTTTCTCTTCCCTTTCCCTCTAAAATCAATGGAAACATGTTATCAGGTGAGAATTAAATTTTCTTCTTTTTCAATTACAGTTTACATTGTATATTATTTTGTATTTGTTTCAGCTATATAGCATAGTGGTTAGACAATCATATATTCTGTAAAGTGGTCCTCCCAATATTTCAAGTACCCACCTGGCACTGTACATATTGACTACATTCTCTATGCTGTGACTTAAATTCCTCTGAGTACTTTGTAAGTACCTACTTGTACTTATTAATACCTTCACATATTTCACTCAGCCCTCAACCTCTGGTGACAATCAGTGTGATCTCTGTACATATGAGTCTGTTTCTATTTTGTTTATTTATTTTGCTCTTTAGAGTCCACATATAAATGAAACCCTATTTTTTAATTTTTTAAATTTTATTTTATTGATTATGCTATTACAGTTGTTCCAATTTTCCCCCTTTTACTCCCCTCCACTCAGCACCCTCATGCCCTCAGGCAGTCCCCATAGCATTGTTAATGTCTACAGGTCATGCATATAAGTTCTCTGGCTACTCCATTCCCAATACTGTACTTTACATCCCCATGGCTATTCTGTAACTACCTATTTGTACTACTTAATCCCCTCACCTCTTTACCCATCCCTCCACAACCCACTCCTATCTGACAACCATCAAAATGCTCTGTATTCATGATGCTGTCTTTGTTCTTCTGGCATGCTTAGTTTGTTTTTTAGATTCAATTGTTGATAGATATGTATTTATTGCCATTTTATTGTCCATAGTTTTGATCTTCTCTTTTTTCTTAAATAAGTTCCTTCAACATTTCACATAATAATGGCTTGGTGATGATGAACTCCTTTAGTTTTTTCTTGTGTGAGAAGCATTTTATCTGCCCTTCAATTCTAAATGATAGCTTTGCTGGGTAGAGCAATCTTGGTTGTAGGTTCCTGCTTTTCATGACAGAATATTTCTTGCCAGTCCCTTCAAGCCTGCAAACTTTCTTTTGAGAAATCAGCTGACAGTCTTAGGGGAGCTCTCTTGTAGGTAACTAACTGCTTTTCTCTTGCTGCTTTCAAGATTCTCTCTTTATCATTAACCTTTGGCATTTTAATTACGATGTGTCTTGGAGTGGGCCTCATCGCATCCATCTTGTGCAGGATTCTCTGTGCTTCCTGGGCTTGCATGTCTATTTTCTACATCAAATGTAGGAGCCCGCCAGGCCGCAGGGGACCAAGGACAGAGTTCTCCACTGTGAAAATGGTGGAGGAACTTAGTTTCTGGTCCCTGGAGCCGGCGGGTATCTTGACATTTTCCGGACCTTCTCGTTCTCAGCCTTGAAGGAAAGAACAAGATCTTGGCATATGCGTCATGTTCCAAGGAAATGATAGTAATGAGGACACTATTATCTTCGGGCTAATGTTCTCAGGATATGAGAACATCTTGCCCTTTTGATAACTCTTGGGAGTGTACGAACTTTTGTAAAACAACATTGTTCCCATTTCCTTGCGGCCTTGCTTCAGGCCACAGCAGTTTTCTATATAAGACAATTGTTCCTTGAATAAAGTTGCCATTTGCCAGCAGAGCATTTGGTCCTCTCCTTTCTTTCAGTCCCTCGCCTCACCTCGCGACCACCCTTGCTGCTGCGGGCAGCGGCAATCAAATTAGGGAAGTTTTCTTTCACTGTTTTTTCAAAGAGATTTCCAATTTCTTGCTCTTTTTCTTCTTCTGGTGTCCCTATGATGAGAATGTTGACCTCTTAAAGTTGTCCCAGAGGCTGCTTATATCACCCTCATTTTTTAAAATATTTTTTCTTCTTGTTCTGATTGGTTGGGTTTGCTTCTTTATGTTCCAAATCATTGATTTGATTATCGGCTTCATCCACTTTATTGTTGTTTCCCTGAAAATTGTTCTTTATTTAAATTAGTGAATCCATCATTTGTGACTGGATCTTTTTTTTTTATGCTGTTGAGGTCCTCACTAAGTTCCTTGGGCACCCTTATACCCAGTGTTTTCTGTTCTGCCTCTGATAGATTGTTCATCTCCCTTTTGTTTAGTTCTTTTTCTGTAGTTTTGATCTGTTCACTCATTTGAGCCATGTTTCTTTATCTCCTCATTTTAGCAGCCTCCCTGTTTCTGTTTCTATGTACTAGGTAGAGCTGCTATGACTCCCTCCTTGGTAGTGTGGACCCCTGCAGGGTCCAATGGCCCAGCCTCCCCTATCACTCAAGCTGGGTACTTGAGGTGCATCTTCTTGTGGGCTGAGTACACTCTTCTCTTGTAGTTGACCCTTGGTTGCACTGGCAGATCAGTGGGAGGAATTAACCCAGGCCAGTCAACTGCAAGAACTGTCTGTGACCCCTGGCCATTATCTTCTGCCCTCCATGCTGGGACAGCTGTGCATGGGCAGGGTGGTGGTGCTCCAGCATAGTTAGTAGCTATTCACTGGGTACACAGGCTCTGAGGTTTCCTGGATGGTAGAGTCCAAGGTTAGTCACCCCCACCCCTGTTTTGCCCAGAGCACCCTGCCTGCACTATAAAGCAATCTGAGATGGCTGTTGTTTGTGCTGGGCTTGGAGGTTCCCAGGTGAAACTAAGCTGTAAATGTAGGCTGTCTGCTGCTAGTGCCAGGCCTGTGTCCACTTAGCAATAGCTACTGGGGCTGAGGGCTTGCTGAGCCTGGCTGTTGCTTGTTTGGGAGGATTCAAGAAGTTGTGAAGCATGAGCCAAGACTAGCCATTCATATGGAAAAGTCTCTATTAGCAGCTTGGGTAGGCCAGTACATTAGTTGAGATGGAGTCTCAGGGGATCTCCAGGGCTGGGTAAACAGTGTTAGCCAGAGTGATGAACTCTCAAATACAACACCTGTTTGCTGGCTCTGTTGCTCTATGTGTGGTAGGGTTCAGAAAATGGGCAATGGCCTCTGCTTACCTTTCTGTCTGGAAGAAAGCTGTCTCCCAGCTCTCACCTTGATGCCAGACCCTTCATGTGCCACTGGTGCCTTTCCAGCCGCCACCCCAGTGCTGGAGCTCAGAAGTAGTGAATATAAGTCTGTGTGTGGGTTCTTTAAGAGTAACTGCTTGGGACACCAGAAGTTCCTTCCACCAACTCAGTCTCCACTGGCTTTTGCAGCCAGAAATTATGGGAACTTATCTTCCTGGGCACTGGAACACTGGGCTGGGGGCCCTAGTGTGGGGCTGGGACTCCTTGCTCCTGAGATATTCCTCATGAATTTTTATCCACCACCCATGAATGTGGGACCAGCCCATTTTGAATCTCTGCCCTTCTTACCAGTCTGGATGAATGTGGTTTCTTTAATTCTGTAGTTGTGAGAATTCCATTTAACTCAATTTCTGATGGTTCTGAGTGATAGTTCCTCTATAATTTAGTTGTAATATTGATGTCAAAATCATGTTATTTCCCTATCTCTGTCTGACTCAGCATAATATCCTCTGAGTCCATCAATGTTGTTGCAAAGGTAAGATTTCATTCTTTTTTATGGCTGAGTCATATTGCATTGTATATATGTACCACCTGTTCTTTATTGATAAGCACTTGGGATGCTTCCACATCTTGGCTATTAACACTGCAATGAACGTAGGGGTACATAGATTCTTCAGATATATACTCAGAAGTGATGAATCTCTAAGTCATAAGGCAGTTCCATTTTTAATCTTTTAAGGACATATTTTATTGTTCATATTATGTTCTTTTTTTCTCCTCCTTAAAGAAGTTCCTTTAACATTTCTTACTGATTCAGTGATACTGTTTCAGTGATAATGAGCTCCTTCAGGTTTTTCTTGTCAGGGAAGCTCTATCTGTCCTCAATTTTAAATGTTAGCTTTGCTAAGTAGACTAGTCTTGGTTGAACGTTCTTGTTTTTCATCACTTTATTTTTTAAAAGATTTATTTATTTTCAGAGAGAAGGGAAGGGAGGGAGAAAGAGAGAGTGAGAAACATTGATTAGTTGGCTCTCACATGTCCCCAGCAGGCGACCTGGCTTGCAACTCAGGCATATACCTTGACTGGGTATCGTACCGGCAACCTTTTGGTTCTCAGGCTGGCACTCAGTCCACTTTGCCACACCAGCCAGAACACTGTTTTTCATTACTTTAAATATTTCATGTCAATTCCTTCTGGCCTGCAAAGCTTCTGTTGAAAAATCAGGTGACAGTCTTTTGGGAACTCCCTTGTAGGTAACTGACTGGCTTTTCATTGCTGATTTTAAGATTCATTTTCTTTAACATTTATCATTTTAATTGTGATGTGTCTTCATGTGGGCCTCTTTGTGTTCATCTTGTTTGGGACTCTGTGCTTCCTGGATTTTTATGTTTATTTCCCTCAGAAGATTAGAGAGGTTTTCAATCATTATTTCTTTAAATGGTTTCTCACTACCTTGCTCTCTCTCCTCTCCTTCTGGCACCCCCATGATATGAATGTTGTTATGCTTGATGTTGTTCCAGATCACTAAACTATTCTAATTTTTTCAAAATTCTTTTTGAACTTCCATCCAAGATGGTAGCATAGTTAAACATAGCTCACCTCATACAACCACATCAAAATTACAACTAAACTACAGACCAACCATTATTCTGAACCACAAGAAATAGAGTTGAATGGAAGTCCTATGACTACAGAATTCAAGGAGAAAGCACATCAAGACCAGTAAGAGGGGTGGAGACAAAAATGAGCTGGTCCCACACTCACATGTAGCAGATAAAAATCAGGATGCATATCTTGGTGTGGAGGGATCTCCGCCCCACACACCAGGACCCCCAGCCCAGAGTTCCAGTGTCTAGAAGTTAAGTCCCCATTACTTTTGGCTGTAAATATCAGGGGGGATTGAGTTTTTGTAACACAAACTGCTAGAGTCCCAGGCAGTTCTTCTTAAAGGGTCCATGCACAGACTTACTTGGACTCACTCCCTCTGAGGTCCAGTGTGGGGGCAGTAGATTAAAAGGCATCAGAGACATGAGGGAGGAACTGAAGTGTCTGGCATCAGGGACAGAGCTAGGTGGCAGCTCTTTCCCAGACAGAAGTGCTGGCAGAGGCCATTGTTTCTTTGTTGAACCATTCCCCAATAGAGCCAGCAGGGTGGGGAGTCATATCTGAGACTTCATCAACTTGGCTAACACTGTTTGCCTCATGCTGGTGATTCTATGAGGCTCTGCTCCACCTAACTTTTGGGCCCTCCCAAGCTGTTTCCAGTGGCTTTTCCATATGAATGGCTTGGCTTGGCTCATGCTTCGGATTTTCCTAAATTCTCTCTAACAAGCATCATTTGGCCTCAGTGTGCAATATGTTAAGTGGCCACAGATCAGGCACTAGCAGCAGCTGACCTGCGTTCACAGCTTGGACTCACTTGGGCACCTACAAGCCCAGCATAAGTAGCAGATACTGCAGATCACTTTATAGCTTATGCTGGATGGCCCTGGACAGAACACAGGTGGTGGCTGACCTTGATAAGCACCTCTTGGGAGGACACAGAGCCTGTGCACAGTGGACAGCTACATAGCATATTGGAGCACCACCACCAAACTACCTCCACAAGCGACACACAAGGGGTGACTTAGTGGGCACCAGAGCTCTGCTGATGTAAGTCCTGCTCTGTGGAGTGAGCCATGCACAGTTGACCCTTCAGGGTGGTTGCAGTCAGTCCTTGAAGCCAATTGCTCTGGGTAAATCCCATTGACCTGCCAAGAGCAATCAATTATAAAAGCAGGGTATACACAGCCCACATGGTGGGAACACCTCATGTACTCAGCTTGGGTGATAGGGGAGGCTGTGCTAATGGACCCTACAGGACACTTACTATATTAGGCCACTCTTCTAAGCCAGGGAGTCATAGCAGCTCTACTTAATACATAGAAACAAACACAGGGAGGCTTCCCAAATGAGGAGACAGAGAAATATGGCCCAAATGAAAGAACAGAACAAAGCTCCAGAAAAAAATCCTAAACAAAAGACAAGCTATCTACTAGATTCAGGGTTTAAAACACTGGTTTTAAAAATGTTCAGTGAACTTACTGAGAACTTCAACAACTTTATAAAAAGGACATGGAAACCATAAAAAAACAGTCAGAAATTAAGGATACACTAACTGAAATGAAGAACAATTTACAGGGAATCCACAGTAGAATAGATAAAGCCAAGAATCAAATCAGCAATTTAGACTATAAAGAAGCAAACATCTAACCAGAACAATAAGAAAAAAGAATTTAAAAAATGATAGTATAAGGAGCCTCTGAGACTACTTCAAGCATACCAACATTCGCATCAGGGTTGTGCAAGAAGAAGAAGAGGAAGAAGGAGGAGGAGGAGAAGAAGAAGAGGAAGAAGAAAAGAAGAAGGAAGTAGAAGGAAGAAGAAGAAGGAAGAAGGAGGAAGAAGAAGGAGAAAGAAGAAGGAGAAAGAAGAAGGAAGAAGAAGAACGAAGAAGAAGGAAGAAGAAGAAGGGGAGGAGGAGAAGGAGAAGCAGGAGAAGAAGAAAGAGAAATTGAAACCTACTTGAAAAAAATATTGAAAGAAAACTTTAACTTGGTGAAGGAAATAGATATACACAACCAGGAAGCTCCGAGTCCAAAACAAGATGAACCCAAAGAGGCACACACAAAGACACATCATAATTAAAATGTCAATTAATGACGAAGAGAGAATCTTGAAAGCAGCAAGAGAAAAGCAGTTAGTTACCCACAAGAGAGTTCCCATAAGACTGTCAGCTAATTTCTCAAAAGAAACTTTGTGGGCTAGAAGGGAATGGCTCTAAATATTCAAAGTGGTGGAAAGAAAGGGCCTATAACCAAAATCACTCCACCTAGCAAAGCTCTCATTTAGAATTGAAGGTCAAGTAAAAGGCTTCTCACACAAGAAAAAAACTAAAGGAGTTCATCATCACCAGTGGTATTATATGAAATGTTAATGGGTCTTCTTAAGAAAAAGAAGATCAAAGCTATGGACAATAAAATAGCAATAAATACATATCTATCCACAATTGAATCTAAAAAACAAACTAAGCATACCAGAAGAACAGAGACAGAATCATGGGTCCAGAGAGCCTTTTGATGGTTGCCAGATGGGAGGGAGTTGGGGGCATACACAAAAAGGTGAAGGTATTGGGAAGTGCAAATTGGTTGTTACAAAATAGTCATGGAGATGTAAAGTACAGCATAGGGATTATAGTAGCCAAAGAACATGTAAGTATGACCTGTGAACATGGGCAATAGTGTGAAAATTGCCTGAGGGGGTAGGGGCATCTGGGTGGAGGGAGGCAAAGGGGGGATGGGTACAACTGTAATAGCATAAAAAATAAAATATAATTTTAATTAAAAATTCTTTTTTCTTTTTGCTTTTTAAATTGGGTGTTCTTTAAGAACTATTTTGTCTTCTAAATTACTGATTCAATCCTCTGCTTCATTTAATCTGTTATTTCCTCCCTCTGTATTGATTTCAGTAACTGTATTTTTCATTTCTGAGTGGTACTTTTTTATGTTTTTTTTTTTTTCATGTGGATCCTGGCTGGCAGGATCCGTGTGTTGTGGTGGCTAGGAGCAAATACACATGGACTACAGAAGTCTTGTGGAGAAACAGGGATGGCATGGTCTCTCTCTAAGTGATAGAGAGGGCCCAACCCCTGCCTGGACAGGCTTTTATTGCTTTTCTGGGTACGTTACATCGAGGATGGTCCTCATTTACTATGCACAGGTTCTATGTAGGTGATTACCTTTTATAGATAACAAAGGAAAGAAAGTTGCTAATTACTTCAAAGAGAAGGATGTTGCAGATCAAGGGGAAAATGTGGTTGAATTGGTTATACTCCATACTGGGCAGGTTTAGCACAGACTTTAAAAGGTTACAGTAAGCACTTTCTGCCTCAATTCAGGGTGAGGGAGTTTTAGCAAAAGCAAGCCTGGTAGCGGCCTGAGTACAATGCAGGCCTGATTTCCCATGAGAGAACCTACCCGTGGGCATGGCTCCTGTGTGCCAACTTGCTCCCCACTGGTCTTTCTGAGTGGGGGCTCAGCTACATTCCCACACCATGCAGTGTGGGAGCCCGCCAGGCCACAGGGGATCAAGGACAGAGTTCTCCACTGTGAAAATGGTGGAGGAACTTAGTTTCTGGTCCCTGGAGCCGGCGGGTATCTTAACATTTTCCGGACCTTCTCGTTCTCAGCCTTGAAGGAAAGAACAAGATCTTGGCATATGCGTCATGTTCCAAGGAAATGATAGTAATGAGGACACTATTATCTTCAGGCTAATGTTCTCAGGATATGAGAACATCTTGCCCTTTTGATAACTCTAGGGTGCGTACAAACTTTGAAAAGCAACATTGTCTCCAGTTCCTTGCGGTCTTGCTTTAGGCCACAGCAGTTTGCATATAAGCCAGCAGTTCCTTGAATAAAGTTGCCATTTGCCAGCAGAGCATTTGGTCCTCTCCTTTCTTTCAGTCCCTTACCTCACCTCACGACCACCCTTGCTGCAGCGGGCTGCGGCAATGCAGAATGGCTCCCTATAGTTTTTATCTCTTGGTTGATGTGATAAGTTCCTTGAGCATCCTTATTACCATTGTTTTGAACTCTGTATCTAGTAGATTACTTGCCTCCATTTCATTTAGTTATTTTTGTTCCTTCAGTGAAAGAACAGAGTTCTCCTGTTCTTTCATTAAGGACATATTTCTTTGTCTCCTCATTTTGGCTACCTGTTTTTGCTTCTGTGTATTAGATTAACCTGCTGTGTCTCCCAGTTTTTTCAGGGTGCCTGTATGTAGTAGGTATACTGTGGGGCCCAGCGGTACAGTCTCCTTGATCACCTGAGCCATGTGCATGTACCAGGATTGTCCCTTGTGTGCATTGTGTGTGCCCTTCTGTTATTGTTGAGCCTTTATTGCTATTGTTATGTTAGTGGGTGGGATTGACTCAAGCTGAATGGCTGTGAGGATTGGCTATGAACAAAGTAGATGAGCTGCTGTGTGGGAGCTGATCTCATAGAGTGGGATTTGCCCTAGTTGGGTCTCAGTGCCTGCCAAGACCATCCTTTTGCATGTGCCATTTGTGGACCTTACTGAATGGTGCTCTGTTGTGGTCTGAAGCTGGCCACTAAGTGTATTGGTTGTGGGGCATCTTGGGAGGAAGTCTGGTACAGGCCAATGTCAGATACTATCTGTGACCAGACCCTTATTAGGAGCTATAAAGCAATCTGCAATTGGTATCTCCCTGTGCCAAACATGGAAAATGTAGGAAAGACTACATGGCAAACTGAAGCCAGCTACCACCAGTACTGGCCCTTGGACAAAGTAGCAAGAGGTAGGCAACCTGAGACCTTCCCCTAGCCTGCAAGCTGTTCATAAGACTCATCTGCTGCAAGAGCCTCAGGTGGTACTTGAATTAGGTGAGGCAGGGTCTCAGAGAGTCCCCAGAGTGGCACAAGTGGTGTTTACTAGGTTAATGCAGATTCAGATTTGGCTCTGGTCAGTGCTGAGCCTGAGACTACTCATCAAAAGTCTCAGAGTACAAAGAGGCCAGCCACCACCCACCTGGGGCCTGCAAAACTTCATTGTAGTTCAGTCTCAGGGAGTCATCAGGGTGGAGCTAGTGATGTTCACCTGGTTAATGCAGATTCAGATTTGGCCATATGCAGGGAAGGCTCAACACAGGAAAATGGTGCCTATTAGCTTTGCTGGAGGAGAACTCAACACAGGCCAATAGTGGCCATCCCTTCATCCCTCACCCTGAAGTCACACAACTCAGTTTCTCCCTGTATGTCTCTGGTGTGTCAAAATCTGTTCTCCCTCCACTAGAACCCAGGATGAGTACCTGTGAGTGAGGCTGTGCATGGGCCCTTTAAGAGGACATCTGTGTTTTTAGCAGCCTTCTGTCTCACCCAGACAGATGGAATCTTTACTGATTTCCACAGCCAGATATTGTAGAGGCTCCTCTTCCTGGCACGGGTAGTCCAGGCTGGGGAACCCTGTATGGGGCTGAGACCCCCTCACTCTTCAGGGGGCATCTCTGCACCTGATATATCCCTCCGGATTCTCAACTGCCACATGTGGGCATGGAGCCAGTCCATTTTACTTCCCTACCTCTCTGCCCCTCTGCCCCTCCTACCAGTCTGGATGTGACTTCTTCTGTATATCCCTAGTAATAGGACATCTGTTCAGCTAGTGTTCAGATGGTTCACCAGATTAATTGTTCTAAAATTGAGTCACAATTTTGATGTTGTCACGGGAGGAGGTGAGCACAATGTGTATCTACTAGGTCATCTTCACCAGATTCTCTTTCTTAAGTATTTATAATAAAGGTTCAAAATTTCTGTTTAAATGCTCAGTCTTTTTATCCATTTTGTCCATCTTTTGCTCTATTCTCTTTAACATATTGCCCTTGTTTTTTTGTTTTGTTTTGTTTTGTTTGTTTCTTTGCCAGAAGCATATATCTTTAATAGCCCCGAATCCCATTTATTTCCCGGGTCCATTTATAATGAGAAAGAAGGAATATAAAATTGCATTTTTTCTTTTCCTCACATATTTCTTATTTTCATTCATACTTATTTGTGTTATCCTCAAAGCATTCTAACTGCAATGCACTACATAGAAATGTGTTTCCTTATAAATGTATTACTAGTAGGCCCCTTGAAACACGTAACTAGAATTAAAGGATTTAAATAGTCTAATTAGAACCCTTTAACTTCTGGCCAAGGTGGAGGTGTAGGTAGACACACTGTGCCTCCTTGCACAACCAAAATAAGGACAACAAAAAGTTAGAAACAAAATAACAACCAGAACTGGCAGAAAATTGAACTGTATGGAAGTTGGACAGACAGGGAGCTGAAATAGACACATTCATCCACACCAGTAGGTGGGGTGGAGCCGGGCAGCCAAGTGGAAAGGGGTCAGGGCACAAGAAGCAGTGACACCAGGTGCACAAGGCACCCCGGGTGCACAAGACAGCAGAGGGCAGACCCTGGGCACGCAGGTGTTGGCTGGCATACCCAGCATAGCAGCAATTGCGAAGCAACACACTGTGCGCAAGGCAGCTGGCTGACTGGGCAGCGGTCCCACATTCATGTGTAGATAACTGGGGAGCGAGACAGACCGCGCAACCCTGGGGTCCCAGTGCCTGGAAATAAAGCCTCAAAACAGTGACTGAAAACACTTGTGGGGGTTGAGGAGCAGGGAGAGACTCCCATCCTCACAGGAGAGTTTGTTGGAGAGATCCACAGGGTCCTAGAACACACACAAGACCACCCACCTGGTAACCAGCACCAGAAAGGCCCAATTTGCCTGGGGGAAGTGGCAGAAGGGACTGAGGTCCAACAGAGAGCAGAGCAAGATCATTGTTCCCTCCCTGATCCCACATACAGTGACCTGGGTTGCCCTACCCTGGTGAACACTTAAGGCTCTGCCCTTCAATNCCTCACAGGAGAGTTTGTTGGAGAGATCCACAGGGTCCTAGAACACACACAAGACCACCCACCTGGTAACCAGCACCAGAAAGGCCCAATTTGCCTGGGGGAAGTGGCAGAAGGGACTGAGGTCCAACAGAGAGCAGAGCAAGATCATTGTTCCCTCCCTGATCCCACATACAGTGACCTGGGTTGCCCCACCCTGGTGAACACCTAAGGCTCTGCCTTTCAATATGTAACAGGCACGACAAGACAAAAAAAAATGACCAAAACATAAGAATAGATCAAAGCTCCAGAAATAATACAACTAAATGACCAAGAGATAGCCAACCTATCAGATGCACAGTTCAAAGTACTGGTGATTAGGATGCTCACAGAATTGGTTGAAATTAGATGAAAAAAATTCAAAGAAATTAGATGAAATTAGTTCAAAGCACTGGTTATCAAGATGCTCACAGAATTGGTCGCAAATTAGATGAAAAAAACGAAGGCTATGTGAAGTGAAATGAAGGAAAATGCACAGGGAGCCAATAGTGATGGGAAGGAAACTGGGACTCAAATCAATTGAGTGGACCAGAAGGAAGAAAGAAACAACCAAACAGAAAAGAATGAAGACACAAGAATTCAAAAAATGAGGAGAGGCCTAGGAACCTCCAGGACATCTTGAAATGTTCCAACATCTGAATCATAAGGGGTACCAGAAGGGGAAGAGGAAGAGCAACAAGTGGAAAACTTATTTGAACAAATAATAAAGGAGAACTTCCCCAATCAGGCTAAGGCAATAGACTTCCAGGAGGTCCAGGAAGCTCAGAGAGTCCCAAAGAAGTTGGACCCAAGGAGCAACACACCAAGGCACATCATAATTATATTACCCAAGCCCTGGCTGGTGTAGCTCAGTGGATTGAGCACGGGCCTGTGAACCGCACGACTGCAGTTCGATTCCCAGTCAGGGCACATGCCTGGGTTGCAGGCCAATTCCTAGCAGGGGACTCATGAGAGGCAACCATACATTGATATTTCTCTCCTTCTCTCTCCTTCCCTTCCCTTCTAAAGATAATAAAATAAAATAAAATAAAATTTCAACTTATTAAAAAAATAATAAATAAATAATTACATTACCCAAGATAAAAATGAAGGAGATAATCCTAGAAGGAGCAAGAGAAAAGGAGACACTCACCTACAAAGGAGTGCCCATCAGACTGTCAGCTGATTTCTCATAAGAGAACTTGCAGGCAAGAAGGGGCTGGAAAGAAATATTCCAAGTCATAAAAGACAAGGACCTACATCCAAGATTGCTCTATCTAGCAAAGCTTTCATTTAGAATGGAAGGGCAGATAAAGTGCTTCTCAGATAAGGTCAAGTTCAAGGAGTTCATCATCACCAAGCCCTTATTTTATGAAATGTTAAAGGGACTTATCTAAGAAAAAGAAGATAAACATGTATACTAAAATGACAGCAAACTCATAATCATTAACAACCACATCTAAAACAAAAACAAAAACAAACTAAGCAAACAACTAGAACAGGAATAGAAACATAGAAATGGAGATCACATGGAGGGATAGCAACAGGGAAGTGGGAGGAGGAAAGAGGCAGAAAAGTACAGAAAATAAGTAGCATAGATGGTAGGTAGAAAATAGACCGGGGGAGGGCAAGAATAGTATGGGAAATGCAAAAGCTAAAGAATTTATGACACATGGACATGAACTAAAGGTGGGGAATGTGGGTGGGAGAGGGTGTGCAGGGTGGAGGGGAATGAAGGGGGGGAATGGGACAACTGTAATAGCATAGTCAATAAAATATATTTAAAAATTTTTTAAAGAACCCTTTAAATTACTGCATTGGAGGAAAAAAGATAGCATTTCTTTTCAGCATTAATTGAAACATCAAGTCCTTGCATGAAATACGTATTTTTAGAAACTGTTTGATTCTAAAACTCAAAGGGGATACCTGGCCTTCTAAATCCTTTCACTAGGTCTTACTCAAATGTAGTCTCCAGCTTGGAAGTGGAATTCACCCTCAACCTTTGCCAGCTCTTCACAATTCCTCAGCCCTAATTGAAAGGGACCTATAAACACTGGGACACAGGAGGGAAAGGTTGCTGCTGACAGCTGGAG
This sequence comes from Sturnira hondurensis, assembly GCF_014824575.4. NCBI lineage: Eukaryota > Metazoa > Chordata > Mammalia > Chiroptera > Phyllostomidae > Sturnira > Sturnira hondurensis. The sequence goes on from NW_028077960.1 coordinate 1,970,906, forward strand.
TGCTCATGGAGCTGAGTCAACATGCACGGGACTTGCCTGCATGCTCTCACTGCCTCTGCCTCCTTCCCTCTCTGTTTACTAAACCCATATCTGGATCATCTCTCCATCTGTCTCTATGACATTTTACCTTTTAATTCTGTGTCGCTTCTGCTTCTTCACATAATCTAGTAATTCGTTTTCTTTTTTTTTTAAATTCTCACCTGAGGACATTGAGGACATTTTTTAAAATTGTTTCTAGAGAGGGAAAAAGGGAGACAGAGAGAGAGAGAGAGATAAAACATGGTTGTGAGAGAGAAACATTGATCAGTTGCCCTCTTATATGCACCTCAACCGGCAATTGAACCTGCAACCCCTGTATGTTCCTTGACTGGAATCGACCCCACAACCCTTTGGTCTGTGGGATGACACTCCAACCAACTGAGCCACACCAGCCAGGGCTAACTTATTCATTCTTGATGGCAGTTGCTACATTTAGAAACTGTGAATCTATTGTCTTCTAAAGAGCATTAGGTCGTGTTTTGATAAGCATTTAACTGACCAGTGAGTCACCTTCATCTGCAGGGGCTTGGTCATAAGTGTTACAGTGGGTTATTCCAGTTTTGTGCTTTTCCTAGAGCCTTCACTCCTAGCGAGCAGCTTTTCTGGATACTTAACAGAAGGTCTGAGGTAGCCACTAAGTTCTCTCTCCTGTCCCCTGTTCTGGGGCCTGAATCCCAAAGTCTCCCCAGGACTGTTGGGCCTCTGAATTCTGTCCAGTTCTCTTAACTCCCGAAGACTGTTCTCTCTGGACATTTCAGTCTCATCTTGACCATGTGCAGGTTAGGAGGTGGCCAAGAAACCATGGGGAATTTTTACAAATATTTTTGTATTTTGTACTCCCAGTCCAACTGAAGGTATCTATTTTCTGGACCCAGTGAGAACGACATTTCGTGCTTGGTCCAGCTCCCTGTACCTCCTTGTATAAAATAACCTCAGGGAGAAAGCTGGGTAAATGTGGGATTCATCTTGTGTTCTCTCCATTTGTTGAAGATCACAGCCCTAAATTGGCTGCTGTCCAGTACCTGCAAACTGTTGTATATACATTGCTCAGTATTTATAACTATTTACTGTGGAAGTCTCAATTTAAAACCAATGGTTCTGCCATGGCTGGAAGCTCCTCCTTTAGGATTGGAGAGGTGGAAGCTGAGTAGTTTGAAAGGGTGAATGTCAGAGAATCCAGCAAGCTAAAAGATGAAGTAGAAACAATGAGTTTGCAGAAGCTGTGAGGAACAGAAATGGTGAACGAACAGATGGTGGGGGGTGAGAAAAGAGGAGAGAACCTAAAGGAGGTCAGGAAGTGCTATGGGACCACCCACCATGCCCTGCTGTCTTGACACTGCAGCGTCTCACACTGGGTGCTGCACTCCAACCCTAGGGTCCACACAGTAGGGAGAACAGAGGACTCCAGTGAGCCACAGAGGCCTCCTTGGGTGGCAGAAAGAGGGAGGAAGAAAACAAAAACAGCCTTCTGGCCTGGTTCTCCCCACCAGAGGGGCCATGCGGGAGACCTTGGGAGGAAGACGGGGCAGCTTTCTTGGAGCTACCCTCCCCCCAGCACCTCATATCTACCAGGAGCACCAGCACTACCACTGCTGTACTCATTTATGTTTAGTTACATCTTTCTGCATATCAGTTGTCATATCCATGGAGTCTCATTTTACGTCAAATTCACAGTCTACTTATTCTCCCTCATTTGGGTGCAGGGAGAGGTGAACCTTCAGCAAAGTCCCCCTTATGGAACTGCATTTTTTAAAAGATTTTATTTATTTATCTTTAGAGGGGAAGGGAAAGAGAGAGAGAGAGAAATATCAATGTATGGTTCCCTCTCATGTGTCCCCTAGTGGGAACTGGCCTGCAACCCAGGCATGTGCCCTGACTGGGAATCGAACCACAATCCTTTGGTTCGCAGGCCCATGCTCAATCCACTGAGCTACACCACCCAGGGCTGGAACTGCATTTTAACTCTCAGTATATCATTGTCCATTAGACCCAATTTTAATTTTTAAGTTTATTTTTTGAGCAGTTCTAACTAATGTAAAGATTGATATTTTATGACTTATTCTTTCACAGAGGTCTTCTAAAAACCAAAGGGAAATTTTACTTTTCTAAAACATAAAATGAAGCTTATTCTATCTATAATTACCTCTGGATCCACTGGACCCTTTGGATATAAAAGTCTAAAATATACTATAGGACCCTAGTGATCTTATTTTTCTAGATCTTAAAACATTTTGCTATTTCATTGTCCTAGGAACTATTTTATCATTATTCATCAATTATTACTAACCTTGTTTAAGAAAAAAGACTAAAATAATAACAAAGCAGAACAAAGATGGAATTGCCTGGAAGGATGACTCAGTAGTAACATAAGTTATTACTATTCCACCAACCCTTAGTTTTCTTATTGCTTTGTCCAAAGCATCAGACCATCTTTCAAAAAGATGTAAAAGAAGTGTGGAGACATCACTTTTACATTTTTCTTTCATTACATACAGGTGAGAACTCAGAACTTTTCATTTTTCCACAAAGAGGAAAGAAGAAAATGGACACAGGAAGACATTTCAGTCACTAGAGGAAGCAGTAGATGGAGGCAATGCAACAGACAGCAGCACTGTAGACTGTGATGACGATGATGGAGTGATTGCACAAGCCCAGTTACCAGGAGTCTTCAGATGAGGATATCCTAGATGAGATTTTTTCAAATTCCACAATTGTCCTTATTTCCCTGGGGAGTAGGAAAGAGGAGACCAGACAGGGATTGTTCTTTTCCCAGAGCCACCCAGCCCTTGTTCTGTCCTGTTGCACAAAGATCTGTGACTGTGCAGCCTCTCTCATGGTATACAATAGGTTCTGCCCTGCAAGATGGTCCTTCAGGGGTTTGTCCAACTGCCTGCTCCTAAGTGCTGGCAGTTGCCCAGCTCACTTGCCACCTTTTCCTGGGCATTGGAGCTCTTTAAGCTGTGGTTTTCCTTGGTGCGGGGGGGGGGGGTGGTGCCTCACTGCCTGTGGCCTGACCTGCACATGATCTTCCCCTTCCTTGAACCTCACTGATCACCGTGAGCAAAAGGCAGCTGTAGTTTCCCCTGAAGCAGCAACCACAAGCTGTCAAGCCCACCCTACCTATCATCCACTCCCACCCAGGCCTCAGAGCCCTAGCCCCAACTTTGAGGAGTTTGGGGAGTCAACTGAAGAGAACAGCAGAGGTTTCATATATCCATGGGACATGGTGTTTATAATGAGCTTTTCCTTTCTCAGCCTGGATGTAGAAAATATTATCCCTACTTAATAGATGGAGAGAGTGAGGCCAAAATGTTTTAGGGAGTTCTTTGAAGGTAATCCATTCATTCATTCATTCAACAAGCATTCCTCAAAAGCCCACTAAAAACCCAGGACACTAGACAGAGATGAGATGCCCACATTCCCCTTTAGGAAAGGACTTGTTGCCCAGTAGGAGGAAGGTCATGGGCTGTCAGCCCCTCGGAAGATTGCCTCAGTTGCAGAAACTTGCCACATCTACAGTCATACCCTTCTCTAGGCAATCTATGTCCAGAGATTAATCCAACTGAGGTACATTGCAGCAGTACATCAAGGCCCACTATATCGACCCACTGCAGAATTGTGCCAGACCATTCCCACTGCAGCACACCAAAGGAGGCAAGCAAGGCTGACACAGGACCTACATGGCAGCTCAGTGTCCCCCTCTACCCAGTCCTGCCTCTTCCCCCCTCTTTACGGTTAAAATTGATCCCAAGAGCTGTCCCTAAGAAATACCCTGCACAGTAACCTTCAAGTCATGTTCTGCCTCTCAAACTCAGCTTTCAAAGAAATGCCAGCCAGTGCCAGAGACGCACGTAAACTACCCAATGGGAAGGAGTGGGCCCAGGGCAATGTGGCCACTGCAGGTCCTCAAAGTGCATAAGCAGGGAGGGTACGGGGAAAACTCGGGAGTGGCTCTGAGCCCAAGCACCTCTTTCCACACTACAGCTGCAGCCCAGCCCCCGAGGCTTGGGGAAGGGGCAGGTTTCCCATCTGTCTAACATCATTTTCTCAGATCCAGTCTGCTCCCATAAGCAACCCCAGTAAGGGTGGCTATCTCCCAAAATTCCCTCATCAAAAACATACATGGATCCAGATGCCTCTTACATGCTGGGCGACATGTGGCAGCTGCAGAGCCCCAGTGCTGCTCAAGGGAGATGTTCTGGGTCGTAAGGGCTCAGAATGGAGAGGAGACCCTTGGCCCAAGCAGAGAAACCCCAGGACTGTGGGGAGCCAGTTGGGTACCAAGCCCACAAAGAGAAATGGGGCCAAGAGGACAAGCAAGTCACCCAACTACAAGACTGGACACATCCCCATACTGTGGTTCATCCTGGGTTTACTATGCTTTGGTAATGAGGAACTATTACCCTACACCCCTTCCAATCAGAGGTCCCGTGGCTGGACAACTCAGATAATTAGGAAGGCGTTCCTTCCCTCTGTCCCCCTGTGCCATCCCCAGTGGTCCTCTTCCAGCCTAGAGGCCATGAGATGTTCCCCCTCTGTCCAAGGCAGATCTTCTGCACCAAAAAAATTCATAATTTGGGCCTTCGTTCTGATCTCAAGTCACCAGACAGGTGACATGGCAGGAGGTATTTCAGCTCCTTAATATTCTCTGAGACCCCACACCACCCAATTTACATGCCTGGTTGGAAATTACTTTCCAGTGGCCTTGAACTGTATTACAAAGCCATAGTAATCAAAACACCATGGGATAGGCATTAAAAACAGACACAGAGATCAATGGAACAAAAGAGAGAGCTCATAAATAAACCCACACTTATAGTCAACTAATATTTGACAAAGGGGGCAGAACATATAATGGGGTAGGATGGTCTATTCAATAAATGGTGTTGGAAAAATTGGACAGATACATGCAAAACAATGAAACTAGACCATCTTCCTACACCATATACAAGAATAAGCTCAAAATGGATTAAAGACTTAAAACGTTAGACTCGAAACCATAAAAATCCTAGAAAAAAACATAGACAGTAAAATCTCAGACATTTCTCATAGCAATATTTTTCTGATAAATCTCAGACAAGGAAAACAAAAGAATAAATAAACAAATGAGACTACATCAAACTAAAAAGCTTATGCACAGCAAATGAAACCATCAACAAAATGAAAACTTGGCCCACTGAACAGGAGAACATATTCACCAATGATACATATGATAAGTGGTTAATATACAAAATTTATAAAGAACTTATAAAACTCAACATCAAGGAAACAAACAATCCAATTAAAAATGGGCAAAGGACCTGAACAGACACTTACCCAAAGAGAACATAAAGATGGCCAATAGACATATGAAAAGATGCTCAAAGTCACAAATCAACAGAAAAATGCAAATTAAAACCACAAGTATCACCTCACACATGTCAGAATGGGTATCATCAATAAATGAACAAGCCACAAGTGTTGGTGAAAATGTGGAGAAAAAGAACCATCGTGCACTGCTGGTGGAAATGCAGACTGGTGTGGCCACTGCGGAAAGCAGCATGGAATGTCCTCAAAAACATTAAAAATGGAACTGCCTTATAACCAGTGATTCCACTTCTGGGTATATCTGAAGAGACTAAAATATTATTTCAAAAATATATATATGCATCCCTAGGTTCATTGCAGCCTTATTTACAGTAGCTAGGATTTGGAAGCAGCCCAAGTGTTAATCAGTAGATGGTGGATAAAACAGCTGTGGTACATTTACACAATGGAATAGTCCTCATTCATAAAAAAAGAAGGGAATCTTACCCATTGCACCTGCGAGGATGGACCTGGAAAGTATTAAGCTAAATGAAATAATCCAGTCAGAGAAAGACAAGAACTATACATAGGACTTCACTTACACGTGGATTCTAATGAACGAAATTAACAAATAAAATAGAAACACAGAGACAGGGAAGGGACTGACAAGTGTCAGAAGAGAATGGCATTGGGAGGCTGCCTAAAAGAGGTGAAGGGATTAAGCAAAGAAAAAAAATTCATAGACACAGACAACAGTATGGTGATTACAAGAGGGAAGGCGGAGGTATAAGTGGGGAAAAGGGGAATAAATGGTGATGGAAGGAGACTTGACTTAGGGTGGTGAACACACAATACAATATACAGATGATGCATTATAGAATTGTACATCCAAAACCTATATAATTTTATTAACTAATGTTACCCAAATAAATGCAATAAAAAGTTTTTAGAAAAAAATGTTAAAGGGCCTTCTTTAAGAAAAAGAAAAAAATAAAACTATGAATAAGAAAATATCAGTTCCTACCAAGATGGATGCATAAGTAGAAACCCTTCGCTTCCTTGCACAACCAGAAGGAGGATAACAACAAATCTAAAATCAATAAACAATTGAAAGTGCCAGAAAATCAGCTGCATGGAACTCCAACAACCACGGAATTAAAGAGACAGTCAGCCAGACCGGTAAGGCAGCGAATGGAGGGAAACTGTGGTGAGGTGGCCGACGGCGCAGGTGGGGCTGACTTAAGGAGAAACTGAGACTCAGAGTTGACTGTGGACTAGAGTGGTTGCCACGGCAGGAGAAACTCCCAGTCTCACAGACAGTCCCTCAGAAAGTGCACTGGAGACGAGCAGGCCCCTCCCCCACAGGCAGTGTAGCAATAGGGTTGCCCTTGGGTGGGGAGGGATACCTAAGGCCCCGCCCCCTTATAACTTATCAGCTGCACCAAGACAAAGAAGTATGGCCCAAATGAAAGAACAGAGCAAAACCTCAGGAAGAGAGCTAAACAAAGAGGAGATAGCCAACCTATCTGATGGAGAGTTTAAAGCCCTGTTTCAAGGCCAGGAAGGTTCATGGTGTTCTTGCAAATGGAAAAATATTCAGAGCGGTTGGGATGTCTGGCAAGCCTTTATTCATAGTGGATGAGCCACACACGCTGAGAGCTGTGTGTCTATCTGCATGTCTCATGTTGTGGCCCCTGCTCCCCAGCGTGTCACCCATCATGGCACCTGTCCCCTTGTGTGTGTCTCCTCATCATCGCTCCCAGCAGGGAGTTCCTACCTGTTTTAAGCACTAGAGGGGAACAAAGCCAGAAAACTACCAGAACAGTACTTAACATAATTCTTCTGTGCATGCGAACTCACTTCATGTTACGGGAACGGTTTATCAGACCCAGTCTCAAGGCTATGGGAACACTGGTTATCAGGCCCCTCCAAGGCTATGGGAACACTGCTTCCCTTAGCCACCCAGACACCTGGGTGAGGACCCGGACTACAATCCACCCCTTCTGGGTTCCTCACCTTACAATCTACTTGAGGATGTCTTCCGCAAGGTCCCCTGGAGAGGAGGGCAGAGCCCTGTACCCACCACCCACAACAGCAGTAGGGGCTACAGCAACAAGCAAGCAAAGCACAAGCACGGCAACAGCAGCAGTACAGGATTCAACAGCACACAGCCAAACCACAGGCGATCAGGCCACCCATAGGTACCACGGCCAGTCCAGTTCCTGTACAAGTAAGGCCACTCGTGTGAGCCACCCACCCAGAGGGTCCCAGTGGGAAGAGCAGCCCACGCACAATTCCGTGCCTCCCAGCATGTCCAGGAGTATGGGTCTGACACGGACCTGTCAGAGTCCAGCCCACCTGGGCTTGTCCTTCGGAGTTCTCAGTGCAGAAGGGCGCTGGGCCAGCCAGCCGCACAGCCTCAGTGGTGAGCTGCCTGAGCCATCCTATACAGAGGAGCCGCCTAACGGCCTGGGCGGTTGCACCACTGCTTCGCCCCAACATAGATGTCAGTCTAGGTAGCATTCCACAAAGGATGTTCACTGTTCCAATGGTTCTGAAACCAAGTCCAGTTTGAGACAGAAGCAGGAGGGATGCACCTTGGGAGGCTGGCCAACGTGCTCAGGAGGAGTTTAGTGCAGATGCAGCATGCTGATTGGTCAGTCACTGAGGCATGGATATGAACCCAGTCCACTAAGGTGTTACCTTGCAGCATCTGAGGTCAAAAAGGGCGAATAGACAGAGCAGTTACAGGCACCAGTAAAGGCAAGTCATGACCCTCTGGCAATATACAAGCAAGCCTCTGGTCAGCTGATAAGACAGTGGCTGGCAAAGGGGTCTTCCTCGGCATGAACACCAGACCTTTTGTGCCTCAACTGGGGCTCAGCATCTATTTACAATAACAGGGGAGAACTCATAATGGACCATAGGAAAATCACAAAGGTGCCATGAAGAAGCATTTTGTGATCTGCTGGTCCTGGATATGTCACCTTTAAGACTGGGGGCAATGTCCCAATCGCCCAGGGCACTATTTGTAAGTTTCTCTCCACCCCTTCAAGGGGCAACAAGACCTACCCAACACATGTGATGGGCATTGGTTTCCTAAGGCCACATCCAAGTGGCTGTTTGCCCTCGCTCTAGGCCCTCCAGAGCAGGCAAGAGAATATTCCCCCGTTTTCCCATGCCTGGTTTCTGCAGCTGAATTAGAGCTGCAGTCTGATGGAACTGCACTTCCACCAGAGCTGGGCCCCACCTCCGACTCCTCTCATTTAGAGCCTGGAGGACAGTCCACAGGCCTTTTGTCCAACCCCTCAGCATAGGGCTGGCAGCTACAGCTCGCTGACCCTGCTTTAAGAGACCATTGTACCATTCAATCACTCCAGCAGCTTGGGGATGGAATGGAATTTCCAAAGCCACATGGAATTTCCAGTCAATCTGCAAGTCCTAAGCCCACTATTGTACCAAGGACCCGGTAAAAGGCGTCCCCTGATCACTCTCAATGATTAAGGGTGGTCCATAAGCAGCACATAACCGCTCCAGTGCAGTACTCACTGCTTTCTGCTCTGGATGCTGTGCGGGGAGAGCAGCTACAAGTCCTGTGGCCGTGTCCACACCTATAATAGCATATTTATATCCTTCTGAACTAGGTAGGGGCCCAATTACATCCACCTGCCACCGGGTTAGCGGTACCTGTTCCCACACTATCAGTCCAGAAGTTCCCACAGGCCTTCAGGGATGTTCTTGAGAGCAGACAACACAGGTCTCACAGGCTTCTTGTGCTTCGGCCAATGTAACAACTGACTCCCAAGTTTTAATAGTGGAGTTCATGGTCTTCTGCCCAGCACGTAAGAGGCCACAGTGTAGCCACTGGGCTACTTCCCTTCCTGAGGGACTGGCAGGTACCTTTTCTACCCACCACACCTTGGCTAAAGTATCAGCCGCATCATTCCCAGGGGAAGCAAGAGGTGCATGTCCAGTAACATGATATACAGTCATTTGTTCTGGTGCCCTAACTCCCATGAGTCTTGCCACAAAGTCTGTCCCCACAATGGTCTATGCAAAACCATCAATTTACTTGTGTGCCAGGTAGAGATTCATAGTGTTAGCCCCCAGTACACTGCCTAACTATCTGTGCAAATAGCCAGGGGTAGGGCTTCATTGATTGCCATGAGCCATATGGCTGTGTTCTGCCCACTGGCTGCTTTGTTCCACACCAGTGTCAAACAAGATCATCTCTGTTTCTGGCTGGACAGCCACAGCAGTCCACACAGCAGGCTGGTCCTTGCTGGACCCATCAGTGTACCATGCATCTGAGGGAATGGGCGCCTGCCCTCCGCAGAAGGGGCTGGTTTCTACCCCCTTTATAGGGACAGGAGCAGTAGATTTCTCATCTACATAAAACACTGGACCTAACACTTCTTGTAGCTCAGCCTGCAAAGGGCTGGTGGACAGAGGACTCCTTTGCTACAGATAAGCCCTGCACTCAGCCAGTGTGGGCGTTTGAGCTGTCCCACTACAAGGCTTGGCCATCCAGTCCCGGACCCACCCTGCAATGGGATGCGTGGTCCCAACTGTCACAGGGCAGTTCCTGTTATGGCCTCTGTGGTCAACAGGGCAGCATATACTGCAGCCAACTTCTTTTTAATTCAGGAGGACCATATTTCTGCTCCCTTCCAGAGTTGGGACCAGAAATCCGAGGGTTGATGAAACCATTCTGATTGCGGCCACGAACCCCATCCAGAGCCTTCCTGTGTCACAGGCACATCTAGCTCACAGGGTCGAGCAGGATATTTCCTCCCACTTCTTGGGAGGCTGGCAGTCAAATGAGCCTTTAGATGCACAAGACGGGCCTTTTTGGGTCTTCCCCCCCCACCTCCCGGGTTTGGACAGATATTTTAGGCCTGCACCGGAGGCCAGTGTGCAGGCACCGGGAGCTGCACTCCTTCAGCACCAGTGCAGGCCGCTGGGGATGGGCGCTGGTGGCTAGCGCCATCACTGCATCCCTTCAGGTCACGGGGCTGCTGGTTCTGCCACTTCGGTGACTCCTGTCTCTGTGGCTCCAGATGCCACTGTCATCTTCCAGGACCTCCCTGACAGGCACCTCGCTCACCTGCCACCACTGCCACTGCAGCTCTCTGGCCTGCTCCCTATCAGTGAGCTTTTTGGGTGCCAAAACCTGCTTCCCTATCTCATGCCAGCTCCAGCCTGCTCTCTCACAGCCCCCAGGTCACTCCACCAGCTCTAACAGCTCCCACGGCCGCCCCTCCTCCTGGAACACTGCTGCAGAGCTCAGCTTTGAGTGCTCGGCCTTGACCCACAAGCACAGCAGCCCAAGCTGCTCCCCCCCCCCGCCCCCCGCAGTGGTCCCTGCCTCTTCTGATCAGCATGCTGGGAGCAGAGCTTTCCAGGGGCTGGCATCACGGCTGCCAGAGCACCTGGGCCCGTCTGGCCCTCTGGCCAGTCACTCTCAGCAGCTGTGTTCCACGTCTCTGTGGGGCAGGGGAGGGAAGGGAGTTCCCAGACCCAAACCTCCCTCAGGAGCCTAGGCTGCTGACCTCGGGGAACTCAGTTCCTGTTCCCCCCACCCCTTTTCCCCTTGAATCGATCACTGTGAGTGGGGAGGGGACTGCAGCAGCTCAGCTACTCAGAGGCTTTTTACCAGGGCACAGACTCAGGCCTTCAAGGCTTTTCTTCTCTGCTTCGCAGGCTGAGAAGTGCAGTCTCTTCTACAGCCTTCAAGGCTTCCGCTCCCTCTCAGGGCTCTTGGAACTTCACTGTCTGAAAGCACAGTCTCCGTCTCAGCTCGTGAAGCTGAAAGAAACACTCAGCCCACAGCCCCCACAGCCGCAGAGGCATTTTCTAAGGTCTTTCCCACCACCCACAGGACTTTCTCCACTGTGTCCCTGCATCACTGACATGGGGACAGTCATGGGGTGGGACGCCAAGCTGCCAGGAGCCCAGCCACCAAATACTACCTGCTGGTGATGGGCCACTCTAAGCCACCCTCCAGGGGTACCAGCCACATAGAATTCTGCGACAAATCCTGCCAACTACCCCAATTGTGTTGCCACCCTCAAGGCTAGGCAAGTTCATGGTATTCGTGCAGACGGAAAAATCCACAGAACCGTTGGGATGTCTGGCGAGCCTTTATTCATGGTGGACAAGCCACACACACTGTGAGCTGTGTGTCTATCTGCACGTCTCATGTCGTGGCCCCTGCTCCCCAGCGTGTCACCCATCATGGCACCTGTCCCCTTGTGTGTGTCTCCTCATCATCGCCCCCAGCAGGGAGTTCCTACCTGTTTTAAGTACTAGAGGGGAACAAAGCCAGAAAACTACCAGAACACTACTTAAAATAATTCTGTGCATGCGAACTCACTTCATGTTACGGGAACGGTTTATCAGACCCAGTCTCAAGGCTATGGGAACACTGGTTATCAGGCCCCTCCAAGGCTATGGGAACACTGCTCCCCTTAGTTACCCAGACAACTGGGTGAGGAAGCCAGACTGCTTCCACCTACTCTACACCCTGGTAATCAAAATGCTCACAGAACTGATTGAGCTTGGTCAAAAAATGAAAGAACAAATGAAAAATACCCAAGATGAAATAAAGCAAAATATTCAAGGAACCAACAGTCACAAGAAGGAGACCAGGACTCAAACAATTTGCAATAGAAGGAAGAAATAAACATCCAACTAAAACAAAATGAAGAAACACGAATTCAAAAAAACAAGGAAAGGCTTTTGAACCTCTATGACAACTTGAAACGTTCCAATATCCAAATTATAGGGGTGCCAGAAGGAGAAGAACATGAGCAAGAAATTGAAAGTTTATTTGAAAAAAATAATGAAGGAGAACTTTCCCAGTCTGGCAAAGGAACTAGACAGACTTCCAGGAAGTCCAGGAGGCCCAGAGAGTCCCAAAGGAGTTGGACCCAGGGAGGAACACACCAAGGCACTTCATAATTACATTACCGAAGATTAAAGACAAAGAGAAAATCTGCCCTGGCTGGTGTAGCTCAGTGGATTGAGTGCAGGCCTGTGAACCAAACAACTGTGGTTCGATTCCCAGTCAGGGCACATGCCTGGGTTGCAGGCCAGTTCCCGGCAGGGGACGCACGAGAGGCTACCATACATTGATATTTCTCTCCCTCTCTCCTTCCCTTCCCCTCTAAAGATAAATAAATAATATCTTTAAAAAAAAAGACAAAGAGTCCTGGCTGGTGTAGCTCAGTGGATTGAGTGCGGGCCTGTGAACCACACGATTGCGGTTCGGTTCCCAGTCAGGGCACATGCCTGGGTTGCAGGCCAGTTCCCGGCAGGGGACTCACGAGAGGCAACCATACATTGATATTTCTTTCCTTCTCTCCTTCCCCTCCCCTCTAAAGATAAATAAAATCAAAAAAAAAAAAAGGCAAAGAGAAAATCTTAAAAACAGGAAGTGGGAAGGAAAGAATTACCTACAAAGGAGTTCCCATAAGGCTATCAGCTGATTTCTCAAAAGAGACCTTACAGGCAAGAAGGGGCTGGGAAGAAGTATTCCAAGTCATGAAAGGCATGGACCTACATCCAAGATTACTCCACCCAGCAAAGCTTCCATTTAGAATGGAAGGGCAGATAAAGTGCTTCCCAGATAAGGTCAAGTTAAAGGAGTTCGTCATCACCAAGCCCTTATTATATGAAATATTAAAGGGACTTATCTAAGAAAAGGAAGATAAAAAATATGAACACTAAAACGACAACTACCAACAAATGAACCTAAGAAAATAAAAGAAAGAAAAACAATGAAAACAAAAACTAAGCAGACAGGAACAGAATCAGAGAAATGGACATCACATGGAGGGTTTTCAGTGGGGAGGGGGAAGGGAGAAATAGGAGGGAAAAGGTACAGGGAAGAAGAAGCATAATTGGTAGGCATCAAATAGACAGAGAGAGGTCAAAAATGGTGTAGGAAACAGAGAACTCAGGGAACTTCTACGTACAACCCATGGACGTGAACTAAGGTGGAGGAATGCTACAGGGTGGAGGGGGGATAAAGGAGGAAAAATTGGAAAAACTGTAATAGCATAATCAATAAAATATACTTAAAAAAGAAAATATCACATAGAAACAATATTCTCACTGATAATGGCAAACACCTAATAAAAGCAGAGGATCAACCAACACTAAAACACTAAAGTGAGTACAGAGGTTACAAGGCAAAGGTAGGAAGATCATGTGTAATTACAACAGTAAATTAAAGGATGTGCACAAACAAGAAGTAAAAAAAAAAAAGACAAAATATGAACGTGGAGTGGGTGACTAAAAATGTGTTCAAACTCAGGCAGTCATCAGCTTAAAATAGACTGCTATAAAGATACTTTGGTATATATTAAGCACACGTTAATCATAAATCAAATATCTACAAAAGAGATAAGAAAAATAATCAGAAAGGAATCCAAACACAATGTTATAGAAGGCCATCTACAAGAGAAGAGAGCAAGAGAATACAAAAGGAACAGAGAACTATAAAAACAATGAAACAATTTTAAAAATAACTATATACCTATCAATAATTACTTTACATGTAAATGGATTAAATCAATCAAAAGATGAATGGATAAAGAAGATGTGATAAAAATATACACTGGAACATTACTCAGCCATAAAAAGAATTACCATTTGCGACAGCATGGGTGGTCCTAGAGGGTATTATGCTAAACGAGGTGAATCAGCAAAAGACAGTGGAATCAGACCATATGATTTCACTTTTATGTGGAATCTGAAGAACAAAAAAAAGCCAAGCAGAACAGAAACAGACTCAGAGAACAAAGTGGTGGTTACCCGGTGGGAATGGGGCTGGGAGGCTGAGTTTAAAAAGTAAAAGTGTTAGGAAATACGCATTGGCAGTTACAAAATAATCATGGGGCTATAAAATAGAGTATAGGGAATATAGTAAATAATATCGTAGTAACTATGTATGGTGTTAGGTTGATGCAAGACTTATCAGGGGAATCACTTTGCAAATTATATACAGGGTGGGGTAAAAGTAGGCTTACAGTTGTGAGTACACAAAATACAGTGTATTCTTCAATTATTATGTGCTATTTTATTACTTTTCATACAGGCAACTGTAAACCTACTTGTGCCCCACCCTGTAATTTTCTAACATTGTGCTATATATCTGAAACTAATTTAATATTGAATATCAAGTGTAATGAAAAAATTTTAAGTTAAACAAGAGGTCAATCATTTTTATAAAGAAAAAGATAAGTTGAAGTCCTAACTCCCAAGTACCTTAGAATGTGACCTAATTTGGCAATAGGATTTTTGCAGATGTAATTAGTTAAGCTCAGATCAAAGTGGAGTCAAGTGGGCCTTCATGCACTATGACTCATGTTTTTACAAAAAGCTGATGTGAAGACACACATGGAGGGCAACACGTGATGGTAGAGGCAGAGATCGGAATTACACCACTGCAAGCCTAAGAGCTCCAAGAACTGGCAGCTACCACCACAGCCTGGAAGTGGCAAGGAAGGACTCTCTTCTGTACCGTTCAGAAGGGGCATGATTCTGTCAACACCTCGATTTTGGACTTCTAGCCTCCAGAATGTGAGACAGTAAATTTCTGTTGTTTTAAGTCAGCCAGTTTGTGGTCTTTGTTATGGAAGTCCTGGGACACTAATATAGTGTTCTTTGAAGCAAAAAGATTTTCAATTGTGATGAAGTCCAATGTATTTACGTTTTCTTTTGTTGCTCGTGCTTTTAGTATCATATTTAATAATCCTTCACCAAATTCTAGTGTCATGAGGTTTACTCTATATTTTCTTCTAAAATTTTGTTATTGATAGTTTTTTAATTTGATTTATTTATTTTTAGAGAGAAGGGAAGGGAGAGAGAAATAGAGGGAGAGAAACATCAGTGTGTGGTTGCCTCTTGAGTGCCACCTACTGGGGACCTGGCCTACACCCCAGGCATGTGCCCTGACTGGGAATTGAACCAATGATTCTTTGGTTCACAGGCCAGCACTCAATCCACTGAACCACACCATTCAGGGCTGTTACTGATAGCTTTTACTCTTAGGTATTCATTTTGAGTTATTTTGAGTTAATGTTTGTGGTGTGAGGTAAGGATTCAACTTCATTCTTCACAGGTTGAACCAGAACCATTTGTTGAGAAGACTATTCTTTCCCCATTAGATGGTACATTACAGTGATTAATTTTGGGGGGGCAGGGAGTGGGCAGTATGTGAGCCAATTTTGCATTCCTGGTAGAAATTCAAAGTCCTTTTCATGTTGCAGGACTCTGTTTCCAATATATCAATGACAATTTTTTGCATCTATATTCAAAAGATTCATTGGTTAACAATTTTTATTTTCTTGCAATGTTTTTGTCTGGTGTGGGTTTTGGGTAATATTGACCTCATAGAATGAGTTGGGATGTTTTCCCTCTTCAATTTTTTGAAAGGCTGTGTGAAAAAATTGAATTAATTTTTTTCAAATGTTTGGTCAAATACACCAGTGAAATCTTGGCCTGGGTTCTTCTTGTGGGAAGTTTAAAAATTACTAATTCAATTTATTTATCATTATAGGTCCATTCATATCCTCTATTCACCTTAAATCAGTTTCAGTAGTTTTTCTTGCCTGGGACTCTCTCTCTGTCCTTCAATTCTAAACGACAGCTTTGCTGAGTAGAGTAATCTTGGTTGCAGGCCCTTGCTTTTCATCACTTTGAATATTTCTGGCTACTCCCTTTGGCCTGCAAAGTTTCTGTTGAGAAATCACCTGACAATCTTATGGGAGCTCCCTTATAGGTAACTAATTTATTTTATCCTGCTGCTTTTAAGATTCTTTATCTTTAACCTTTGGCATTTTAACTATGATGGGTCTTAGTTGCATCTCTTTGAGTTCATCGTGTTTGAGACTCTCTGCACTTCCTGGACATGTGTCTATTTCCTTCATCAGGTTAGGGAAATTTTCTGTCTTTTTTTTTTTTTCCACATAGGTTTTTAACTCCTTGATCTTGCTCTTCTTTCAGCACCACATGATGCAAATGTGGTGTGCTTGAAGTTGTCACAGAGGCTTTTTATACTATCCTCTTTCTTTATGGATTCTTTTTTCTTTTTGCTTTTCTACTTAGATGTTTTCAGCTTCCTTATCTTCCAAATTTCATTTTATCCTCTGCTTCATCTACTCCACTGTTGATGTTCTGTAATGTATTCTTCATTTTAGTTAGTGTATTTTCATTTTTGACTGGTATTTTTTATGTTTTCCACCTTCATTTTTAAGTATATTTTTGATTATGCCATTACAGTTGTTCCATTTTTTCTCCCCTTTATCCTCCTCCTCCCTGCACCATCCCCCCATCAAGCATCCCCCACCATAGTTCATGTCCATGGGTTGTACATATAAGTTCTTTGGCTTCTCCATTTCCCATACTATTAATCTCTCCCCTGTCTATTTTGTGCCTACCAACTAGGTTCCTTATTCCCTGTACCTTTTCCCCTATTCTCCCCCTCTCCTTCCCCACTGATAACCCTCTATGTGATTGCCACTACTTTGATTCTGTTGCTGTTATGGTTATTTGCTTAGTTTTGTTTTTTAGGTTCAGTTGCTGATAGTTGTGAGTTTCTTGTCATTTTACTGTTCATATTTTTGATCATCTTCTTTTTCTAAGGGCTTGGTGATGATTAACTCCTTTAACTTGACCTTATCTGAGAAGCACTTTATCTGCCCTTCCATTCAAAATTATAGCTTTGCTTGATAGATTAATCTTGGATGTAGGCCTTTCATGACTTCAAATACTTCTTTGCCTTTCATGACTTCAAATACTTCTTTCCAGCCATTTCTTGCCTTCAAGGTTTCTTTTGAGAAGTTAGCTGCTAGTCTTATGGGCACTCCTTTGTAGGTAACTGTCTCCTTTTCTCTTTTTGCTTTTAAGATTCTCTCATCATTAATCTTGGGTAAATTAAATATGATGTGTCTTAGTGTGTTATTCCTTGGGTCCAATATCTTTGGGACTCTGAGATTCCTGGACTTCCTGGAATCCTATTTCCTTTGCCAGATTGGAAAAGTTCTCCTTCACTTTTTTCAAGTAAGTTTTAAATTTCTTGCTCTTCATCTTTTCCTTTTGGCAATCCCATGATTTGGATGTTGGAGCATTTAAAGTTGTCCCAGAACTTCCTAAGCCTCTCCTCATTTTTTTGAATTCTTGTTTCCTCATTCTATTCCAGTTGGGTGTTTATTTCTTCCTTCTGCTCCAAATCGTTGATTTGAGTCCTGGTTTCCTTCCCTTCACTGCTGGTTCCCTGTGTTTTTTTCCTTTATTTTACTTTGTATAGCTTTCATTTCTTCCTTCATTATGCGACTGAGCTCAATCACTTCTGTGAACATCCGGATTACCAGTGTTTTGAACTCTGCATCTGATAATGTTGGCTCTGCTCTCTCCCCATCACTTAGTTCTTTTTCTGGAGTTTTGATCTGTTCTTTCTTTCTTTAAGATTTTATTTATTTGTCTTTAGAGAGGAAGGGAAGGAGAGAAAGAGAGAAATATCAATGTATGGTTGCTTCTTGTGAGTCCCCTGCTGGGAACTGGCCTGCAACCCAGGCATGTGCCCTGACTGGGAATTGAACCGCGATCATGTGGTTCACAGGCCCGCACTCAATCCACTGAGCTACACCAGCCAGGCCTGATCTGTTCTTTCATTTGGGTCATATTTCTTTGTCTTGGCACACCTGTTACATGGTAAGGGGCAGAGCCTTAGGAGTTTGCCAGGGCAGGGCAACCCTCTTTGCCACGTTGTGGCTCTGCCTATGGGGGAGGGGTCAGAGAGGGAACAATGCCACTTGCTCTGCTCTCATCCCACTTTCCATCACTTCCCTCACTCCCCACAAGTAGAGTGTGCCCTTTGAGGTGCTGATTCACAGGCGGGTGGGTTCATGTATGTTTTAGGACCCTGTGGGTCTCTCCAAGGAACTTTCCTGGGGCTGGAAGTTTCTCCCACCACCACAACCCCCACAGATTTTTTTTTTTACAGCCTGGGTTTTGAGTCTTTAGTTTCCTGTGCTGAAACCCTAGGTCTGTCTCACTCCTGTGTTATTCCTCCTGGCTTCTCTGCACGTGAATGTGGGATCCCCCACATATTCTGTTAGTGCACTGCCTAGCCTGAGCTGGTCTTCCATCCACCTAACCTTGCCATGGGTCCTCTGCACCCCAGCTGCCCGTCTCCGCCACTCCAACAATCTGGATGAATGTTTCTTTAACTCTTTAACTGGTTGTTGGACTTCCATGCTAATGTTTTTCTGGCAGTTCTGGTTGTTCTTAGTTTTTAAATTAGCTGTTATCTTCTTTTGGTTTGCAAGGAAGTGAAGCATTTCTGCTTACTCGGAACTCCCTCTACGTTCATTTTTATGTTTCCTACCTCTTTGTCGAGAACTTCAGTTCTCACTAAGTTCCTCTCCTCTTCCCCTAAGTTCATTGGGAATCTTTATAACCAGTGCTTTGAACTCTGCATCTAGTAGATTGACTGTCTCCATTTTGTTTTGTTTTTTTCCTGAAGTTTTGTTCTGTTCCTTCATTTGGACAGGTTATTTGTCTCCCCATTTTGGCAACCTCCTTGTGTTTGTTTCTATGAATTAGGTAGAGCTGCTATATCCCCCAAGCCAGGTAGAGTGACCTTATGTAGTAGGTAAATTGTAGGGTTTAGTCACACAGGCTTCCTGATCACACAAGCTGGGCAGTCCAGGTGCTGCCCACCATGTGGGCTGTGCATACTCTTCTGTTGTAATTGAGCCTCTATTGCTTTTGGCGTGTCATTGAGAGGAATCTACCCCCAGGCCAAATGGCTACAAAGGCTGAGTGCAACCACCATGAAGGATCAGCTGTGCAGGGGACAACCCCATAGAGCAGAATTTATTTCAACGGGGCTCTTCTGCCTGCTGAGTCCTTCCCTAGAGTGTGTCCCTTGTGGAGGTGGTTGCGTGGTTCTCTGACATCATCTGAAGCTGTCCACCAAATGTGCTGGTTCCGGGGCCTCCCAGAAGGTACAGACTAGGTTAGCCACCATCTGTGCCATGCCAGGGGCCACCCAGCATGAGTTACAAAGTGATCTGTGGATGGCTGCTACTTGTGCTGGGCTTGGAGGTGCCCAGGGGAGGCCAAGCTGTTAACCAAGGCCAGCTGCTTGCTAGTGCTGGGCCTGGGGCCACTTAGTGAGAGGTACACTGCATGCCAAGGCCAGATGCTGCTTGTCTGGGAGATTTTTAAAAGTCTGAAGCATGGGCCAGGACAGGCCATTTGTATGGCAAAACCACTAGAAAGAGCTTGGTTTGGGCTCACAGATTGAGTGGGACAGGTTGATGGAGACTCAGATATGGTGTTCTCCTGTCAACCCTGTCAGGAAAGGGCCCAGAAAAGAAACAACGGCCTCTGCCAGCACTTCTCTCTTGGAGAAAGCTTCCCTTCTAGCTTTTACCTGGCTGTCAGAAAACTCAGTTCTTCCCTATATGTCCCTGGTGCTTTAGTGCTGGAGCTCAGGAATGATTCCAACTAATTCCATGCATCGGCCCTTTAAGAGGAATGCCTGGGACTCTGTCTCATTCAGCCACGATCCACACTGTTTTTGGCAGCCCAGAAGTTATGAGGACTTCTCTTCCTGGGCTGTAGAACCTGGGGTGGGGCAGGTACCCCTTGCTTCTAAGGGAGGGACTTCTGCATTTGAGATATTCCACCTAATTTTTATCTGCTACATGGGGGTGTGGGACCAGCCTGCTCCATGTCTCCAACCCTCTACTAGTGTGGATGTAACTTCTTCTTTATATCATTTGTTGTAGAACTTGTGTTTAGCTAGATTCCAGGCAGTTCTGAATAATGGTTGTTTTGTAGTTTAGTTGTAATTTTGATGTGGGTGTGAGATGTTTCAAGTATCGCATTTAGCTAAGCCACCATCTTGACTGGAACCACCTCTAATTTCCCTTGTGATTTCTCTTGTGGTTCCCAGTTTTTTAGGAATATGTTCTTCCATGAATTTGTAAAATTCTAAACTTTCTTTCAGTCATTAGTTTCTAATTGCCTTCTATTGTGGTAAGAGAAAATACTTTCCATAATTTCAATTCTTTAACATTTATTAAGGCTTGTTTTATGTCCTAGCATATGGTTTATATCAGAGAATGTTTCATGTGAATTTGAAAATAATATACATTCTGCTGTTTGAGTAGGGAGTTTCTTAAATGTCTGTTAACCCTATTTGGTTTATAGTGTTTTTTGTTCAACTCTTCTGTTTTATTGTTGATTCTCTGCTGACTTGTTCTATCCATTATTTTAAATGGAACATTAAAGTTCTTGACTATTATTGCTGAGTTGTCTATTTATCCCTTCAAATGTCAGTTTGTGCTTAATGAATGCAGGTATTCTGGTTCCAGGCACATATATGTTTATAATACTTAAGTCTTCCTAATAGATTGGCCCTTTTTTCACTATAAAATGGCCCTAGCCAGGTAGCTCAGTTGGTTACAGCATCAACCTGATATGCCAAGAGTGCAGGTTCAATCCCCAGTCAGGGCACATACATGATTCAACCAGTGAATGCATAATCAATTTGTATCTTTGAATATAAAGTGTCTCTTGTAGTCAGCAGAGTGGACCTTGTTTTTTTCATCCAGTATGGCCATCTCTGCCTTTTGATCAGACTCACATTTAATATTATATTGATATAGTTGGATTTATGCCTACTATTTTGTTTTCTATATATTTTACATCTTTTTCTGCTCTTCCTCCTTTACTGCTTTCTTTTGCACTGAGTGAATATTTTCTAGCACAACATTTTAATTAATAATTTTATATCTATATCTTAACTACTTTTTTACTTGTTTTCTTGATGATTGCTCTAGTATCTACCATATACATCTTAAGATATCAGAATATAGTCAGATTTATTCTAACCTAATTCTAAATTTCTAGAATCAGAAATTCTAAATTAGAAATTTTCTAAATTAGAAAAGTTGCTTTTATACAGCTTTACTCCCTCTTTATTGTGCTATTATTGTTATTATATATTACATATACAAGGTCTGTCTGAAAAAAGTTCAGTCATTGTTAAAATGAGAATGGTTTTTGTGACATCAGTGTAACTTAGCAGCCAAGGACAGTGGACTGGAATGTGAATGCATGAACAATGATGACGTCACTGTACTAGTTGGGATGGGGGGTGGTAAATGCCCTTGAGTATGTGTACTGTGTGGCTGTTGCATTCAAAATAACTGAGTGATTGTTTGATGGTTTGATTCACATGCCTGGGTTGAGGGCCAGGTCCCCAGTGGGGGCCATGTGAGAGGCAACCACACATTGATGTTTTTCTTCCTCTCTTTCTCTCTCCCTACCCCTCTCTCTAAAAATAAAATAAATAAAATCTTTAAAAAATAACTGAGTGGACAGAGCAACAAATATGCATCAAATTTTGCATTAAGCTCGAAGATTCCTCTGTGGGGGAGACTTCTCTCTTGAGTCCCCCCAAGTGCCACGGACGAAAGTGAATAATGGCCAAGACATGCTGAGATCTGTTTGGGGATGAGGAGTGGGCTGTTGCCAGTTTCTCAGGGGAGACAAAGGCCAGCAGCAGCCAGTCTCTCCAAGGAGAAAAAGGCCCCAGTCGCCTTTCTCCATAGCCTTTTATTGGGTTGTAGTACACAGGAATACAAGGCGGCAAGGATCAAACAGTAGATAACATTTCAAAGATATCTGAGGGCTTCAGAGTCTGAGTCAGTGTCTGTCAGAAAGAGAGTTGCAGAAACTTTGGGAGATATACTCATTTCCTCTCAGACCCTTATCATATGAATGAAAGCACTCTTAGCAGAGATTTCACGGGTTTATCAGGAAGTCTTTGTGATGCCAGATTTTCCTCAGGACACGCTCTAGGAAGGCAAGGAGCTGCACCTCTACCCAACAGGTATTCAGGCTTAAGGGGATTAGAGCCAGGAAGCGTTTCTCCCAGAGAACATGGGGACTCGGGCTTTGTCAAAGCCCGGGGGCGAGTCTATTGCTCTTTGTTGCAGCACTCCCCGCCCCAAGTCCTTCCATGAAGGCCTCCCAAGTGATCGAGTCTGGCTTAGGTTGCCTCCCGCAGTGAGGGGTCTTACCCATCATTGACTTCCGACCAAGCTTTGGGGGCAGGGAGAGGAACTGAGGCAGCGTTTGCCACCAGAGACAGGCATTGTCTCCTGCGGCTAGCACTCCAAAGGTCCTCCCTCGCCCTTAGCCACAAGGGGTACAGATACAATTCCTAAAACCAGGCAGAGCAGTCTACAACATTCCTCTGCAGAAACTATTCAGATAATTCAAAATGCTGCAGCTATGAGCAACCTGTGATTGGTAGCTTCATCACAGTAACGCATCCACTCACGCGTCACATCTTGTGCAGTTTTTTTTGCAAAACATCAAATCACCCAGGTGACAGCCCCTCTATGGCCTAGATTTGGTGCCCTGCAACTTCTGGCTTTTCCCAAAATTAAAATCACCTTTGAAAGGGAAGAGATTTCAGACCATTGATGAGATTCAAGACAATACAATGGGGCAGCTGATGGCGACTGGGAGAGCTGTGAGGTCCCAAGGTGCCTACTTTGAAGGAGACTGAGGCATCATTGGCCTGTGCATGATGTTTCTTGTACCTGCTTCAATAAATGTCTCTATTTTTCATATTACAGGGCTGCATACCTTCTAGACAGACCTCATATATGTTTATATATTCATGTTTATACATTATATAACATTTATATGTCTATATAAGTTACAAAGCCAACAATAAATTGTGATAATAATTATTTACATATTTGTATGTTTTTTTAAGAAGCAAAGAGAAGAGCAAGTACAGATTTTTAGTTTGTTATTTACCAATTCTGGCTCTCTTCATTTGTTCTTTTGGTCATTTTTCATTTGGATTCAAGGTACCATCCTTACTCTAGTACACCTTTGTTTCCACCCACCTCCTTTGTGCTATTATTGTTGACTATATTAACATTCTATATGTTATACACTCAACAATACAATTAAAGACATTGTTTTATACAAATGCTTTTTTCCTTTCCATTTTACTTTGTATTAGTTTCAGGTGTACAACTTAGTGGTCAGAAAATCATACACTTCACAAAGTTTTACCCTTGATATTTCCAGTACCCAACTGGCATGATGCACAGTTATTGGAATATTACTGACTATATCTCCTATGCTTCACTTTACATCCCTGTGACTGTTTTTTAATTGACAATTTGTATTTAATCCCTTCACCTCTTTTACTGAGTCCCCCAACAACCCTCCCCTCTGGCAATGACCAGTCTGCTCTCTGTGTTGAGTCTGGTTCAATTTTGTTTATTCACTTATTTTGTTCTTTGGGTTCTACATCTAAGTGAAATCCTATGGCATTTGTTTCTTTCTGAATGACATGTTTCACTGAGCATAAACCTACGCGAGGTCCAACCATGTTGTCACAAATGGTACGAGTTCCTTCTTTTAATGGCCAAGTAATACTCCATTATATACATGTACCACAACTTTTTACCCTCTCGTCTATTGATGGGCACTTGGTTTGCTTCCAGATCTGGGCTAAATAATGCTGCAATGAACATGGGGTACATATATTATATTGAATTAGTGTTTGAGGTTTCTTTAAATAAATCCCCAGAAATGAAGTAAGGCAGTTCCATTTTTTAAAAGATTTTATTTATTTTGAGAGAGAGAGAGGAAGGGAGGGAGAAAGAGAGGGAGAGAAACATCAGTGTGTGGTTACCTCTCATGCTCCCCCTACTGGGAATGTAGCCTGCACCCCAGGCATGTGCCCTGACTGGGAATTGAATTGGCAACCCTTTGGTTAGCTAGCTGGCACTCAACCCAATAAGCCACACCAACCAGGACAAGGCAGTTCCATTTTTAACTTTTTGAGGTAACTCCATACTGTTTCCCACAGTAGCTGCACCAACCTGTATTTCTGCCAACCATGCACAAGGGTTCCCTTTTTTCTATATCCCTGCCAACATATGAGGTAGTATCTCATTGTGGTTTACATTTGCATATTTTTCTGATGATTATTGGTGTTAAGCATTCTTTCATACATCTACTGGCCATCTGTATGTCCTCTTTGAAGAAGTGTTTATTCAGGTCTTTTGCCCATTTTTAGTTGAATTGTTTGCTTTTTTTGGCATTGAGCAGTATGACTTCTTTAAAGATTTTAGATATTAATCCCTTATCAGATGTATTATTGGTTAATATGTTCTCTTAGTACATTGTCTTTTCATCTTTTTTGCTGTGTAAAAACTTTTTAGTTTAGAGTAATCCCATTTGTCTATTTTTTCTTTTGTTTCCCTTGTCTGAGGAAATATATCAGAAAAAAATGCTATGAGTAATGTCAGGTTTATGGCCTAGGATGTCAGGTTTTCTGACAACCTGAGAAATGTCAGGTTTTATTCTAGGATCTTTATGGTTTTGACTCTAACATTCAGTCTTTAATGCATTTTGAGCTTATTCTGGTATATGGTGTAAGACAATGGTCTAGTTTCATTGTTTTTCATGTATCTGTCCAGTTTTCCAAGCACCATTTGGTGAATAGACCATCTTTACCTACTGTATGTTCTTGCCTCCTTTGTCAAATATTAATCAACCATATAGGCATAGGTTTATTTCTGGGTTATTTTGTTCTATTGATCTACATGTCTGTTTTTATGACATTACCATGCTGGTTTGGTAACTATCGTCTTGTAGTATATTTTCACACCTGGTAGTGTGATATCTACAACTTTGTTCTTTCTCAAGATTGCTTAGGCTATTCAAAGATTTGTGTGGTTCTATGTAACTTTTTGGATTACTTTTTTAGTGTGTGAAAGATGCCATTGGTATTTTGATAGGAATTGCATTGAATCTATACATTGCTTTAGGTAGTATGGACATATTAATAATGTCACTTATTTTTATACATGAACAGTAGACTATATGCTTCCATTTATTTTTACCTTCTTTGATTTCTTTCTTCAGTGACTTATAATTTTTTAATACATTTTATTGATTATGCCATTACAGTTGTTCTAATTCCCCCTTCATTCCCCTTCACCCTGCACACCCCCTCCCCCACCATTCCCTCCCCTTTTAGTTTATGTCCACGTGTCTCAAGTTCTTTAGGTTCTATATTTCTCATATTCTTGCCCTCCCTCTGTCTATTTTCTACCTACTGTCTATGCTACTTATTTTCTGTACCTTCTCCCCCCTTCTCCTCCTCCCACTCCCCTGTTGCTAACCCTCCATGTGTTCTTCATTTCTATGGTTCCACTCCTGATCTAGCTGTCCTCTTAGTTCGCTTTTGTTTTAGGTATGGTTGTTAATAACTGTGAGTTTGCTGTCCTTTCACTGTTTGTATTTTTTATCTTCTTTTTCTTAGATAAGTCCCTTTAACATTTCATATAATAAGAGCTTGGTGATGATGAACTCCTTGAATTTGATCTTATTTGAGAAGCACTTTATCTGTCCTTCCATTCTAAATGAAAGCTTTGCTGGATAGAGCAATCTTGGTTGTAGGTNTCTCCTTTATTAATTGTTCAAATACGTTTTCCACTTGTTGCTGTTCCTCTTCCCCTTCTGGTACCGCTATAATTCGGATGTTGGAATGTTTAAAGATGTCCTGGAGGTTCCTAAGCCTCTCCTCATTTTTTTGAATTCTTGTTTCTTCATTCTTTTCTAGTTGGATGTTTTGTTCTTCCTTCTGGTCCATTCCATTGATTTGAGTCCCAGTTTCCTTTCCATCACTATTGATTTCCCATGCATTTCCCTTCATTTCGATTAGTTTAGCCTTCATATATTCCTCTAATTTGTGACTATAATCAACCAGTCCTGTGAGCATCCTGATCACCAGTATTTTGAACTATGCATCTGAAAGGTTGGCTACTTCTTGGTCACTTAGAGTTATCAGCTCTGGGGCTTTGAGTTCTTCTTGAGCCATAATGTTTTGGTCTGTTCGCACCTATTACATATGAGGAGCAGAGCCCTAGGTGTTCACCGAGGTGGAGCAACTCAGTGGCTGGGTTGTGACGCTGTATGTGGGGGCGGGGTCCAAGAGGGGCAATGGCGGTTCCCTCTGCTGCTTCCCGCCACTGGTGCCTGCATGGTCTGTCTCACTGCTCACTCCTTCGCTGGTTTATCTGCACGAGCGAATGTGTGACCGCAGTCAGCCTGCCGCTTTGTGCCCTCACTGGGTCCGCCTGTTGCCACCCCACACCTGGGATCCGCCCACAGCTGCCTGAACACCTGGGTTGGGAGATCTTTCCTGCCCAACCCTGCTCTGCTGCTGACTCCACCCCTCTTACTGGTCTGGTTGAACGGTTCATTGTTGTTGGACTTCCATATAGTTCAATTTTCTGTGGTTCGGCTGCGTTTTTATTACTGAAACTTTGTTGACTTTAAACTTGGTTGTGAGAGGAGGCACAGTGTTTCCACCTACATCTCCATCTTGGCGGAAGTCCCTTGCCTTATAATTTTTTGAGTACATGTCTTTTACCTCCTTGGATAAACTTACTTATAGAGTTGGGTTTTTTTTTTAATGTTATTGTAAATGGAATTGTTGTCTTAGTTTCCTTTTCTGATAGTTTATTTCTGTTGTATACAAAATAAAATTGATTTCTGAATATTAATTTTGTATCCTGCTCCTTTACTGAATTTATTTATCAGTTCTAATAGTTTTTTTTTCTGGAGTCTTTAGGGTTCTCTATATTTAGTATTATATCATTTACAAATAATGAGTATTTTAATACTTCCTTTCCAGTTTAGATTCCTTTTATTTCTTCTTGTCTGATTGCTGTAGCTAGGACTTCCAGTACTATGTTGAATAAAAGTGGAAAAGTGGACATCCCTCTTTTGTTACTGATCTTAAGGGAAACACTTAGTTTTTTCCTGTTGGGTAGAAAGTTAGGCGAGAATTTATTATATATAGTCTTTACTGAGGTGTCTTCCCTCTAGTTCCACTTTGGTGAGAATTTTTATCACAAAAGCATGCTGGATTTTGTCCAATGCTTTTTCTGCACCTATTGTTATAATCATTTGTCTTTTACCCTTTATTTTATGTGGTGTATCATAATTGATTTTTTTATATTGTATCAATCTTGCATATCAGGAAGAAATTCTGCCTAGTCATGGCGTACGATGTTTTTAATGTATTTCTGCATTCAGTTTGCTAATATTTTCTTGAGGATTTTTGCATCTATGTTCATCAGTGATATTGATCTATAATTTTCTTTCTTTGTAGTATCTCTATCTGGTTTTACAATTATGACAATGATGGCCTTGTAAGATAAGCTTGAAATTTTTTTGGAATAGTTTGAGAAGGGTAGGTATTAGTTCTTTTTTTAATGACTAGTAAAATTTACCTGTAAAGTCATCTGGTCCAGGACTTTTATTTGTTATGAATTTTTTTATTACTGCTTTGATTTAATTAGTTGTAATTTGTCTGTTCAGATGTTTTGTTCCTTCCTGATTCAGCCTTGGGAAATTGTGTTTCTAGAAACTTATCCATTTTTTTCCAGATTGTTTAATTTGTTGGCACATAGTGTATTTTGCTGTGTATAATGCACACTCACATTTTGTGAATAATGAGATTATTTACCCATTATTATACCCATAATATGTAATCATTATATCCATGTATAATGTGCATCCTTATTTTTCCCTAAAAAATTGGGCAAAAAGTGTGCATTATACACAGCAAAATAAAGTAGTTGTTTGTGGTAATTTCTTGGAATCTTTGGTACTTGTGGTGTCAATTGTTTTTCTTTCATTTCTGATTTTATTTATTTTGGTCCTCTCTCTTTTTTCTTGATGAGTCCGGTTAAAGGTTTGTCAACTTTATTTGTCTTTTCAACAAACCAGCTTCTGGTCTCATTGACATTTTGTATATATTTTTAGTCTCTATGTCATTTATTTCCATTCTAACCATAATTATTTCCTTCTTTCCACTCAGTTTGTGCTTTGTTGTTCTCTTTTTAATTCCTTTAGGTGTAAGTTTAATTGTTTGAGATTTTTCTTGCTTCTTAAGGTAGATCTGTATTGCTTTGAACTTCCCTCTTTGGAATGTTTTTGCTGTGTCCCATAGATTTTGGGTTGTTTTGTGTTCATTTTCATTTGTCTCAAGGTAACTTCTGATATCTTCTTTGATGTCATTGTTAACCCATTCATTGTTTAGAAACATGTTATTGAGCCTCCATGTCTTTGTGTGTTTTTCAGGTTTTGTCTTTTTTTTTTGTAATTAATTTCTAGTTTCATGCCATTATGGTCAGAAAGGATGCTTCACATGACTTAAATCTTCTTAAATTTATTCAGACTTGTTTTCTGCCCTCACATGTAGTCTATCCTAGAAAATATTCCATATGCATTTAAAAATAATGTATATTCTGCTGTTTGGGGGTAAAATGCTCTGAAAATATCAATTAAATCCATCTAGTCTAGCATGTCACTTAAAGCTGCCATTTCCTTGTTGACCTTTTGTCTTGAAGATCTAGCTATTGATTTCAATGAAGTGTTAAAATCCCCTACTATGATTATATGATGGTCAATCTCTCTGTGTCCTTCAATAGTTGCTTTATTTATTTAGGTGTTCCTATGATGGGTGCATAAATGTTCACAAGGATTACGTCCTCTTGTTGGATCAATCCTTGTATCACTACGTAGTGTCCTTCTGTGTCTCTTACTATATAGCCTTATTTTAAAGTCCATTTTGTGTGATATAAATATTGCTATCCCAGCTTCTTTATTGTTTCCACTGCATGAAATATCTTTTTCCATCCTTTTAGTTTCAGTCTGTGTGTATCTTTCATCCTGAGGTGGGTCTGTTGTAGATAATGTATCTTGTTTTTATGGCTCTTGTTTTCTTATTCATTTAGCTACCCTATGTCTTTTGATTGGAGCATTTAATCCATTTATATTTAAAGTGATTATTAATGGGTACATATTTATTGGCATTTTATTCTTTATACCTATATTCCTCTCCTTTTAAACATTTTTAAAAATAAATAAATAAACATTATTTCTTTTTTAGAGAGAGGGAAAGGCAGGATAAAGAGAGGGAGAGAAACATAAATGTGTGGTTGCCTCTCACAGGCCCTCAACCCAGGCATGTGCCCTGACTGGGGATGAAACCAGGGACTCTTTGGTTTACAGTCCAGCACTCAATTCACTGAGCCACACCAGACAGGGCTTCTTCTCATTTTTTCCCTTCTTCCTAAAGACAACCCTTTAACATACTGGTTTGGTAGTAATAAACTTGTTTAGCCTTTCCTTTTCTGGGAAGATTTTTATTTCTCCTTCGTTTCTAGATGATAGCCTTGCTAGGTAAAGTAGTTTTGGTTGTAGGCCCTTGTTTTTCATCACTTTGAATATTTCTTTTCAATCTCTTCTGGCCTGAAAAATTTCTGTTGGGAAAACAGTTGAAAAGCTTATGCAATACCCCAGAGGGTAAGTAACTACTTTTCTTGCTGCTTTTATGATTCTCTCTGTCTTTAACCTGTGGCATTTTAATTATGATATATCTTAGAATGAGCCTCTTTGGGTTTATCTTGTTTGAGACTGGACTCTTCTTGGACCCATGTGTCTTTTTCTTTTACCAGGTTAGGAAAGTTTTCTTCCATTATTTCTTCAAATAGGTTATCAATCCCTTGCTTTCTCTCTTTTGCTTCTCATACACCAATGATTTGGATGTTGTTACACTTCAGGTTGTCTCAGAAGTGTCTTAGACTAACCTCAATTTTTAAAATTCCTTTTTGCTTTTGCTTCTGCTTCTCTGATTGGGTGTTTTCTGCTACTTTGTCAATTGCTGTTGATTCTCTGCTTTATCTAACCTGCTGTTGATTTCTTCTAGTACATTCTTCCTTTCAGATGTTGTATTTTCATTGCTACCTGCTTCTGTTTATGGTTTCTATGTCTTCTTGTATGTTTTCTCTCACTTTAGTGAGATTCTCATTAAGTTCTTTGAGCATCCGTATAACCATTGTTTTAAATGCTGTATCTGGTGGCTTGCTAGCCTCCATATCATTTAGTTCTTTTTCTGAGACTTCTCCTTTTCTTTTATTTGGGGAGTGTTTCTTTGTCTCCCTATCTTGGCTCCTTCTCTGTATTTGTTTTTGTGTATTAGGTAGATCTTCTATGCCTTGGTATGGTGGCCTTAAATAGTAGGTGTCTGTGGGACTCCATGCAGTCTCCCTGAGCACCTGAGCTGGGTGCTCCAGAAACGTCCCTTCTGTGGGTTATTTGAGCCCTCCTGTTGTAGTTGAGTCTCGATTGCTGGTGGCCCTTAGCACAACTCTTACAGTGACTCAGCTTAAAAGGCAGTTAACAGGTGAGTGTGGATCTCGGGGAGCCTTGGGCCTTTTGCGGACCTGTCCCCAGGTGCGGTCCTGGTGGAAACCAGAGTCTTGGTGCACAACGAGGCCCTTCTCCTGCACACCCAGGCCCAGTAGAGGCAGCCACAAACTGTAGATCCCTTTGTAGCTCCAAATAGTAGCCCAGGACTGGTCGCAGGCAGCACCAGGCCTGCACTCCCTCCCAAGTTGTCCCAGAACCAACACACCCTGTGGTTTAGGCCATTAAGATCATGAGTCAATGAGCTCCACAAGCAATATACACAAAGGAAAATGTTGACAGACACCAAACCTTTTCATGGAGTCTGCCCCTGCATAGCACCACATACATTACCGTGAGGTCAATCCCCAAATTTTAAGTATCTGCCCAGCACCAAACATGGTTATTACAATGTTATTGACTATATTCCTTATACTGTGCTTTACAACCCTGTGACTATTTTGTAACTACCAAATTGTACTTCTCAATCCTGTCCTCTTTTCACTCAGCCCCTTAACCCCCTCCCATCTTGCAACCATCAGTGTACTCTCTGTATCTATGAGTCTGTTTCTTCTTCTTTTTTTTTAATCTTTATGAGAGCTTTATTTAGATGGCTGCTGATCTGAGAAGATGGCGGGTTTATACCCTAACAGACCATCTTAAATTACATTTTAAAATGGTCATTTTTATAAGGAGAACAAAGTGTAGGTTTGGAACTCAGAGAAAAGTTAATTGGATTAAAAAAACAACTTCAGCATTCTTGTCCTGAGTGGTGTCCCAGGTGGTGGTCTTCAGCTGTGTCCGGGGCTGTGGTGGTCTCACCCTGGAGTACAATGGCTCAGATATCATCTTGAATTGCTTGCAGTCCTCCTTTGTTTTGTCACAGTACTTGGCTGAGCACTTGGAAGGCTTTCAGGAGACATCCATTCTGCGCGGCTTTCAAGCCCTGCGCCCAGCCTTGGAGAACCTGCAGGAAGCTGAGCACCAGGTCCAAGGTATGAGTCTGTTTCTATTCTGTGTGTTCATTTCTGTTGCTCTTTAGAGTCTATATGAGTGAAATCATATGGTATTTGCCTTCTGTGTTTATAGTCTATTAATTTCCAAAGATTTCTTTTTTTATGTATTTTTTAAATGAGCATTCTTTTTTCATAAAGATTGTATTTATTTATTTTCAGAGAAAGGGGAAGGAAAGGGGGAAGAGAGGGAAACACTGGTGTGTCATTGCCTTTCACATGCCCCTGCTGGGGACCTGGCCCGCAACCCAGGCACGTGCCCTGGGAATTGAACTGCGACCCCTTTGTTCACAGGCCTGCACTCAATCCACTGAGCTACACCAGCCAGGGCTAGATTTTTAAATGAATAAAGGAATAAAGAGACATAATCAGCCCTTGATGAAGCACCATTAACTTACAGAGGCCTGGCATACGTACTTGTGTGAGGTACCCAGGTAGACTGGCATCCTATGGGCAGGGACTTTCCTTTCCTTGTCAGCCTACAGCCTGCCCAAGCCCAGATCTGTGCAGGTGGTGTGGTCTGCCTGACTGCATGATCGGCAGCCAATTTCTTGCCCATCTACCTGTGATGCAATAAGTCAAGGGGCCTGGCTCTGGCCTGTGTAGCTTAGTTGGTTGGAGCATCGCCCCATACACTGAAAAGTTGTGGGTCAATTCCTAGTCAGGGCACATACCCAGGCTGTGCGTTCAATCTCCAGTTGGGGAGCTTATGAGAGGCAACCGATAGATGTTTTTCTATTATATCAATGTTTCCAAAGCAATGAAAAAAAATATGTCCCCAGGTGAGAATTTTAAAAAAGTCAAGGGGCCTGCAAAGGCCATCTGAACTTTGGACCAGGCCCTCCATTGTTGGTATTATGGCCACTGACCCACCCCTGAATGTCAGGCTGGCTGGTGAACACAGCAGGAACTAATCCTGAAGCCCACAAACCTTCTACACATGCATGATCTTGCAGACTTTCTGCCCTTCAACCCAGAGCATACCTGCACCTAGACTACCACAGTCTCTCCAGGAGCCCCAGAGGGACTGAGCTGGAGCCACAGCAGAATCTGCAGACTAGGGATACAGTCCTGGCTCCAAAATACCTACCATTCAATTTCTCAGTGTTCCTGTTCATTGATCACAGAGATGGGGCAACTCAATGAATGACCTGTTTTTCCTAGAAATCCCCTGCATTGGCCACTGCTCCTCTGAAGGTCCAGGAAAATCAGAGAAGACTGCAGAAGACTTTGGGGCCTCCAGTGTGCCCCAGCCACCATCACACATACACTCTCCTTCCCCAGACACTGCTCACATGCCTGTCCCAGAAGAAGCCACATAGACTGCAGGGATGGCCTGGGAAATCGCCTGTCACACTTCAAGACCAAAAAGCCTCTATCTCTCCAGTTGTTTTTTCCCTCTGGTCTTCCTCCAAAGATCCTAAACCTGGGAGGCAGCATGACCCACAAAAAGAGCAAGGGTGTGGAGACAGCACAGCTTCCCCACTTAAAAGCTGTGAAACCTTCAGAAAGTAAGTACTCCTTTCAGCCTCAGTTTTCTCATCTGTTGTAAGGGAACAAAAAAAATCTATCTTAGGAATTGCTATGAGGATTACATAATAAATGGTGGCTGTTAATTCCCAGGGCATGGTTGCTGAGCCATACTTCCCTCTGGTGCTCTGTACGTAGGGTAACTACACATCCCAATTTGCCCAAGACAGACCCAATTGATGCCTATTGTCCTGGCAAATTCATTATCCCTTTTCATTCTCAGAAGTGACCACTTTGGACAAAAAAAAGACATGGTCAGCCTATCTGTACCTCTCTCTATTCCCAACTCAAGTCTGGCCTGTGTGAGCAGCACCACCCATTTCTATTCTCCCCTCTTAGAGGACATATTTTAGTTTGTAGTTAGTATAATTTTTATACTCTTCTCTCTAAGCCTCAGGTTCTTATTTTTTTAATGGGGATAGCAATGCCTATCTTGAAGAACTGTTGGGAGAGTTACATGAGATAGGGTTTGCAAAGCTCACGTTTGGCACAGGCCTGGTGCCAGATAAACATGAGTTCCCTTACATGGCCTTCTCTCCCAGGTTCCCATCATGCCAATTTCTCCCCAAGGGAGCAGCTCCAGAATTCAACTTTCACCCTACCAAGAGTACAATTTTTATTTTTTAAAGATTTTATTTATTCAGTTCTAGACAGGGGGGAAGGAGGAAGAGGAGAGAAACATTGATGTGTGAGAGAAATATCTCGATCAGTTGCCTCTCACAGGCCCCAACCAGGAACCTGGCCCACAACTCAGGCGTGTGCCCTGACCAGGAATTGAACCAGTGACCAATCTACTGAGACACACCAGCCAGGGCATGAGTACAATTTTTAGAAGTTCCAAGGTGACATGAGCTCCTAAGCCATGATTTCTCCAGAGAACAAGAAATGATTTTCACCCCACCCTCAATGTGAACCCTTCAGCCTTCACCTACTGTGCCCAAGCAAACAAAGGTACCTTTGAACTCTACACCCTCTTCCAGGAATCCAGAAAGCCAAAAGGGAATCTGCAGGGCCTCCATTCCCCGGGGACTTGCTATGTGGGCTAGCAGGCCAAAGGTGACCACATACTCTCAGCAGATAGAATCACCATGAGACCAGGTCATTGCAGCAAGGGGATGACGTTCCCAGATTACACCTGGATTATCAGCATGTTCTCCAAAGGCCCTGAAGCTCAAATGTACCATTTGCCTCTTGCCCTCACACTTTCCTACTCCCAACATTCTTTTGCTATTACACAGCAGTTCTGGCCAGATCCTGCCCCTTGCCTTGCCTTAGGCAGTACCAAACCTGCCTTGAATATTGTAGAATATTTGGTTCTACCAGGAAGGTCCCAGGATAAACAACCTGTCAGTCACTAGGATCTGACTCCAGGGTTCTTTGTATAGAGGTAGTTGCATGACATTTCAGATTTTTGTGCTTCCCTAAAAAATATGTATGAAGGAAGCTTCAGGAAGAAAAAGGTAGTGAAGCAGCCACTAAATTGGGACTAAAAAACCAGGTATCTGGTTGTAGTGGTCACAGTAGTGGTTAACATGTGTTGTGTGTGGTAGTAGTGGTATGTGTTGCTGGTGTGCGGTGTGTACTGGTAGTATGTGTGTGATGGTGGTGGCATGTGTGGTATCTGGTGGTGGTGGCAGTGGTATGTGGTGATGGTATGTGGTAGTAGTGGTGGTGGAGTGGTGGTGTGTATGGTAATAGTGGATGGTAATTGTGTGTGGTGGTGGTGGTGATGGTGTATGGTAGTGCATGGCATGTTGTGTGTGATGCTGGTGCTATGTGTGGCATGTGGTAGTAGTGTGTGCTGGTGATGGTGGTGTATGGTATGTGTTGATGGTGTGTGGTGTGTGGTGTAAGGGTGTTTCAGGAGATAAATGCTAGTGAATTGGGGCACCTAGTTCTGGGGCAGCAGCAACCTCTTTGGTAGCTGTAGGGCAGAAAGAGAAAGGGTGACCCTGATATTCCCATGTGTAAAATGGAATTAAATACCTTAGTTGAGTCTATCCTGATGCTGCTGAGTTAGGAGGGCAAAATAAGATCAAGAAAACTCTTGGCAGTACACAGAATGCATACCACATATATATAACCTGAATATAGTCTGGGGCTCCCTATGGCTCAGTACTATACAGATCATGCTAAAGAACCACATGCTGGTAAAGGTACCTAAAAGGAACCCCAATCTTTTTTAGAAGATTTTTAATTTTTAAAAAGATTTTATTTATTTATTTTTTTAGAGGGGAAGGGAGGGAGAATGAGAGGGAGAGAAACACCAATGTGCAGTTGCCTCTTGCACGCCCCCTACTGGAGACCTGGCCCTCAACCCAGGCATGTGCCCAGACTGGGAACTGAACCAGTGACTCCTTATTTTGCAGATCCACACTCAATCCACTGAGCCACACCAGCCAGGGTAATTTTTTAAATTTATTTATTTTAATTAAAAATTTTTTTCCATGTCCCCCCTTTCAAAATACAGACCAGGGAAAGGGCCTGGGCCGAGGTGTATGGGGTGGGTTCACTCTGCTTCCTCCTCATGTACAGGTGGTGTGAGAACACAGACTGTGGTAAGCACCAGGAGGCCAATTTTTATTTATTTTTAGAGAGAGGGAGAGAAACATCAATGTATGGTTGCCTCTCATGTGCCCCACACACCAACCAGGGGCCTGGCCTACAACCCAGGCATGTGTCCTGACTGGGAATCGAACCAGTGACCCTTTGGTTTCCACGCCGGCACTCAATCCACTCAACCACACCAGCCAGGGCCTAACCCCAATCTTTACTTGGGTCTCTTGAAGAACATCAAAGTGTGTCCAACTCACGATTCTCAGCAACATTCATCAAAAATCCTTTTACCCCCATCCCCATCTCCTTGTACCTCTTACCAGCTCTGAGGCTCCACAAGCCCATCCAGCTGTAGCCCAACTCCTGGCCACCTACACGGCTCTGCTGCCACCCCCTGCATGCAGGCCCCCTCAGCACTCAGGTTAACGGAGTCCCTTCTCCTAGTTGTAATTTCCCTCCCCCTTAACCCATTACCTGATTTGCCATGGCAAAGGAGACTCTGGGACCGGTCCCAAAGTAGGGCTCCTTTCCTCTTTCTTCCCATCTACTCAGTTGCGTACCTCAATTGGCTCTTTCTAATTTTACACTACAAAATGCCCAAGAACCATTAAGGCAGACTGAACAATCCTGAGAGAAAAAAACTGGTAAGCAAAGCACAGTATTTTTTAGAGGGTGGCACTGGGGACTTAATCATCTTGCCCAGCACACACACAACTGTCAGGAAGTTCTTCACTCCTCCACTGTCCACAAGGACTGGTCTTCCATCATGCTGATTTTCTTTCACATTGTCACTCAGTTTTGCACTCCCTCCCTCCCTCCCTCTCCAGACCCACAGATGTGGCCAAGGCCTCAGCACAGCGTGGCCTCCTGGTTTAGCATCTGGCTTTCTCGCTGACTCCAGCTTCTCAATTTTCCAGCCTGTCCCGCAAACCTCACAGCTGACCTTTCCCACACTCGGCAGGCACCATGCTTCCCTAGTCCATGGAGTCCAAGTTGGCACTTGGGAACCTGCATGGAGCATGTGGCAGCTTCTCTGCACTCTCCCTATCTGCCTCAGCTGCACTGGGCCTCCAGGAAGCACCCACCTGAGTTCTGACACCTCCGAATGGCCACCCTAACTCCCTTTCGATTCTGAACCACAGCTCTTAAAGTTTGTACCATACAATCTCACTCCTGATTTTCTCTTTTGATTATTTTAAAACTTTGAGTCTTCTTCCCATAAGCCATAAGCTCTTCCAGTTCAGGCACTTAAAAGGCATTGTGAAAAGGATGCAGAGGTCCTCAAAGCCATCTTCCTCTATTAGCTCACAAGAAAAACAGACCTGTCTACTCCAAGGGCCTTGATGGAAATCGCCAGGTCTCCTTGCCGAGTCACTTTTAAGAACTTCTGAATAACAGGGAAGAAGGAGCCCTTTTATACAAGCATGTATTCAACTGCTTTTGCAGTAGATAATTCATTCAGCTGGCTCAAAACTTAAAATGAAGTCAGCCAGTTCCCCTGCTGAGTGGCAAACAATGTCCGGTGTCTTGTTTATTTTTCAATAGGTATTTGATGCATGTATAAGCCGGGATGAATATATTCTTTTCTCACTTTTTTTACACACAGCTGGTATGCAATACTCATTTTCTGCCTCTTACATTTTCTTTTAAGCAATGTATTTCAGACATCACCCAATACAAGCACCTGGGGAGCTTCCCCACACTTTGCCTTGTGGCCATGTAGAGTTACATGTAGGAATGACCCTAATTTATTTAAGCAATCTCCAGCTCTTAAATAGTGAGGGTGTCTCCAGTCTTTCACTACCATTGACAATGCTGCAGTGAATAGCCTGGCTGAAATATGAGGTCTGTCTGGGAAAAGTCCAGTCATTGTTTATAATGAGAACGTTTTCTGTGACATCAATGTAATCTGAGAGCCAAGGAGAGGGGACTGGAATGCACATGCATGAACAATGATGACTTCACTGTACTAGGCACTGAGAATGGTAGATGCTGTCAAGTGAGCGTGTGCACTGTGTGGCCATCACATTCAAAATGACTGAGCAAGTACAGCAATGAATCTGCATCCAATTTTGTGCTAAGCTTGAACATTCCTCTGCAGAAACTATTCAGATGATTCAGAGGGCCGCAGCTACGGGTATGTGGTGATTGGCAGCTTCAAAATGACAGTGTGTCCTCTCATGCATCATGTCTTGTGTAGTGTTTTTGAGAAACATCAAATCACCCAAATGACTCAGCTCCCCTATAGGCCAGATTTGGTGCCCTGTGACTTCTGGCTTTTCCCAAAACTAAAATCACCTGAAAGGGAAGAGAATTCAGACCATTGATAAGATTCAGGAAAATATGTCAGAGCAGCTGATGGTGACTAGGAGAACTGTGTGAGGTCCCAAGGCGCCTACTGTGAAGGGGACCGAGGCATCATCATCCTATGTACAATGTTTCTTGTATCTTTTATCTTCTTCAATAAATGTCTCTATCTTTCATAGTTGATGGCTGGCTACATTCTGGATGGACCTCATATACTGTCATATATGTTGTGTCTCTATGGGACAAATCCTAGAATTTCTAGGGAAGGTAATATGTGATTCTGAAAGGTATTTTTAGATTGCTCTCCAAAGAACAAAATGTGAAGGTGCACATTCTCCACCCACATTCGTGCTATCTAATAGGTGAAATTTGTATCAGTGTAATTGGATTTACACCGCTCTCCTTATGTAGTTCAGTAGCTTTTTATGGTCAAGGGTGTGTATCGGTGTTTTTATCCTCTACTCACTTTTCTAATCAATGTACAGGAGTTCTTTAGGTGTTAGGGGATTAGATCTTTGTTCTATGAACTACAGATAATTTCCCCCAGTTTGTCTGTCTTTTGACCTTGCCTTTGAGCTCTTGCTAGGCAAAATTACTTTTCTGTAGTCAAATTTACCAGCCTTTGCTTTTATGGCTCCTAGGCTATGTGTGTCTTGTTCAGAAAAGAACAGGACTGACCGCCCCCTTCCACCCCCACCCCCGCCGATCCCCCTATACACCTTTTAAATTTTTCTCAATGTAAGAAGCTTGGAACGACTTACCAGGTTTAGTGAGGAACAGGGCAACTGCTCCCCTCCAGCAGATCCCAGTTTTAGGGGGACACAAAGTAAACTCACTACTGCAATACTGTGTTACAACAAGTGAGAAGGGGCACAATGGGCCCCGGCCCGAGTTGGCCAGAGAAGGCTTTCCCAAGGAGGTGGCCCCTAGGCACATGGGAGGCATGCGGAGGAGTTGGCCAGAGGAAGAATGACCTCCCAGTCAAAGCAGCAGCATGTGCAAAGGCAAGAAGCAACAAGACGCTGTCGAGGTTGTCCCGTCTGGCAAAAGGACAGACAGCCCTGAAGGGTTGGTATGTGGTAAGAGGCACAGCTAGAAAGGAAGGCAAGAGCCAGATAACAGAGGGCCAAGCATGTCCTGCCCAGGAGTCAGGGCCTTACCCTGAGGCAGTGGCACAGGGACACATCAGCCTATGGAGGAAGAACTAACAGTTCAGTGTGGAGGCCACGCCCTGGCTCGGAGGTTTCTTGCCAACAGCAGCAGCCCCAGCAGCCTACAGGCTCCAGAGGCCAAACGAGAGTACAAATTTCAGACCCAAATGTTCTGTCCTGTCAAACTCCCAGAATTCTACAAAAAATCATCGGGGAAGCCCTGGCACAACCAGTGGCTCAGCTGGTTGGATCATCATCCCATACACCAAAAGGTTGCAGATTCGGTCCCCAGTCAGGGCACATACCTGGATTGTGGGTTTGATCCCCAGTCTCTCTAAAATCAAATACAATTATCCTCAGGTGAGAATTAGAAAAAGACAATCATCAGGGAAGCTAGCACCTTCTCTAAGAAAGATTTCTGCCCAGTGACAACTTCAAGAGCTTTACCTCAGAGGGAAGCCCTGTTTACCACTCCAATCTCAGCGCCCCTCCAGCAGACAGGGCCAGGTTAATGCAACTCAGGCTCTAGGCACAGACCAGAGAGCTGGGGCCCTCAGCTCTAGCCAAGGACCCCCATGCGATACGGGCGACAGAGCTGCAGGACGGCCACGACGGAGTGGCCGGCCCCAAGTGATGGGATCTCCAGGGGGCCCACATCCAAGGGAGTCTCTCTCCTTCCAGCTAACAAGGCTCGCTCAGCTCTGAGTAGCCAGAGCTGTTTTCAGAGGCATCAGGAAAACCTACAGATTTCTCTGCTCCTGTGACCTTCTGTCAGAACAGGTATTTTGTGCCAGGACTCCTGGGCAACTGTCTTCCCAAATGTCCAGCACAAAGGCTGTCCCACAGCGAGAACTCAGTAAATGGTAGCAGTTGCTGTTAAAACTGGAAAGCCTCACCATTCATTAGCAGGGTGCTGAGGGAAAGGAAGGGCCATGTGGACAGGAGGAAGGGTGTTCATTCCAGTGGAACTTGGCGATCGTCTCTAGATTCCAATGCTCCATGCCTTCCTCATACCCCAACCTCCAAACCAGTCAAACAGGCTGGTTCTTAAAGCTGCCATTTTAGTTATATTTCCTTCAGTGCCCTAAGGCAGTTTTATCCCAAAGGGTCACTTGCTTAAGTTAAATGATATGGAAAAAAAAGGCTCTTGGAAGCTGCTGGAAGCTTTGGTTCTAGCAGGCAGGCTTCCTGGTACCCCTTGACAGCACCTCTACCCTCAGAGGCATACACAGGGTCCTACTCACCCCTGGCCTGGAAGGCAGGAGGGCAAGAAGCCAGCCCTAATCTCAGCTCCAAATAGGCAGACAAGCACCTTCCCAGTGCAGCCACCGAACAGCATTTAGGTCAAAGGCAGAATGCAGAGCGTGTCTAGGGCTAAGCACATGTCTAGGAGTCTGCTTTCCCACCTGTGTGTGCTGTGGCGGGAGGAGGGAGGAGGGAGGTAGAGACACTAAGGCTCCGTCTTAGGCACAGCAAAAGTGACAAGGACACCAAGAAACAAGGAGCCAAGGATCCAGGGCAGGCTCCAACTCTGCTGGTCGTGTGCCTGTCACGTGCATAAAGCGCCACGTCTGCTCAGGGTCGTGATTTTATTTTTCCCAAAGAGATAGTCCACTCCAGTAAATGTTAAGAACACTCACTAGTGAGTATACATATCTAGCTTTAACTTCCATTTATTTGACATTTAGTATGTAGGAGGCACTCAGTGGGGTGGTTATTCTGCACAAATGATCTGATCTGATCCTCTCAACAACTCCCTGAGGGTAGGACAATACAGATGAGGAAAGTGAGGGTCAGAAAGGCTGAGCCCTGAGCCAAGCCCCACTGCTAGCATGTGGCAGGGCTGAGATTTAAATGAGGGGCTGTCTTGCTTCAGAACCCTCTTGCCCTCAACTACCGCATAACACGGGGGCCTAAGAAGCACCAGTCAGTAGTCAGCCCAGACCCATCCCCACCCACACTTACCCACATCCCCGATCTCTGAAACCACAGACAGGCTGTGAAGGAAGGACAGAGTTTCCCAAAAGGCCACTTTACTTTATTTCCCGTACCCACATCTCGCAGCATGGTCAGTGGGAAATCTCAGGGTCTTGCCAACTTGCAGGCTTTCCTGATTCCGCATGGCAGCTGGAGCTCCAAAGGCCTGGCAGGGACCCACCGCCCTGGGGATTTCCAGCTGAGGCAGTTTCCAAAGGCGGTTTCTAGGCATGATGTAGAATCAGTCAGTCAGTACTCCGCAGGCCCTTCCAGAGGCACAGGACAATGTGGAAGCTTGCTCCTCTGGCTTGCTGGGCCCATCCCAGGAAAAGGTGAGGAAGAGCTCCAGGTAGCTGATGTCTCTTGGCTGAAAGAAGTTGAGTCCTGGGCTTTTGGTCCAATTTAGTCTGGGGCAAGTCAGGCCCTGGGAGACTATGGAGCAGGCCCAGGCCAGGTCTCTATTCCGCAAAGGAGAATCTCCACCATATTTTGCCAATGCCCCCCTTCACTGACTCGGCCTGAAGACACACTGGGCTACACAGGAGCACACAACAGAGGTCCGCGGTTCAACTCTGCTGGAAGTCGGCGTGCTGGGAGAGGACTTCCTTCACTCTGTCCACAATAGTGCCCACCTCGGCCATGGCCCCCAGACCTAGGGAGCAAAGTTCTGCTGTGGCCCTGCAGACTTAGGCGGGGTACAATGCCCCACTCCCACCCCACGCAGTGCTCCCCTGAGGTCCCCACCCACAGCCCAGTGCCTGAGAAGGCCAGGGCCTGCCTGAGTCAGACCCGCCACACCTTCTGAAACCCCTCTGGGTCAGGCCCCAGGAACAGTTAGTTACACAGCTGTCAGGAGATGTGCATGGACTGTGTATCTAGGCTACCATACGCCTTCCATAAACTATCTCATTTAATGCTAACAACTCTAAAGGGAAGGCATTATGATTTCCATCTTCCAGATGAGAAAGCCAGCCTCAGAGGAGAATGGTTTCTCCTGAGGTCACAACAGGCTGGGATCTAAACCCAGTGCTGACCCTGGGCCATGAGAATATGAAGTAAACCTAGCCAGATGCCCACCTTGGTCTCCACACACCAGCTTCTTGGCCACACAGGGTATCTCGATATAGCCGAAGGCCTGGAGTTGACCCACCTGCTGCGAAGTGACCGGGTGCTCCCACATGGCGGTGTTCATCGCTGGGCAGAAGAGCAGGGGCTTCCTGCGGTCCCAGGCCCGGATGACACAGGTCTGTGAAGGGGGAGGGGGGGAGGGGTGCCTGCTGCTCTGCCTGCCAGCCCTTCCCGTGCCTCCATACCATCCTCTGGGCCATAACCAGCCTCGGTGTTCGGATAACT
The DNA here is from genome assembly GCF_014824575.4 of Sturnira hondurensis. Taxonomy (NCBI): domain Eukaryota; kingdom Metazoa; phylum Chordata; class Mammalia; order Chiroptera; family Phyllostomidae; genus Sturnira; species Sturnira hondurensis. The sequence continues at coordinate 2,013,447 of NW_028077960.1, forward strand.
GGGGGCTACTGTCTGCAGGGAGCTTTCTCAGGTCCCCCGGGGGGTGGGTTACGTCTCTTCTTCCCTCTCCACCTCCCCACAGGCTCCGGCACAGGGCCCAGAAGGTATTTTACCAGCCACCTCCAAGCAGACCTCCCCTCCACCAAGCACAAGGCTTCTCCACAGCCAGCCACTCCCCACAGAGAGAAGCAACCCCAGCAGCAGAAGGCCAGCTCTGCAGTCACCCACAGAGCTAAGGACCAGACAGCTCAGCAGGTAGGACCCATGCACCCAAGCACTGACTCTACTTTAAGGCCAATTAAAGCTGACAACAAAAACATCTTACGTGTGACAAAGATCCTCTCACACATATGCTCCATGAACCCCCCACTGCAACCCTGTAAGAAGATGCTGTCTGTCTCACAGATGGGGGAGCTGTACTCCCCAGGGGTAAGCAGTTGCTCGAGGTCACACATCCAGACAATGATCCGCGACATGAGGCTTTGCACAACCGTCACTGCACCTCACAGCCTCACCACCTCCTGATCTCAGGGCCTCCCACCTAGTCACAGGTCAGAGCCGCCGTGAAAGGAAGTCCTCAGCACTGTGGGCTTGGAAATCACATAGACCTGGCTTCAAATCCTGGCTGAGCTCTCTACTACTACTAGTCATGAGAATTTGGACAAATTAGTCAATGCCAAGAGTCTGTTTCCTCTTACAAAAGCCCCCTCACTAGGTATTTGTGAGGACTGGGTGTGAAAATACTTAAAGCTCTTCACACTGAGCCTGGCAAGAAGTACAGGCCCCAGAAACAGTAGCTCCTATGAGTGTGTGGCACAGGCTCCCTGGGTCCAAGGCCACCTGCGGACTAAACAAGCTCTGGGGCCCCCAGGAGTACGCTCCGCTGTGCTGACTGCTCCGGGCGCCTTCTCCTGCACTGCTGGCCCCTCAGGGAGACAAACTGACACACCTCCTTCCTCAAGTGGAGCCTATCTGGGAGGAGAGAGGGGAGTCCAGAGAACAATGAAATGAAAAGGCCAGGACCAATGCCACCCTTCTCAGTGCCCCTGCCCTCTCCCGGGGACAGGAAGGAAGCAGGACAGCACACAGCCTCAGGATCTGGCCTTTGCTTAGTGCCAGCCACCAGCTTTTGTTTCCCACCAAGACCTCTCAGTTCAGCAACCAGACTATGAGTAGACGGTTTCAGTCACACTTCCTCTTGGCCCTGGGCCACCTGCTGCTTCCGCAGAGGTCATGAGCATACCTAGAAGGGCCCTCTGACTGCATGTGGGGTGGGGTGTGGGCCGGGCTGGGGTTTCTCTGTGTCCACAAAACAAAGCACGCTGACCAGAACCGATCCCCAAACCTCCCATGGCCGGCACCTCTCTAGCTCTGCCTGCCTCGTCTTGAAGCCCAGGGCTTCCTGGACAAACCACAGTTCATCTGAACCTTCTGACAACAAGAGGCATGAAGATGACATTAGTTCCCACGGTAACTTCTGTTTGGCCAGTGCTGTATTCAGCACCTCAGGCTCTGCCCCGGGAAATCCGCTTTGGCGGAGAGACAGCCTGGCTCCTGATCGGAGAACCAGCTCCTAGCTAGATGGGTGACCCAGGGAAGTCACCTTCTCTTTCTGGATATGCTTGGCTGCTTAGCCCAAAGAACGGGCCAAGGACTGAGGAGGCCAGAAGACAGGCCAGATGTCACAGGCCCAGAGGCCGGTGTGCAGACTCACAACCAGCACACTACCCTAGCAGCACCCTAGGTTCTGGTCACTGGGAAGGCAGGAGGGAAGTAGCGGGGCAAGCTTCCTTCCAGGGATATAAAGAGAAATCATCTATTGAGAAAGGACAGAGCCACAGAGCATGGTGACACTTGAAACACTGTAAGATCTGCAATTTCTTAAAATATTTGCCTTTAAGTGAAGCCCTGTGAGGAAAATGGGCTGGGAATTGGTCTTGAAATCATATTCTACTGCTCAGTCAACTCAGGAGGAGGGAACCCCAAAGACTCCAAGGCGCAGTGGCAGCTTTGAAAAAAAAAGGGAAGCCGACTATCAGGAGGGAGGGAGGAGCCTTTGGAGAGCGGCCCAGATCAGGGCTTAGCCCCTAGAGGCTGGTGTGCTTTGCCACACTGGCCAGCTGCTGACCAGCAGTGGGAAGCCTGGAGATTTGGTGACACAGTGCTGGCCACACACAACTGTGACACAAGTGAACAAAAGGGACAGGAGACCCCCAGGTTGCAGCTGCTCTGTCAGCCCCAGCACCAGCCCACCTGGGAAGCCTTCCTGATCACACCGTCCCCAGGCCCGCCCATCTCTGCACTCCCCGCCCTGCCACTGGCCACACTATCTGTGTGCTGCCCTTCTTCAAAGGATGCTCCAATCACTAGATTCTTCCAAAAGTGCCTTAAGGGCCATCAACAAGCACAGGAGGAGACTACCCTATCTAACCCCCCAAAATATTGACTCAGCTTAGTTATTCACTTCTTTACCATATTGAACTCTGAAAAACTCCCGGCTGTTTGCCAAAATAAGATTACTAATTACCTCATACATGCACTAAGAATTTATTGAACACTTACTATATGCCCAGCACTGTGCAAGGTAGTGACTCTATTGTCAAAAGACGGGCTGGGGCCATTTAAGACTGGGCCACACACGAGAACATACTCTCCTGGGTGCACCGGTGACCAAAACCCTCCCCTTCCAAACCGTGAGCTTCCTCTGTCTGGATGTTCCCCAGCATGGGGTCCAGTTCACGGCAGGTAAAAGCTCAATGAATGAGAAAAGGGAAATAAAGCGGGGAGGGAGGAGGGAGATCGAGCCTAACTCTTCCCAGGATGATCAAGCACACAAAGGCTCCTAAGGGACAATGGCTTCCTGGAGGTCCATCCGTCTCCACTTAGCACAGCTGAACTCGTGTTCCTCTCCTCCACTGTGCATCAGCTCACACTCCTGCCCTGTCTTTCTTCTTGCATTCCCTCCAAGTTTTCCATGATACACAGGAAACCCATACTTCCACCTGTGGCTAAAGCTACAGTAAAGAAAAAGTGTGTGAGAGACCCATGAGGAAGCAAACTGGGTCCCCATGTGGATATGCAGAGCCCACTGAGAAGGCAAGCAACAGGGGACAGCCAGTGGGGCCGGGCAGGGAACTGACAGAATGACAGCCCACGAACGAAGGACAAAGGGCCAGCGAGAGGTGGACAGCCCCAGAGAGTACATGCACGTTGAGTCCATTTAGGAGGACCACATCTTCCACCCACTTGCCAGAGCATAGGTGACATGGGTGGGGGGCAGGGGACAGTGTTCTGAGCAAACTGGACCACCATAAAAGGATGTCAAGGCAAGAACCTTGTGCAAAGGCGGTCTGTAGCTCAGCAAATCGGGAGCAAGGCCCAGGGAGTCACTCACAAGCAAATTGTCACAGATGCCACTAGCCACCTTCCCCAGAGTGTTGGCATCAAGAGGAGCCACCAGCAAAAGGTCCGCCCACCTCCGCAGGTCAATGTGGAGAACTGGGTCAGATCGCTGCTTCCACATCTGGCGGAGAAAGAAACGGGGTCACTGGGCTGGCCAAGCTCTATGTGGAGGGAGGGAGACGGGGACAACACAGGTAAAGGGCACAAAGTCAGGAACCCGAGGAAGACCACTGAGCAACCCCTGCCCAAGTCCCCGGCCACTCCCTCCCACGGCTGAGGTGGTAACAGCACTAGCTGTAAAGCCAACAGCCTGAGAGAAACCAGGCCTGAGGAAACAAATGCCTCTTGTCTTTCCAAGATACTCCCTTTATGGTTTCATTTTCAAGAGAACCGACATCTGGTAGGGAACTCCTCCCCTGTCGGTTTGAGGCGGATGCTTGGGTCGTCCAAGCCAGTGGACAGAAGAAATGTCTGGGGCAGTGAGAAATCGGGGAGGGGGGGAGCTGGGGAAGACAGATGACTCAAAAATGTTCTAGGCTGAGCTCTGGCTGCTGCGGCTCAGTGGATTGAGTGCAGGCCTGTGAACTAGAGGGTTGCTGGTTATTCTCAGTCAGGGCACATGCCTGGGTTGCAGGCCAGGTCCCCAGTTGGGGGCCGATAAGAGGCAGCCACACATTGATGTTTCTCTCCCCCTCTTTCTGCCCCCTTCCCCCTCTCTCTAAACATAAATAAATAAAATCTTTTTTAAAAAAGAGAGAGAGATAACAAGCTTAAGAATTAAAAAAAAAAGAAATGTTCTAGTCTGAGAATGTTTAAAAACGCCTGGCTGGGCACCCCTATGAAGCCCATACTCAGTGTCTGGTGAATTAGCTGGTGCCCACCCTTCTGCGGGAGAGAAGCAGCAGAGCCCAGTGGCTGGGGAAGTGAGGCAACTCTGGACGGCCCTGACACTGGGAGCCAGGTGGACAAGGGCAAGGGGAACAAAGCTCTTTTGTGGTTTCATCAGCCCAGATAAGTACAAGGACACTCCACCTCAGGCACAGAGCCAAAGCTAAGCTCCGCCTGGGGTGGGAGGAGACTACGGGCCTCCCACAGGCCAGAGCTCGCCAGATGTTTTCCTCATCATCTCTGCCCCAAGGGCCCTGACTGCTGACTTGAGCCTGGCCTGTCTGCTCTGGCCAGCAGGACTATGGGCAGGAGGACAGTCCTGTTCTGATGGAATGCAGCCCTGGGGCCCCCAGCACTGACCTCCCATTCATCTGCATCACTGTAGAGGGTAACAGGAATGTCCTGAGGGCTGTAGAAATGTTTGGCTCTTTCAGTTGTGACCACTGCCACTTCCAGCTGTCACCAAGAAAAAGCGGGGGTGTGAGGGTGGAAGGGAGAAACTGTTACCAGAGCCACTCCTGGAGGCCACGTGGGGCCCGGCCAGGCAAGCGCTCTCTTCATAGCTTGGCTACAGAAAGAACTTCCCATTCCCTGGCAGTTTGCATAGCTATTTCCGCTGTCACCCAAAGGTCAGGTCCCACCAGGTGTGGCTGTCTCACTTCCCTATCTATAGGGTTACCGAGGAATAAATAATGAGTCACCAACTGCCCCATGTTTTATACTGCTGCAGGCCCACCACTCGGATGGAGTGATGCAAGAGACAGAGCCAGGTAGGAAGGGGACACAGGACAAGAGGACCCCGGAGGCCACGGCAGGCAGAAGGGGCATCCCAAGTCCTGGGCTCCGGACCACGTAAGCCCTGCCCTCTGCAGGCCAAGGCACTGGGCGCTGGGTCCAGCCGTGGAAACTGCACCCATACCCCAGAGAGAGCAGGCAGAGTCCCGTCTCCTGCTTCTAGGGACAAGGACCCACAGGGTCGGGCTGCAGACAGGCTCCGGGAAAACCAAACCCATGGGCCCTACACTCAAGGGGCCAGAACAAAGTTAACCTTCACACTGCTCATTCACTAGATAAGTTAATAACGCAAACATGGGGGGTGGTTAAGGTGCTTAACAGAATGATGACTGTGAGAAACAGCACGTGGTAGTGAGCACGGCACTAGACCAGGTAGCTGGCAGGTAAAGGGTCCAGAAGAGGTGGCTGAACGGGGAAGGAAATGGGGAATCACACCTTCGGGGGACATTTATCCAGGAGGGAGAGATGTCATGGGTGACACGGACAGAATCACTGACTAACCAGAGCGGGGGTCATGGGTGGCAGTGTCCGTCCGCCAGATCCAGTCTGCTGACATGATGTCTGGCTGGCACGCGGTTATAAAGTTTTTTGAGCAAATATATACAAATTAAATGATTTTCTTGAAAAACAAGAGGCTCTGGCCCTGCTGGACCCACATTCCGACCGATAATGACTTAGTGGCTTGAGTCATGGTTGCCTTTTTGGATGGGGTGTGCCTGTGCCCACTCAACCTACTCCCCAGCCCTCCCTACCGTCTCCCCAAGGCCCCCTCTCCTCCCTTCTCCCCTGCCCCTTGTAGGATGGCATTCTACACAGCATTTAAGAGCAAAGCAGGAGTTAGAAGTCTCAGGAAGGCAGCTTACAAAAGAACTTCAGAAGGTCAGCTGTTTCCAGCTCTACTGGAAAGCTCTTGGACTTGTCCATTCTCCCTCTCACTTCTCCCTAATAATCTACCATCCTTGGAACTTGCCCCAAACCTCTGAGACCAAAGGTCGTTTAAATCAAACTCCCACTGAGCACTGGAGTCCCCTCTAGGACAGCCCTGAACAAGCCTTGTCTGGTTCTGAACGAGATGGCAAACGGACGTGGCTGACGCCCCTCCACTGCACAGCCAAGGGGCCGACACAGGTGGGGAGAGCAGAGGCAGGCAGGGCGGTGCTGAGACTCTTAGGACACAGACAGTGACAGGGGACGGTGTGGGGCAGAGTAAGTCGGAGGCAACTGTAAGAAGAATAGTATTTAACTTTAAAATGAGCAGAGAAAATTCAATCCACACGATAAAGGACAAGGAAAGGCAATAAAGAAGCAAAGAACACCTGGCAAGGATGAAGCATTAAATAAGATGGCAGAAGTCCTAACAGAATTATAATTATAGTAAATAGATAATGGGTTAGACCCCCTGATCAAAATTCAGACTCTTATATTGGATGGTTTTAAATCCATAAATCACATCAAAATGTGCCTAAACAGACACATTTAAAACAAAAAGGATATGTTTAGGTTTAAGTGAAAGACTAAGCTTTCGGTTGAATAAGGTGGATTAAACTTTGCTCCCTCCCAAAAGCCCACTGGAAGAAGAGTAAAGGGATTCTGTAAACAGCACGAACCACCTAAAACAAAGAGAAGAGGACAAAACCCAAAACAGAACAAAACGCAGTTCACACATGTGGACACATTTTTGGAAGATGGAGTGGAAAGCAGTGTTAGCAGATCCAATCAGATCAGATCAGACAAGATCAGTTCTTAATGAACTGCTCTGAACTACTTAATGAACTACTTAATTACTACTTAATGAACTACTTAATGAACTACTAATGAACTACTACTTAATGAACTACTTTGTTCTTAATGAACATGCAGGGAATAAAAAAGAACACTTGGAAATTAAAACTATGAACAGTGAAATCGAAAATTCAGTATAAGTCACCCTGGCAAATGTGGCTCAATGGGTTGGGCATCATCCTATAAGCCAAAAGGTTGCCGGTTTGATTTCCGGTCAGGACATACACCTGGGCTGCAGGTTTGGTCCCCAGTTAGTGTGTATTCAAGAGGCAGCTGATCAATGTTTCTCTCCCTCTTTCTCCATCCCTTCCCCTCCCTCTACAGTCAACGAAAGAAAAGGAAAAATCTATATAATTTTAGAAGAAATCACCCAGAAAGTAGAACAGAAAGATAAAAAGATAGATACTAGCAGGGAAGATGAAAAAAATCAGATCAACTCCAGGGTTCCGTGAGTTCCAGAAGGAGAGAACAGAAAAACAGAAGGGAGAAAACTACAAAAGAAATGAAATGAAATTTCCCAGAACTGAAGAACTCAGAGGTGGGAGACTCTTCTGCCTGCATGAGCCTGAGGGGTCCCAGCGTAAGGCTCAGGGAACCTGGAACCCTCTGAAAGTCTGTCAATGCCTGCACCCACGCCCCACACCTGCACCGACTCCTCCTGCTGATGTGTATGTAGTTTGCAATCAGCAAAAATTCAAAAGAGTTCTTCTCACCCATGTTTCTACAAAGCCACAAGCCCTGAACTGCCTGAGCCATCAACCTTTCTGGTCCCAAATGCAGTTTCTCACTTTTACCTGGTAAAGTCCACCTTTCCAGAGTTGGCCCACTGTTGGCTCAAGCTATGGAGCATTCTTGAGATCTCAATCCTGTTCCGCCTGGCCTGTTCTCAGCCAGCACCACCACCGTCAGTAGAGCCCCGAGACACGAATTCAAATCATGAACAGAACAAGATCCAGACCAGAGCATGGGGAAGAATCCTCCCCAAGCAGAATCTTTCCGTGGTTACAGACATGTGGACAACATCACCAGGTGGTCAGGGGAGGTCCTAAGATTACATCAAAACCTCACCTAAATCCAAAAATACTTCATGTAATACTAAAAAGCAAACAAACTAAAATGGATATACCTTATTCCCGGTGAGCACAATCAAGCCGGGGGACAACCGTTTCCTAAGTGCTAAAAGCTTCGTCTAATAGTAATCCGTGGCGCCCGCCCCCTCCATCTTTCTGATGAACAGACATTAGTCATCTGCAGCCTGCAGCCCCTCTGCTGCCTCCCGCACATCCTGTAGGTCACCAGCTATAACCTCAGCACCCCAAGAAAGAACTCGCCGAGGTCATGAGATGAATTATTCAACTTGGGGCTCATGCTCCTCCTACCACCATTTGACCTGCTTTTTCAAGCTCGAAAGAAAAGACGCAAACAAAACTCAGGTCGCTCTGGCTTCTTTCTGTTCATCCTTACGTCGTGCCACTGACCTCCGACAGCAGGCGCTGCTTGTCGTTCTTGGTCGTCCTGAGTCTCACCAGGAGCTGCATCTCACCTGGACCCGCTGCTACCTTCGTCTTAATTACATGTCCTTCTTTCCATCTGTTTTCCAATTTCCTTCCACAGGGGGTTTCTCATGCACTCATAGTAGCTTCTAGTCACTGCCTTATTTCCTCATGGGTACCACTGTTTTATTTCTAAGAGCTTCCCAGGCGTCTTGAATAATCTGCCACTTAAGAACGTCCCAGTTCATCTCTCCTATTCTGAAACTTAGAAAGCTGCTTCCTAAAGACCTAGTTCTCCCACTCACCCTCGCTCCCAAACTGCCAGACAGGTTTCAGGGTGAAGATTGTGCACAAGGCCAGGCTTCAGAAGTGTCCCTTTGGCGATGGCTGCTTAGGGGCTTCCTCCTCTCACTGCTCTACCCTTTCTGTCCCTCTAGGGCCCCCTCAGGGTCTCAGGGCCTTCATTTCTCCCCTCCCTGGGCCCTGGAAGGTTCCAACAGGGGGCACAGGTAGGGCTCCCACCCTGGGCGTTAGCCCCTGCTTGAGATCTGCCCCCTAAGCCCCTCCCCCAGGCTCTCAATTGATGGCTCTCAAGCTGCCTTCCCAGGGCACACACTTGTTAGGGAGTTTCTTGGGGTCACTGTCTTCACCTAAAGAGTAAGGTGAAAGGTATGTGATGGCCACATCCTTCCCAGTGTCCCTACCCTGACCCCACCGAAGCAGCCACCTCTCCTTGGAAGTGACCCTGACTTCAGTGCTGTCCAGCAGGCCTAGGCCAGTTTTTCTGGTTTTAAAGGGATGTCACTTGATCTGATTCACCAGCTCCATGGCCTTTGTTCTTTCATTTTCATTCTCTCTGCCAAAAAGTCCTGGGAGCCAAAGGCTGAGCCCCAAGTTTGCCACATTTAAAAAAAAAAAAAAGCAAGTTGTGCTACCTTCTAAGATACTAAACTACTCAGACCATTCACTCATTCATCCTGACCTTCCTCCCGGCCTGTGCCAAGGAGTCCTGGCAGGACAGAAAACTCCTGAGGGCAAGAACCTTCCTCGACTTTCTCTTAACACACCCCTGGGCCCAGGCAGAAGCAGGGCTGGGCATTTAAAACAATCTCCCACACACTCCATAGATCCTGAAAGGCAATTCTGTGCACAGTCTCCTGGCAAGACCACTGCAACAATCTTAATATCTCTCTGTGATGTGGCCGGGGCTCGGCCAGACCCTGTTATAAGAGCTGCCTATGTTTTGCCCAGCGTTCATAGTGATGTCTTCCTCAAACCAGTTGGCAAGACTGGTTTCCTTTTCTCTGCTGAAGAGACACCAGCAATCCCACCTGGAGTCAGGGAAGGGGCATGAAAACAGAATTTGGAATGAAAAGCCCTCTTCTACTTTAGGCCTCCGTCTGGCCCTCGCTATTTCTGGGACGGAGTATGAAACCTGTGGAGAAGGACTTCCCCAGCCACCGGATGAGACAAACGCCACAACTTGAACTTCTACCTCTAACCCCATCTTTAGCCGCGACCCACTATAACCATGAGATAGTAGCACCCCCTCCCCAAGTTATAACAACAAGAAACGTCCTTGGACATTGTCCAATACCCCCTGGAAGGCAAAATCACCCGCTCTACAGAATTATGTAACAAAACTCTCTCAGAAAGCTAAACAACAAAACAAACAAACGAGCAAAATATAGCCAAAGACACTGAAACAGAGAACAGGTGGAGAGTGACCAGAGGGGAGAGGGGAGGGAATTTCAGGGGAAAAGGGGAAGGATTTACAGGAACAAGTATAAAGGACACGTGGACAACAACTAAAGTGGGTGGAAATGGGAGGGAGGCGAGGAGCACTGGGGGGTGGGGTGGGCTGGGATGGGAGTAAAAGACAGAAAACTGTACTTGAACAACAACTAAATAAGTTTTAAAAAAAGATTAAAACCAAAAAACAAAACTCTGCAGGGAAGAAAATATGTTACATCTGAGCTGCCCCATATGGCAGCCACGAGACATATTTGGCTGCTGAGCACCTGAGGTATGAGTAGTATGACTACAGAACTGAATTTCAGTTTCATTTAATTTTAATCATCTAAATTTAAATTTGAATATGGCTAATGGCTACCATCTTACATAGCACTGCTCTGGCACATACAAGTGAAGAAAACCCCAATGGAAGCGCCAGCTGAGCAGCTGGAAGACAGCAGGTGTTTCTTGTGAAGTGGATGACGGAGGCGGCACAGACGGATGAGATTCTAGAGGAAGCACCAGCCACGACTTGACCCGCCACACAGAGCAGAGGCTCCTGACCCCGGCTGACCAACAGGGACACTGGCAGTGCCCAGGGCCTGGGGCCCAGCCAAGAAGCTGGCATGAGGCTGAGCATGGGCTGCTGGTGGGAGGTACACTCCAGGAAAAAGGAGCCTTGGTGCCCAGGACAGTCAGCACATGGCAAGGGAAGCTGTGGAGGAGGCAGCAACCATCAACAAATCCCCGAAGGGTTTCTGGCTGACTGACTGACTGGGTGTCCCAGCGGTTCAGAATGATGTCTCAACTGGCAAACAGTGACTAAGCCTACTGTGCACATAGGGGCCAGAGCTGCTAAGAGATAGGCTCTGCCCTTAGCAAGGGCTCAGTTTAACAGGTGGGTGGATATATATATCCCTAACCATAAAGCAAGACAGGCCAGGCAAGAATCCCCACGTTTCTGGAGATTCCATCCTCACAGCTGTGGTTAGCTTGAGCAGAGAAGGGAATGCCCAGGCTCGAGACATGAGCTCCTCAAGTTCACTCACTGATAGGGGGCAAGAGACCTTGCCTTGAGGCCCAGTTCTGCCAACTCACTAGCTGGGGGATCTCAAGCAAATCCCCCTTCCTCTCTAGCCCGTTTCCCCTTCTGAGCCATGAGCCGTTCGGACCACATGGCCTCCAGTGGCCCATCCAGCCCACTGTGTAATTCCAACAACCCTCTTGTGACCCTTGCTGTTTCTCATCAGGCGCTACCTCCAAACGGGCCTCTTGGGGAGCTGCTGTTCTGGTTGCATCAGCCTTTCCAGCCACCCAAGCAGGACTAAGCTGCCAATCCCTCTGTGCCCTTCCCCAGCAAGAGAAAACTCCTAACACTGAAACCAGAGAGACAGACTGCACAGGCTCTCCATGGGGACTTTGTTCTGGGGCATCAAGGAAGGCCTCTGACATCAGGACCCCTTGGCCCGGTGCTGGCTGCCCTTGACCAGCTGGCTGAGAGTTCATTTCCTAGAGGTACAGGCCAAGGAGGAAGGGGCCAGCCTAGCCAACAGGGCCCTGCGTAACTTGCAGCACAACAGATGAACGGACCAGTTTCCACAGCAGGAGCACGGAGGAGGCAGGTGGCCCCCGCCCGGAAAGAAAGGAAAACCTCAAACCAGGCCTTGTTCCTCCTACTTGCCTTTCTTCCGTGAACATTTAAAAAACCCCACAACACAAAGTTACAAAGTTACAAATAATGTTCCGAAACACCCCCACCAAAAGCCCCAACTGACTTTAAAGACAAAGTAAACACACATAGAGGGAAGAAAATTAAAATTGAACAGACCAACACACAATGAAAAATGCAAGGCTCCCTTCCTGCCCCCATCTCTCTACCAGGGTAGCCACCTCCAGGGGGAAAACTGCAGGCAGTGACTCACATGTGAACATTCGAAGGCATCATGCTACATGCATGGGGTGGCAAACTTTTTCTATAAAGGGCCAGGTACTATTTTAGACTTTGTCAAAACTACTCAACTCTGTGGCAGGGAGACTGTAGTCACTGGCAACACAGAAATGAGTGAATAGGACTGTTTCAATAAAACGTTACGGACCCTGAAATCTGAATTTCATATACTTTGTGTGTCTTCTTTTGATTTTTCTGGGTAACCATTTAAAAATGTAAAAACTATACTTAGCTCACAGGCCATCGGCAAGGGGCCACAAGACCAGATCCGGCCTGCGGCCAGAGTGGGCTAAATGCCGCACCCTGCTCACTCACGCACATCTGTCCCACGTGGGCACGGAGACCCAGCCACTCCTTCTTCTGAACCACAGGGCCCACCGAGAGGCCAGACCACCACTGCACACCACCTCACTATCGTTGGACATTTTGTTTCCTGTTTTTGGTTTGAAATTATAAACAATGCTATAATCAATATCTTTCTACATCTAAATGGTTATAAATATACTACACAGGGTTCAGTCCTATAGGTGAATCAAGGGCTGTCAACATTTGTAATTTCTTTAGTAGATAATGCCAAATAGTCCTCCAGAAAAGCAGAATTCACTTCATACTACATAGCAGTGAAGCACTGTTTCCCTCATCCTGATGGCTCTGAATGTCATGATGGGCATTCCAGAAATGTATCCTTTTCTAAGCCCAGAGATTGCCAGCTCCCTCTGTGGGAGGTTTTCTCTACCTTTAGAAATCCCCTTCTGGCCCTGGCTGGTGTAGCTCAGTGCATTGAGCACGAGCCTGCGATCCAAAGGATCGTAGTTCGATTCCCACTCAGGGCACATGCCTGGGTTGCAGGCCAGTTCCCAGCAGGGGACTCACAAGAGGGAACCATACATTGATATTTCTCTCCTGGTAAAAATAAATAAATAAAATCTTTAAATAAAATAAACAAAATCTTTAAAAAGAGAAATCCCCTTCTGGCCCTCAGCCCTGCTGATGACAACCTTAGCAAAGCTAGAGGGTCAACCGAAGGGCTCACACCCAGTTACATGACAACTGTGGAACTGCAAAATTCCCTGAAGTTCCTTCCCTCCAGGACCTTCTCTCAGGCTGCCTTTGGGTGCTAGTTCATTGTCCCTCACATCTAGAATCTTCTACCACTAGTGCCAGAGAGGTCTTAGAAATAAGTCACTTGAGCACCTTCTTTTCATTCATTAAATGGGTAAGAAAACTGAGGCCATAAATAAGAACTGACTTGCCCAAGGTCCCGGAGTGAGAAATCCTCTGTGCTCAGCTGGCCCCTGCTGTCCAGCTTCCCCCATCCTGCATAAAGGCTCCAAGGCCTTTTTACTAGTTGTACTCTTCCCAACTGCTGGTGTGAGTCTTGAGGCCAAATCTACCCCTCTCTGTCACCCCCTCACAATCTCCCTGGTCTGGCTCTAGCTCAGTAGCTCTGCTGGGATGCCTGGATGCAGGTGAATTAGGGGTAATTATGAACCAGGTCTGCATAATCACCCAACTCTCTGCAGCCCACACCAGTTTCTTGTTTGCTGGTCCAAACCCAGGTATACCAAAGGGAGCCTTGGCACGTGGACCCACGACCTACACAAAGAGCTGAGGACTGCTTCAAGGGACAAAGTCTGCTCCTGGCGGGGTGATGCAGAAATGGGGAGATCAGTGCCACCAGGGAGTGTGGGGAAGCGCTGAGCGGAAGGTCACTACCTCCAGGCCAACAAGAGGCAGGCCGGGGTCCCCATTATTTATTAACACCTCACGAGGTGTTAATAAAGGCAAGCAAACCCAGGCTTTTTGAGGAGCTGTCAACCTACATGAACGTGGGTCCTCCACTTGAGCAGGGGGACTGTGGCTCCCGTGACTCTTCCCACAGGAGCTGTCTCGTCGACCCCAACACCCACACATGGCTGGCCCAAAGGCCGTGACAAGGGGAAAGAGGGTGAAACACAGGAAACAAACACTGTTAAGTGCTTCCATGTGCCAAAAGCTGTGCCTAGTTTTTGACACAAGATAGCAAACTGTTTCATCTGTGTCCCCTCCCTCAGCCTTGAGAAGAGCCCAAGGGAATAGGTGGGTGTAGTCATCCTAATTTTAACCCAGAAGAAGCAGGCTCTAAGAGGCGAAGTCAGGACACTCCGTCTCCCAGGTCAGTGCCTTTCTGGCTACTTGATTTTCCACTTCAACTCCAGCCAGAGAAGAACGGAGCCCTGTTTCAGGCTTTCTAGTCCGTCCCTCAGCAGGCCAGGCTAAAAATCCTGGAGTGGCTGGACAGCCTCCCTGGGCCAGGCCACCCTTCCCTCACGCCCCCAAAGATGTGGCTGCGTGGGGCGGCAGGAAGCCTGGAGCTGCCATTTCCCTCGGCTCTGAAGCTGCCCATCTGTTTCCTGGGATAGGACTCCCCACCCCCACCCTCCCACAGTCCGGAAATTCACTTGCTCTGGGGCTATGGGAAAAGGGAACTGCACGACTCTCTCCCTCCCCAGGGGGCAGTGGCAGAGGCTGTCACTGCGGCAACCCCGACCGGGCCTCCTCCCATCACCGCTCTGGCTGGCCAGCTCCTACCAACAGTTCTGGGCACACGAGGGGAGGCAGGCCCCAACCGCACCACCAGAGCAGCCATGAGACTTTCCTCTTTTTCCTTTGGCCTAACTGGCATCCCGGCGGCTCGCTTTACTGCTTGTCCCAGCCTGGCGCAGGGGGTGTGGTAGCAGTGAGGTGAGGGACTGACTTTCGGGGTAGAAGTTTGTGGAAAGTAAAAATAGTGAAAGATTTTTCCAGCCCCGGCCTGGAATCCCAACATGGTCATCAGAGGCTGCTGCGAGCACAGTTTGAGCATCAACCATACAGGTGAGCACTGCCCCCTGCTGGACATACCGGTACCTCCACTTGCAGTACCCTGTATTAAGTGCTGTGCAGGTAACATGGAAAAGTACCACCTGCCCCCCAGCGGCTTGACACCACCCAACGAAACTAGTGTCCAACAGAACGAACAGCGTCAAAATGCAGCTGATGGTTCCACATCTTGATCGGAATTCTCTCCTTGATCAAACTCTAGTGAGCTTCCCGTAAGCCACCCTTTCGACTAGGCCCATCTTTGAGCCTTGTCCTCAAAAGAAAGAATCCTGTTAAGCTGGTTTATCCAGCAGCCCTCACCCGGATATCTGACTGGCCTGGATATCTCCTCAGGCTTCCCATTTCTTGATATCCCCCTGACATGTCTGATCACCCTGCCTCTCCTTCACCAAGAATTCTGTTGGGGGAGAAGGCCCTTCGTGCTGCTGTTGCTGCCTGGCAATCTCCATCCACGGACCTCCACGCTGCTCCTTGACTATAAATCCCCACCTTCCCTTGTTGTGTTCAAATTAAGCCCAGTTCTACACTAAGGTCTCTCTTCCCTGACTGCAATAGCTTTCCTGAATAAATTGTTTTTACCACTTTAATACATCAAATGAGTTTTAAAAGGGAAGGAACCTGGTCCACAGCCCAGGCATGGACCCTCCCTGGGAACCGAACTAGCAGCCCTTCGGTCTGCGGGACAACGCCCAATTCACTAAGCTACACCAGTCCAGTCGAGGCTTGCCTTATTTATTTATAAGGAATCCCAAAACATGTCAGCATGGTAGGTGTTAAAATCTCTATTTCACAGATAAGGAAATTTGCCCAAGGTCATGCAGCTAACAAAGGGCACAGCAAGGATTTAAACGCAATTGTATCTAAACCACTATCCTAATTGATTCACAAGCAGTGTAGGTGGGCTGCCTCTAGGCTGGAGGTTCAGGGCTGTGAGATCCTCAGTTCCCCAGCCCAACAACCTAGGCACCCCATAACTACCACCGAACTTCCTGAATAGTACACCTCTGTGTGCGTCCTCATTCAACGATTCAACGTGAACTGTGTACCATCTTTAAGCCTGCGATGGTTTAAGAGTAGTGGACAGAAGGGATTTCTGAAAAAATTCTATTCTGCGGCTTCAATATTTATGACATTCATGTTTCACGTGGCCGCACAGTATGTCTCATTGGGTATTCTTTGTGTCCGTTTTCTAGTTCTGTGCCAAAGGAAGGAGACGGCTGCTGGGGTCCCTCAGCACGAGCGTCACCCTCTTGCCATGGGAAGACAGGCACTAAAAAGAACCAAATGGAAATTGGAATGGTGGACTTGAGTCTTTGACATGTCTGGACTGGCTTTAATTTCATTTATTTATTTATTTTTGCTATGGGATACACATTTTCATCTATGGATGGCATGCTTGGGGTGCAGATCTGGAGACATTTAAAATAAAGGTGTGAACAGTTGAGTTGGCTACAAGGCCTGGAGCAAAGAGCTCTGAGCTAAGGCAGACCTGTTACCCTGAAGATTTCCAGGCGCTCGTGACAGCATTCATGCAGGTGACGGACCAAGTTGAAAGGCAGCTGGATGGATGCTCATGGGACAGAAGATGAATAACTTTAACTTGTAATAAATTTTATAAACCATAAATAAATAAATGTATACTCTCTTTGGGAAAAAAAAGAAAGAAAAGGAGCATAACCATGTGGGCTGAGGTACGCCAAGAAGGCTTCTACATCAATTTTGAGCACAGCAGGCACGCAGGGTAGTACACGGGGTAGTACAGCCTGGCACGGGCTGGCCAAAGCAAAGGCCACTGGGGCGGAGTGCGGGACGGAGGGAGACCAACAGACCAGCGAAGGGTGGTACCAGGTGAGGAAGTGGGTTGTTACCTGCTGGCTTTCACACTGTTTAGCCTTGAGCTCTTCCCACAGGAGAATCTGCTCCAGGACCCCAACATAAAACTGATCAAAGCGGAGACGTCTGGCCAAGGGCAGGGGGGCTAAAGCCCTCACCCTGCAAACGCTGCAGTGGCCCCTGGGCATCTCAGAACAGTTGGAAAAGCAAAGTTTAAATCAGAGTTGCGAGCGACGCATTTGGGCTGATAGGACAGCCATGGTGTCCAAGGAGGGAGAACGGAGCCGCGGCGTACAGGATGGAGTGAAAGGAGCCCGAGGTAGCAAGGGGGGCGTTAAGAACTTGCCGCATTTCTCTGCCCAGCCCTCCTGCCATGCCAGGACCTCAGGGAATCTCGGGGTCAACATATGGAAACCCATCCCCCCATTTTTACCAGAGCATTACTTTCCCAGTCTTCCCTTAAGCTCTGACCACACTACCTAAGCCAGCTCCTGGTTATACTGGCACACTGGTCTGTCTCCTGTGTTCCTTTCAAACCGACACACTCAGAAGACTTGCACAATTAAGAAAAAGAAAACCCTGGGCCCTACACAAAAGTGGGCCGGCCACAGGAACAGCAGTTCTCCAGGGCCAGAGGCTGCTGTGCTTGTCTAGTCAAGATACTCACTCCAGGAACGTCCAAAAGCCTTGACACCAGGAGAGGCAACTTCAGGGCTGCGACACTCCCTGTGACACCCACAAGAACGTGGAATCGTCTCTCTGCTGAGGGTGAAGCCCCTGGTTCCAGGTGGGGTCTGGTGGCTTCGAGTCCTGGAAGCCTGATGGAAGTGGGCTCCATCACGCCCTGCCAGGATTTAGAATCTAAGAGCAAAACAAGGGGTGCCCACTTTACTCACACGTCCAACCAAAACAACAGACCGGGGCCCGCTGCTGGGATTCCCGACTGGTCAGCAGTCCCAGCCTCTGCGAGCACAGTTTGATAAGAAGGCCGGACACCCTCAACATGCATAGGTCCATGACAATGCAATGTGCTCAGGACTGTGAGGAAGGTCTATACCGGGGGCTGTGGCTGCCCAGGAGTGAATGTCTGAGGAAGTCAGACACCAACCATTTGACATTCAGGTTGAGCCCTGAAGGACAAGTTTTCCAGAGAGAAAAGGAAGTAACTCTGCAAGAAGGAGCAATCTTACAAAGGTGAAGAGGCTTAAAGGAGGGTGGCAGGTTTGGTGAACAGGGAGTAGCCTGGAGGTGAGGCTGAAGTGTGAGGGAGGCGGGTGGGGAGGTAAGGCTGCAGGTAGGTCAGGGTTCATGTCGAGGGCGGTGAGGGCAAGGGTGAGTTTCCATTTTAGAAAGATGGTGCTGGTGCTGGTGACAGTGTGAAGGGCCTGCTGGCGGTGAGCCTGGGGGAGCCGGGTAAGGAGCTACGGCAGTGGGCCAGGCGGACTGACTGAAGGGAGTGGCAGGATGCCCGTGAGGCGGAGCCCTCAGCAACAAGGGGGCAGGGGTGGGGTGCTTCAGGGAGCTAAGAGATCGGCCTCTCTGTCTCTGTCCCTACAGATCAGACTGGGTACCACTCTACAAACCCAAGTTCAGAAAGAGACAAGCGTAAAGGGATGTAAGCCACCCCATGACACAGGTTGCTTGGTTTATTTCTCTGGCCCTCAGACGTGCTGGAAGTGAGTGCCCAAGATAACATGACAGATGGACACACCAAAACCTACATTCTCTAGGCTGGGCCAGCAAGACTTCCTGTATCAGCAACAAAGACTAAGGACCAATCACACCTAGGACTGGGCAAAGGAACTGTGAAAGACAGACACTGCCTTCAGGGAATCTGTAGATAAGTTGGGAAGACAGGAGCCACATCTGAAATTTAAGATGCATCCTTCTCTGAGATGCATGATTTTGGTAATCATTGATTCAATTTGTTCATCAGTTTCCTTGCCTCTTCCTCTCCACTCCCCTCTGCCCACTACCAGCACCACCAGCAGCAAAGTCCCTGAATGTGTGGCCAAGTCTAATTGCCAACCACCATGTCCCTGGTGGGTACTCTCTCAAGCAGGGTGGGGTTAAGGACAGACATCTGGCCTGTGAATCAGGAGCCCTGGGCCCTCACCACAATTGTGCCCTGGACCTGGTGTGTATCCTTGGCCCAGGGTACGTCCCTCTCTGGACCTGTCTCTTCATCTGAAAACACAGGTAGGACTAGGTGAACTCTGAAGCTTCTTCCAGAACAAACCTTCTGAGTCAGTGCAGGAAAGACAATGGTAATGGCCTTCTCTACTAGAGGGTCCCAGAAGATGCACTGAAAATGGGCAGAATCAGCTGGAGAGGGGGCACCAAGGTAGACTGAGGAGGAAGTGCCTGTGAGTTGCCCAATGGCTACCTCTGTGTCTGCACACCCACAGAGGCCTCCTTTTCACCTACAAGCCCCTTGGCTCCCTAGGGCCTCTTGCCCAATATTTGTTTTCAAGACTCAAGTACATTCCCTCATGTGTTGAGGATCGTGTGTGGGTCCATTATCCCACTCCCATCTGGAAGGGTCTCCCACAGGCCCAGGCACTTCAGAGCAAGGGTTAAACACAGTCCAGTTCCCTTCAGCAAGACTACCCCCCAAAGTACCATTTGCCAATGATCTCAATCTCTGCTCTGTATCAGGGCTTCAGTCAAGGCCCTGCTTGCCCAAGCAGAACTGTATCTGTTCCAGGGCCTGGGGAGTCCTGTTAGCACATGCTAAAATCTAGAGGGCCTATCACCCAGCTTCTTCTTCCCAGAACTAATCAGCAGGCTGATTAGCCCCCATAGTAGATGACGGAGGCACATTCCTGCCTGTCCAGTGAAAACTACTTGCCAGATCTCAAACCTTGACCAAGTCCCACCATTAGCCAACTGGTGCTAGGACAGAGAGATTCCAATAAAACCAGAAGGTGAATTTCATCTCTGCAGCCCCTGAACCTCCACATCAAGCTAATATCATTTCTAAGGAACAGGTTACTGAAAGCAATCAGTTAAACTTGGGGCAGGAATCCATGTTGGTGACCTCAACTATGACCCACAGTAGGTGGGACAGCCCAACATTTACTACTGAGCCTGCTGAGCAACCTTTGCTGAGGACCCCAAACTACCCACCGTTCTAGAAAAGTTGGGGCGGGGGTATTTGTATTTGAGGAATAGAAAGTGGGTAATTTAACCAACATTTGAAAGCATAGTCCAATCAATACATTCTGACAGTACCATGGAGAGTGACAGTTGGTAGTTCTTTATGCTCACAAAACATAAAAACCCAAACTAGTAAGCCTTTTACTCCACCCAGTTCCTGTTAGAACCACCTATTTGCACAGCCAAGGTAGCTGCTGACAGCACCTCATCTCCGAGGGCTCTGCTGTACTCACAGGGAACTCCTGAGCTGCAGAAAGAGTTGGCAGGCAGAGGCTATAGGCTGAAGGGATCTAGGCTGAAGAGGGTGGCAGGATGGAGGCTGTGATTACTGAGCCTCAGGCTCCCAGGGCACAAAACATGCAGGTAAACCACAGCCAGAAAAATGGCAGCTTCTCTGTCCTTTAGAAAAGCAGGGCCAGAGTAAAGAACCTCAGTTTGCGGCAGGCTCACGATGTAAGTCCCCTCTGATGAGTTTAATTATGGCAGAGTTAAGTAAAGGTTTCGGCGATGCCTACCAGTCACAATAAAGGCAGGTGTGGAGCCAGAGCAAAACCAGGGCTAATAAAGGGCCAGACAGGGTATGAGCCCAGCCCAACACAGGAATGATGAAGGGCTGGGACCTAAAACAAAAGCAGAATGAAACTCAGGGGTGGGGTGGGGTGAGTAGGCAGATATCAGAACACATTGAGAGCTTGAATCCTTTAGCCTAATGTCAAGCCCCTCACTACTGGCACCCGGTTCCTGTTCTGGCCTCCTCTCCCACCAGTCAACACACTCTACTCTGCCCTAGTAGTAATAAACCACATATTGCTCCCCAAGGGGTCAACCTGCCCCCAAACCCAAAGTCATTAAAAGGAGTCCCATGGCCACAGGGGTACTTTAAACCCTTTCTCTTAAGGAAAGGCAAGGAATGCTTCAGGAAGCACTCAAGACCTTGGCATTCTAAGACTGCTCTTCTCTCAAACTAGAGGCCTGCGTACTTGACTCTGTAGCACCTGTGATCCCGTTAGGCAACCCAGGTCGCAAGTTGGGGAGGGAAGGGGAGAGAGAGAGAGAATGAGAAAGGGGGATAAATTATATTCACACACGTGGGCTTCCAGCAAGGGACTGAGTGCTGCCACCTCTCACTCGCAGGGCGAAAAGTGAAAAACCCTTGTTTCCGAGACACCCCCACTTCCCCCATGAGAATCTCTCCCGCCCATTATCTGGCAGGGGCCTCCAATACTTCAAAAGATAAAGCATGAAGTTTTTCTCTGACAAAATTTGGCCCCGCTCTAGTTTTTAAAAGACAGTCAGTATTTTTAGGCAATCTATGAGATAACTGCATCATCCCAGAGCTCTCCCTTTTCTATTTCACCAACATTCAAAAGATAGTAGTTTTTACTTTGGATAGTCTGTATTCTTTTTTGGAAGCAAGATCACGGTTTGGTGGGCTTTTGTTTGTTTTGTGTGTTTGTTTGTTTGTTTGTTGTTAGTTTTTTTGTTCTTTTTCTGTGTTTTTGTTTTGTTTTGCTTGGCAATGGGTAAGTGTGGGGAACTGCTAGGGCCGCCTTTTAAACTAGATTAAACAGCAGTGGACAATCTCCGAGCAGCACAAAGCAAATACAGGAGCGCAAGATATTACGAACTGCCCACACCAGGCTCCAGCCGGGCGGGAAGAGGTCCCTAACGCTCCCATCCCTTGGGCACAGAAAGGAAAGTGAGGTCCTTACATGCTCCACAGCCCCTACATACACAGAGTCACCGACTCTGTGCATGCAGTGCATGCAGAGCTTCACAGATAGGAAAGTGAGGTCCCCCTCTCTCTCTCTCAACCACACACATACAGCCGCAGACTCACAGTGGCAAGGGAAGCTTTTCCGGCCTCTCTCCCGCTCCGTCAGGAGGACACAGCCTCCAAACCCTCAAGCTCCGAGTCCCCTTGGACTCCTCACCCTCGCCAGGGGGAATCTCCGGGTATCCCCGAAATAACGCAGTACCTCTACTGTCCTTCGCGCTCGCGATCTCACGAGAGCTGCTGGCAGCCCACGTGATCGCGCGACCTTCTGGGAGTTGTAGTCCACTTCTCTACCTTGTGGTAATTGTAGTCAACTCAAGGGAATTCCGCCCGGAACCCTGGCGGCTGTTCTTGGTTTTCCTGGTGCTGTCACCTGGGCTCCGCCTAATTGTCCGGCCTCCCACCCCACACCCCCATTCCACACATAAACACTACTCATCCTTGGGGTGTTTAACACTGAATACTTCTGTTTTAAGTGCAGGGGTTACAAAGATGAATCAGACGCTTCCCTGCTCTTGAGACAAGGAAGGACACAGAAAACTCCAGAATAAGGTCCTCCATGAAGCATAGGGGAATAAACAGCTAGAGGCAGGGAATGCCTCTAAGGGGAGTCACTAAGGATGAATCCCGAATGATGAGCAGGAGCTTAGAATGCCAAAACAGCAGTCCAGCCCGGACCGGTGCGGCTCAGTTGGTTGGGCATCATCCTGCAAGTGGCCGGTTCGATGCCTCGTCAGGGTTCCTGTCTATAGGTTGTGGGTTCCTCCGGTCAGTGCAAACAAGAGGCAACCAATGGTTGCTTCTCTCTCACATGTTTCTCTCCCTTTCTCCCTCCCTTCCTTCCCCTCCCTGAAATTAATTAAAAATGAAAAAACATTTTAAAACATCCCCCCCGCCCCGCCCCACCCCACAGCAGTCCAGATGGAGGGCATGGCATCAGCAACAGGAAGGTGTCTGGGTGCACTTCACAGCCATCCTTATTCTTCAGCACTGCACCCTGGAACTCCTTGTGCTTGTTGAGGCTGCCCAGTCAGCTGCCAGTCCATCATCAGAGCTGAGTGAAGCCACCTGTGCTTTTCCCCTGCCCTTGCAGGGCAGGGCCAACCCACCCCTCACCCACTTCCTCCTGAGGAACTCAGAACTACCCTTCCTAATCAGAAGGAAACCTCTGTGGCTATTTCGAGGCCTACTGATGGCTACGAAAAAGAACCACACAGAGGTGACTTTTGGACTCTGAGAATAACAGGCTATACAGACCCACCCTGCCTCCACACAACAAGCCACATGAAGACACATCACACGTAGGTACATAGGGCCAAATGTTCCCTTTATTATTGTTCACTCAGTTACCACAGACAGACACACTGGCTCAGGCAGGTCAACTGCCAGATGGAGAACGGTCTGTGTCTCCCAGAAATAAGGAGCAGCAGTGGGCACCAGCAGAATACAAAAGCAGGTCACTGGCTGGCTGCAGACCTGAGGGTTCCCAGAACTGACCTGGGCTTTCCTCCACCCCACCCGCAAAACCATCCAGCAGAGATGAATCTGGGCCTAGCCCCCACTTTTTATATTGGTTCCTTCACCAGGAAAGTGCATAGTTGCCTGGAGACGCAGCACTCCAGGGCCTGGACACGCTCAACCACACACAAGTAGCAGGCCTTCCCCAGGGCAGTCAGAGCACGGCCAGGTCTAAGCCAGGACAAAGGAAAGAGAGGGAGGGAAATCAACTGGAGGTGGTAACCAGCAGATCGTGGATTCCGGGCTGGTAGCAGGAGCACAGGCCTCCTAGAGTTACCAAAGAGAGCGGAAGAAAGGGAACCAGAAATCTGGGCTGGGGGAGGGACAGGGGAAGAAGAATCTAAACCTAGTGTATTAGGGGCTGTGACAAATGCTTTCTAGAGAGAAAGTGGTAGAGGAGGCAGCCAATTACAATCTGGCTCAAACCTAAGGGACCATTAGGAAGAGAACTTCCCAGAGGCCCTGGTTCCTCTTATATGAAAATGACGTACTTGGAGCTCAAAGTTCAGGATTGTACCTGGAAGCCCAGGTGCTGGGTTCTAAGCTAGAACCAGCCCACATTGGCCAAACAGGGTTTGGTTTTTCAGGACAACTGCCCAGGTAGAAGGGAGAGTGAAAAACAAGCAGTTATTCCATGAGTGAGGATCCACTCCACTCCAGGCCTCAGAGAGCCAGGGTCTTTACCGTAACATTCACATAATGCTTGAAACAGAATAGTCTTACAGGCCTGAAATCACCATCAAGGAAGAGAAAGGGGTTCTGGCAAGGTGAAGAAGGGCCAAGGACCAAGGCCAGTGAGCAAAAGGAGGCAAGTTATATTGATGTGAGGGTGGGGGAGTAGCCAGAGAGCCTCCCTTCCTACTGTTACTGACCTGAAATCCCACTCCAGCCATTACACCTGCTGGTAAGATTGGGCCTATGCTTCTTCCTGGTTCCTGAGCTCAAGTACCCAGAACTGCCCTGTGACCAAAGGCAAGCTGGTATGGCGGAGTCGTGCACTTCTCTCACGGGGCCCTGCCTGTCCTCTCCTCTGATCTCCCCTCCAGGCCCAGCCCTTTGAGCCTATCCCTTCTACCAGATCCACACAGAATAGCTACTGCTGCCAGGAATCCAATGGCCAGTCACCCAGAGACACCTAGTACCTCCCAGCGGGCTTAAGCCAGCCAGACTTCATCCGGAAGCCGATAATTATATACATATCCTCTGTTCCAGCTGCACATTTGACGGGAGACCTCCCAATTCTTCAGGGAAGGCAGGGTAGGGTGGGAGGATCAGGCCATAGCAGCTGGGGATTTGGGGAGAGACACAGGCTGAGGGGCTTGAGAGGGCTCTGAGAAGTGGGGGGAGCAGGGAAGGGAAAATAGGAGCCTGCCTCTGCAGGCCAAGCTCTGAGAATCAGGGAGATGACCCTGCACTGCCGTTTCCCAAAAGTCAGGTGCACAGAGGGGCTCTGCATCTGTGTGCCCTCTCACATCAGGGAGAAGAGTCAGCTCCCCTATCTGCTTCCTTCATCTGAGAATGGGCTCAGTCTTAGGAGCAGATACAATCGTGACATTTAGCCTTGGGGAAGACAAAGAAAAGCCACATGGGAAAGGAGAAACCCTGGGAAAGAGACCACAGGGAATGTGACAGTAGGAAGAAAGGAGTGGAGGAGGTTGAAGAGGAAGAGATCCAGATCCGAAGGAGCAAGGGAAGACCCCCTGCCTGTCCCCACCCTCCGACCCACCACCACCACCATCCCCACCACCATGAGGGCTTGATAGTGTTGCTTCCCAATCAGACTAAAAGTGGAAGCAGTTCCAGCTCTTAACCCTGGGGAGGGAGTCAGGATCTCTCTGCTATACCCCTGCCCCATGATGGGTCCCTGGGCCAAGGTCAGTCAGAGGGAGTGGCCTGGTACAGGGTAGAGGCTGGTTTAGTTCTCAGCATACATCTAGCACCAGGACAACAGAGACCTCTATTGCACACTACTTCACAGGGTACATGGACACAGCTACCACACGTGGGATGCATGTGCAGCCCATAGCTCTCAGAATGCTCAGAGCAAAATCCAAAGGGGCTAGGGGGATATATATATATCTATATAATCATATAGATACAGATATAGATATAGATATCTTGTACAAAGAGGAGAGGAGAAAGGACAAGGGGGAGGAGAAGAAGGAAGGGGGAACCCTGCTTGGTCACCACAACAGATGAAGGGGCTGAGCCCCCATTCCACCAGCCCTCAGCCCTGCCCTTCAGTAGGCTCGGCTGGCTCACATCTCATTGGAGTATGTGTAGTTGGGGGTGGCAGAATATTGAGTCTGGGGCTGATTCATGGCACCCTGGGCCGCCCCCATGGCTGCATTCTGGGCTGCTTGCTGCACATGTGGGTTCTTCCATGCCCCCGTGGTCCACTCCTCCTGAGCTTTGCTGAAACTCCCTCCACTGCCCCGGTAGAACTTATGAACCTGTAGAAGGAGAAGCACAAGGAAGGGTTAATCAAAAGCAGGCCACCCAGGAAAGCCATGGGAGTCAGAGACAACTCACTGTAAAAGCCAGTCCTCCCTCCCACCCATGCTGTGTGCACCAGGAGCAAAGTCCACTGAGACATATTCCACAGTGAGTCCCTGGAAGACCTCTGGGTCCTCCTATCATTTAGAAGAAAGGTTGTTACAGATCACAACCCCTTTCCAAAGCCACCCACTCACCCATGAGTTAATCACATACCATGCTGAGAGCGATGAAAGAAAAGACAGCCACAACTGTGAACATGACAGTGGGAATGAGCATCACCACCGCTGAGCCAACGTTTGTTCCAAAGAAGGAGATAGTGGCGATCCAGCCGCTGCAAGAAGAGGCCAGTTGTGGGGCTGCCCGGCACGGTGAGGGCTACCCCGGTGTAACCCCACTAGACACGGGTAAGGGACCATCTCATTGTCACATGGAGGGACCATATCACTGGATAGAAAGGGACCATCTCACTGACACCCAAAGGGCCTATGTCAGTGGTTCAGGAAGAATTCTCCCCATGGCTCAGGAGATGAGCTCCTCAGACATAAGGCTTCCTTTCCTCGGGTTCTCTCATGATGCTTGACACCCCCAGCCCCTCGAAACCACTGCAAGGTTCTCCTTCTCCTCCGATGCTATGGTTCTGTCTACTACCCTGAATCCTTTCACACTTCTCCACAGTTTAGGCAGTTTAGCACACGGAGGTAAACAAAAAGCATACCCAAGGTACCACCCATGCCAGCCCTGGGTCAGTCCCAGATACCTCAGTCTCTTACCAGACGCCCCAGCCTGGGATGCCCACAGCTTGGATGATGCTGATGACCATCTGGGCCATGAAGGTGAAGAAGAACGTCATGAAGCTGAAGGAGCTGTCAGTCCTGCAACAGAGGAGAAGGCTCATCACCTGAGCAGAGGGCCAGGGATTCACTGCCTTCAAGGCACCCAGACCCTTCCAAGTTTAAGTGAGTACACAATGGACAGAGGCCAAAATGGGACAGTGTTTACTCATGGATCTTTGCAGGATTCCACATGTTAGGTCTGTGCAACATTACATAGGGAGATATCTCTTCATGAATGGACCACCCACTGGTACATGGATGGTTGGCCCCACTGGCACAAAAATAGATGGGTCCATTGTGGCAGAAATAAACAACTCCATTGTCAAGGGGATGGACAATTCCACTGGCACCAAGATAACTAGCTCCACTGGTACATGGATGATGGTCCCATAAGCTTAGAGACAGAAAGTCCCATTGGTACTAGAATGGACACCCTATTGGCACCAAGAAAGTAACTTAATTGGCACATAGATACATGGTCTGATTGGCAGACATTTGAGGCACCATAGATATTCCAGTGGCACCAGAGAGCCTTACTGGTATATGAATGAGGAGTCCAATTGGCACAAAGATCAAAAATCCCATGTGACACAAAGTAGACACCCACCAGCACCAAGACAACTGGCCCCACTGATACACGGATGGGTGATCCCTTTGACACAGAGTTGGATGACCCCATTAGCACATAAACAGTGTCAGTGGTATATGGATGGCTAGGTCCGTTAGTACACGGATAGATGGTCCACTTGGCATAAAATAGGCTAGCACCATGGGTACAGGATGGGCAACTCTACCAAGATGAGTGGCTCCATTGGCAAAATTTAACATGCAGCTGCTTGGGAAAGCAAAACTAAAATCGGCCTGGGTTCTACTCTATGCTGCCCACACCCATAGGTACAGTGAGGAAGAAAGGAACTAAAAGGCAGGCTCTGACTCCCAGCCCTCCCTAGAGCTCCCAGGAAGCCCAAATCCTACTTGGCAGTCTGAGCTGAGGGTGAACTAGGAAAAGTAAGTTTGGGAGACAGCAAAAAATAATAATAATAAAAATAAAAAGGTGAGAAAATATGTAAAGAAGAGATAGGGTAGATGAGCAAAGAGGCAGGGTTAGGAGCCAGGGTCAGCACCAACCACTTACTTGAAGGCCTTGTAAATGGGCCGAAACCAGCAGACGTAGGAGCAGGGTGTGAAGAGGATGAGCCAGAGAAAGGCGAGGCCAAAGTTGGTGGCTCCCCCGCCTCCGATCAGCCACGCGAGACAGCCCACCAGGTTCACGGCCAGCGTGACGCTGTTCACTGCAACCCAGGAGCACACGCACACACAGGGACAGACACCAGACATGAACACAAACACCAGGCCCAGGCAGAGATAACATGAGCACCCAGAAACGGACGCACACACCCATAACTCAACACGTAACAATCAAATACAAGCAAACAGGGCAAGTAGAGAGATGTAGACACACACAAACACCACACATGCAAACCACATTTATACACATTCACATCCATAACCCACATCAGTGAATATATGCACACACACACAGAGTACAGACTGTAAGAAAGAAAGCTGGGAGCTCAGACCAGCCCCCGTCCCACACCTGCTCCTGGGGAATCTAAGAAACCCAGAGGACAAAGAGCCTCCGGAGCAGAAATCCAGAGCCTCAGACCAGCAAGCCCTGCTGAATGGCTCCCAAGCCTTGGGGAAGTAGAAAAACTCTTCTCCTTATAAGAATAGCCTCAGCCCCGGGCCCCACCAGAGCCACAGCAATCACTAAGGCCAAGGCACAGGACACCTGCCTTACATCTCTCACAAGGTAGAGACACAAAAAGGGGGAAGTAAAAGGCCTTGCAGAAACATCTTTTCTAGCCACTGTACCATCTGCCCTGCACTTTAATGGGACATGCAGTGGTGGCTGGGAACTCAGTCTTCTCTAATCCATTTCTTAGACAACTCTCATGCCACCTCCTCCAAGAAGCCTTCCTTCGCTACTGCAGCCTATTCATCTCCAATCCCTCTGACCTCCTGCAGATCTAGGCTGCTCTCACGGTTCCTCAAGTACAAATCCCAGCCCATCAACCGGACTAGAAACTCCCCAAGAACAAGACCCAGGCTCCCCCTCATCTGTGCCCACATATGAACCTTAGAATCCCAGCATCAGGGACCTCAGAGACTCCTTCCTCATCTGATGCTGGCACTAACACACACCCAGGTCTTCTGACACAGGGTGTTCCCCTCCTCAAACAGTAGGCTGAGTTCCGTTAAGGTTCCATAAAGACCTGCTGAATAAACAAAGGAAGGTGGGCTCAATCTTGGCTTCAAACATCCAGGCATCTATGGTACTGGCTTCTGAATAGAACCTGTAAGCATCTCAAGGGTTCAATACATTTCTTTGGGAGCAAAGCATCTGGCAGGTACCTAGAGAGGACTTAGGAAGACATCTGTAGCCCTTAAATCCAGCTCCTGAATGACATGTGCTCAGGGGCAGAGTCCTCAGAGCCCAGGGTCACGTGGAATGCTTCCCAAGCCTGCTCTGACAACACTGTCACCTGTGCAGGCATACTCGTCTCAGGCCCCTCTCCCTGCGCCTTTCATCTGCATTTCCTCCCTTCGTGTTCACTGCCCCCAAACTTCCTGGAACTTTGGTGCTCTCATGGATTTTATTTGCTTTTACATAAACCAGATATCAACCTGTTTTTTTACTGGTTTAACTCTCTTCCCAGTCCCAGCTCTCTCTCCAGCTCAGTTGACCTAGTTGCCTTTCCTGCAAATATTCTACTGCCTCTTTGGAACTGACATCCATGGACTTGGCCGCTCTCTCTCCAGCCATCAACTTTTTTCTATCTCCACTTCTCTCTTTTTATCTAGTTTAGATTCTGCTCTGTCTTCTAATCACATGCACCCTGGATGAGAAAACTCCTATGTGGATCTGAGTTGAATGTTACTAGGGAAAAAGGAGTGCCCCCTATCCCAGAGGGCTGGTAGGACCTCTCAGAGGGACCCTGTGCATGGCCCAGAAATCTTAGAGGTCACATTTCTTTGGATAGTGTCCCTACCTTCTGTCCACAAACATGCTCTCATTCTAATTCCAGTCTCCTCAAAGCTCCCATCCCCATTTCTATATCCTATTTTGATGGGGGGAAAATGGGAGCCTTCAGAGACAGCCTATTCATTCTCTTTCCAACATCTACAGACCTAGCCACACCTGCCCTATCCCTGCCTTCTCTCATGTTGCATGGGGGAAATGGCCCCATGACTGCCCAAAGACCAAGCCAGGACTTGAAATTGAATCTGTCTGTCCCCATACTCTGTCTACCATTCCATGAAGGACCTGCTGCAAAGACAGAATTCTTCACCACCTTCCTGGCACAATTAATCATCTCCCCAGGCAAGCTGCTACGAGCAGACCTACTCAAGGCAACATTACACGTGGCCGACTCTGGCTAACATCACTCTGCGAGTGTCTGGCATTTCTTGGGGCTGGTACCCAGCACAGGATGATCAGACTCGTCTCCCTGCCTATACCTAAGAGGTACCCGTGATCAGTCTGGGCACGGCCAAGTCCCATCCCCTAAGATGATACCTTCTCCACCAACCTTCCATAAACCATCAGAAACTGGGGCCCTCAAAATCTTAGAAGTGTAGAACTCCAGAGTCTTAGAAGCACTGACTACAACACAGAGCTGGACATGCAACCACAGCGATCACTCAACCAACACCCTCTTCCTACTGCTTGGGAAATGGAGCAACCAGCCACCTTGATCTCTTCTCTCCCAACTCCCAGCTGAATGCTCTTTTCTTTGAGCATTGTTCCAGTCAAACAGGAAAAATGAGGCTTGGAGGGAAGGATCCCTCTCTGAATTCAGAATATAGAGGTTTCTCAGAAAACTGCTGGGAAAGGAAAGGGAGAGCAAGAGACAGAAACCCTTATCTAGATGGTCTGTGAACGGGCTATGCGTGTTGGAGAAAGGAGAGGCCTAGATGGGGGGTGGAGAAAAACTAAGGCCCAGCTGGGGAGCTGGCCCGTGAGAGGAGCTCTTAGGGAATCAGGCAGGGAAAGATTTACTGTTCCATGCAAATGCTGCAAATGGGGCTGAAGGACAGGTGGCCTGCAGGCACCCCACCCCAATGCCCCACTCCCCCACCCAGCCCCCCACCCATCGCACTCACACATCCAGAGGTAGTAGAGGCGCTTGGTCATGCTGAGATGCTGGGGAGGAATGTCGGCCTCAAAGTCTTGGTAGAAACATGGCTTCAGCGGGATGAATTTGGGCAGCGGTGGGAAGTTGTTCACTTTCTCTGTGGGTGAGGCACATCGCATGGCATCACCTTGAATGTTCTGCTTCCCAAAAATCCGGCATCATCACTCTTTCTCTGGCCTAGGCTGCCCGTGAGGCCTTGTGATCACAGGCCACTTTGCTGTCCCTACCCAACCATCCTTGCTTCCTCTGTGAGGTTCCCAAGGTAACCTAAAGCCCTAAAGCAGTGTCACTGTCTCTCAGAAGAAAAACAGTAAATGCTATCCATTGGCTGTGCAGGACCCTCCTTGGCAGGGAGCCAGTCCCAGGTAGAAGGAGCAGGAAAGGTTGGTCTGGAAACGAGAGTTCCAGTCTCAACTCCAATATTCTGCTCTTGGGCAAGTCACCGCCCCTCTCCAGACCTGTTTAGCCAGTGGGGTGAAAGTTGAGCTAGATAGTCCCTAAAAGTCCCTCCAGCTCTGGCATTCTGTACCTGAGCCTTCGGAAACCACACAACTCAGAATCCAGAACGAAAAGGTCTCAGAGTATTAGAGAGCAATGGTGACAGAGGGGATAGAGACTATGCCACCCATGCCACCCATCAGTCCGATGGCCAGTAGGACCAGGGCATCAGGATGCTTGATCCCTGGTCCCAGGGTCAGAGGTTTGACAGAGGACTAGACAGTGTCATATTCATGGTCTCAAATAGACAGGCCTAAGGACGGAACCAGGGAAAACCAGGGACAAGAGGACAGAAAGAACCTGACCTCTAAACACTGGCGGCGGCGGGGAGCATAAGAGGACTAAGAAGAGGGGTCCACCCACACTATGCTAACTTGCATGTCTCACCCATATGGCCCACCCTCTCCTTACCTGCCATGATGGCACCAGCTGGCCCAGCCTTTTCGTCCTGAACTGGAAGGGAAGAAAAGCCAGAGAAGAATGAGGACCATGGCCCATCCTAACAAGGTCCCGCTCTCAGCCCCAGCAGGGCTGGACGTCCCTGGGGCAGGACACTGTTCACACTATCACGGACAGATGAACCCAATCTGCCTCCTCACAGAGATGCCATTCTACCAGCTACCTCCTTCCAGGCACTCATACCCTTTGCCTCAAGGCACAAAGACTAACCACAGAAAGCCCCAGGGTAGGAAAGAAACCTAAAAGGGGACCCCATGTGGGGAAAGGCAAGTGACAGAGGTAACCTGAGAGGACCAGAGACCTCTGAAAGATAAAATCCTACTCCTTGACCCTGAATAAGGCAGATCCCAGGCCTCAGTCACAAGTGAGGCTCCCCTCCCTCCTGCCTTTGCTTTCAGTCATATGTTTACTTTTGGGGGATTTATAATCTGCCAGGCACTGGGGAAACAGCAAGAAAATAAAAGGGAAGGATGATATTAAAACATAGGCAGCATATATCAAGGTGATCTAACCTGGTCTGAAGTAGAAGAGCCCTACAGAACACAGAGGATTTGCCCAGGGCAGGGCAGCCTTCTGGGGAGAGGGGAAAGCCTGCAGAGACCCTGAAGGAAACTCACACTTTTAAATAAAGGAAAGAAAGCCACAGGTGGCCAAAGCAGAGAGGGGAGGTGGACAGGAAATGATGCTTAAGGCCCTTAAGGCCCTTAGGAGCACGTTTGAAGGGGCCCTGAGGCGCATTTGGGGAGTTGGGGAGGGAGCCAACAAGAAGACCCCATGCCGGCTTAAACACTAAGAGGGGTGGGGCCTGTTAACAGGGAGCCCCATCACAGGAGGCGCCCATGAGAAAAGACAGGGTTCTGGGGAAGACAACAAGTAGCTGTGCTGTCTTGCCAAGTCTCAGGTGCTGTGAGACCCCAGACAGGGCTGCCTTGTAAGCACCGGGGACACTCCAGTCAGGAGTTCAGCATGGGGCCGCACTGAGACATACACTGAGTTAAGGGCAAGGAAGCGAATGAGCAATCAGCTCAGTAGAAGAGTAACTTTGGTGGAGCTATATACATCATCAATCAGAACATGGTCTACGACCAAGAGCTAAAGCAACGCACCATTTAAAAGCTGGGTAGAGATTTCTATAAAGTTGAAAAACAGACAAAACAAATCTATAATGTTAGAGGTATTGGCTTTGTGAAAATTTATGAAACATATAGTTGCAATTTGTACACTTTTTCTATTTGTTGTATTTCAATGAAAAGTTTGCTTTACAAAAAAGAAAAACAAATCCTCCTAGAGTTCCAGTCAAATTTCTCTGGATCCAGTTAAAAGTTTGGGGAATTATAATATTTGTGGACCCTTTGTGATGAAATCAAATACAGATATAAAAACCCAAAATATCACTTCCGGCCAAGATGGAGGCGTAGGTGGAAACACTGTGTCCCCTCCCACAACTAAATTTAAAGACAGCAAAGTTTTAGAAACAAAAACGCAGCCAAAACAGTGAAAATTGAACTGTATGGAAGTCCAACAACAATGAACCACTCAGCCAGACCGGTAAAAGGGGCGGAGGCAGCAGCGGACCGGGGTCGGGCAGGAAAGATAGTTCGGTCCCACGGACCCAGGAGCGGAGGCAGAGGCGGTTGGTGGATCCCAGGTGTGGGGTGGCGATGGGAGGACCCAGTGAGGGCGCAGGGTGGCTGGTAGACTGCGGTCACACATTCCCACACAGATAGACCCAGAGAAGGAGCGGACAGTGAGACAGACCACTCAGGCCAGGGCCCCAGCGACAGGAATTAGAGCCTGAAAGCACCAACTGGAAAGACTTTCTCAGGGTCGAGGGACGGGGAGAGGCTCCTGGGCTCACAGAGAGTTTGTTGGAGAGACCCACAGGGTCCTGGAGAGTACATGGGCCCACACACCCAGGAACCAGCACCAGAGGGGCCTGGTTTGCTTGTGGGAAGTCGCAGAGGGGACAGAAATCTGAGAGAGAACAGAGCAGAGCAAAGCGCCATTTTTTTTCCCTCTCTGACCCCGCCCCCACATACAGCATCACAACCCAGACACTGGGGCTCCTGGCCCAGGCAAACACCTAAGGCTCTGCCCCTCATACATAAGAGGTGTGAACAGACCAAACATTATGACTCAAGAACAGCTCAAAGCCCCAGAGCCTATAATTCTAAGTGACCAAGAAATAGCCAACTTTTTGGATGCACAGTTCAAAACACTGGTGATCAGGATGCTCACAGAATTGGTTGATTTTAGCCACAAATCAGAGGGAAAAATGAAGGCTAAACTGATTGAAATGAAGGGAAATGCACAGGAAACCAATAGTGATGGAAAGGAAACTGGGACTCAAATCAAGGGAGTGGACCAGAAGGAAGAAAGAAACAACCAAACAGAAAAGAAGGAAGAAACAAGAATTCAACAAAATGAGGAGAGGCTTAGGAACCTCCAGGATATCTTTAAATGTTCCAACATCCGAATTATAGGGGTACCAGAAGGGGAAGAGGAACAGCAACAAGTGGAAAACTCATTTGAACAAATAATAAAGGAAAATTTCCCTAATCTGGCAAAGGAAATAGACTTCCAGGAAATCCAGGAAGCTTAGAGAGTCCCAAAGAAGTTGGACCCAAGGAGGAACACACCAAGGCACATCATAATTACATTAGCCAAGATTCAAATGAAGGAGAGAATCCTAGAAGCAGCAAGAGATAAGGGGACAGTCACCTACAAAGGAGTTCCCATCAGACTGTCAGCTGATTTCTCAAAAGAGACCTTACAGGCAAGAAGGGGCTGGAAAGTATCCCAAGTCATGAAATCCAAGGACCTACAGCCAAGATTGCTCTATCCTGCAAAGCTTTCATTTAGAATGGAAGGGCAGATAAAGTGCTTCTCAGAAAAGGTCAAATTCAAGGAGTTCATCATCACCAAGCCCTTATTATATGAAATGTTAAAGGGACTTATCTAAGAAAAAGAAGATAAAAATATGAACAGTGAAAGGACAGCAAACTCACAGTTATTAACAACCACACCTAAAACAAAAATGAAAACAAACTAAGCAGGCACCTAAAACAGGAGCAGAGCCACAGAAATGGAGATCCCATGGAGGGTTAGCAACAGGGGAGTGGTAGGAGGAGAGGGGGGCGAAGGTACAGAGAATAAGTAGCATAGACGGTAGGTAGAAAATAGACAGCAGGGAGGGCAGGAATACTATGGGAAATACAGAATCTAAAGAACTTGTGACACATGGACATGAACGGAAGCGGGGGGAATGGGATAACTGTAATGGCATAATCAATAAAATATATTTTTTTAAAAACCCAAAATATCTACCCCAAAGAAAAAAAGATAAGCATGCTAGGGACCCACATGAAGTGATACCCTCACACAGCCGCATTACCGTAGCACTGTTTGTAATACCAAAAGACAGACACAATCTACATATCATCAATAGGGGGCTGATTAAATAAACAGTACAGTCATACAATAGACTGCTCTGCAGCTCTTTTTTAACATGCTCTGTAGCTATTTTTAAAAATACTGATATGGAAAGATCTCCACAATTACTAGTCATTAAAGATGCAACATGCAGAATAGTCTATATAATATGTTACCTTTTATTTTTTTTAAAGGAGAAAGGAGAATGCAGATCTATTTTCCTCCTTTTGACTCAACAATCCTTCTTTTGTCTATTTACCCACAAATAAGAAAC
Source organism: Sturnira hondurensis (assembly GCF_014824575.4). Classification (NCBI taxonomy): domain Eukaryota; kingdom Metazoa; phylum Chordata; class Mammalia; order Chiroptera; family Phyllostomidae; genus Sturnira; species Sturnira hondurensis. The sequence goes on from NW_028077960.1 coordinate 2,048,832, forward strand.
AAATACACATTATGCAACATGACACTATTTGCAATAGCAAAACGTTGGAAGTAACATAAATGCAACTATTTGAACGAACTATGGCACGCCATTCAGTGGAGTACTACACAGAAGTAAAAAACAAGGAAGATGATCTCTCTGAACTGCTATGGAATGGCTTCTAGGATACAATGTCAGGTGAAAAAAACAAAGTACAGACAAATATAGCGTGCCACCTTTTATGCAAGAGATAAAGAGACATAAGAATATGCATACTAATTTGCTTATTTTTGCGAAAGAAACACAGGAAGAAAAAGCCAGAAACAAACGATATGGAAACCTACATGGTGGAAGGGCTAGGATGAGTCGTGAGACTTCTCCAGGTAAAGATTTTTACATATTTTTGTACATAGAATGTCTTACATATTCAAAAACTTACACCAGAAATAAAAGTAAGCCCTCAAGTTGAAATAAACAAAAACTAATGAAGCTGGACACAACCACAGGAAAAAGAATTAGTCGAGTAACTTCTCACAGTACTGTGTTCTCTCAGATGGATGTATCTCAAAAATAACTTGGAAAATATCCCATACATCCACAGATTTACCGTTACTGCTGGTACTAATGTGGTGATTCTGAAACTTGGTCATAGGTAGTGCAGGAGAAAGCACATGAGTAAATGTGTGTGATTGGGAACCTGAGTCCTCACTGTTAAGAGTACGAAGGCAAGACACGGAATGTGGAAAGGTAAAAAAAGAAGATTCCTGAGATGTTGGATTTGAATTGGAGGCATCAGTAGGATCCCATGACTTAAAATGCAGGGTGCAGCAGAGGTAATGCCTGCTGGAGTGTGGTTGGTAGGGTCATAATATGGGTGTAATAATTTATATTTTAAATTTGAACAGTCCACCTAAAATGTCATATGTTGTGCTTGAGTGTGATATTGTTATGTTACAGAATCACATGTTTCTGATTTTGTAATAAAAAAGGGGTGTTATTTGTGCCGGACCATACATGTGGCTGGTCCCCAGCTGAGGCAAATACAAGGTTCAGCCTGACACGGTGTCCCACCTGCAGCCACATACAACCCAGGGTGGCTGTGAATGCAGCCCAGCATTAAGTCGTACATTTATTTAAAGCATGATGAGATTTTTTGTGATTATGTGTCACAATGTATTTAATGTATAGCCCCAGACAACTCTTCTTCTTCTGGTGTGGCCCAGAGATGCCAAAAGGTTGGACACCCCTGGTCAGAACATCTTGTAGTGACAGAAACAGGAAGGTATGCAACGAATGGGGGCATGTCAGCAGGACATCAGTTTGAATGGGGCTACCACCAGTCAAATTTTGGACAATTATGAGTATGCAAGTAATAATAACAATAATAACATACTAAATTTAAAAAAATAATTCATAAGCCCAAAGGGACACTCATTTTTAAAAGAGAAGGAGGCCCTGGCCAGTGTGGTTCTGTTGGTTGGATGTTGTCCTGCAAACTGAAAGGTCACTGGTTCAATTTCCAGTCAGGGCACATGCCTGGGTTTCAGGTTTGGTCCCCATTTGGGGCACAGGCAACTGATCCATGTTTCTCTCCCTCTCATTCTCCCTCCCTTTTCCTCTCTCTAGAGGCAATAAAAAGAAAAGGAAAAATTTAAAAAGAGGAGGAAGAAAGAAGCTCTTTGCAGAAGAACACTAGCTATAAATGTAAAAGGAATAACAGAATTAGAGAAATCTCCCAATCTTGCAATCGCTAAAGAAATAGCTGATTCAGGCAAAGATCCTCAATAGATGCTAAACCTTTCACTGGGCAAAAGATTGTTGGGAGGAAAAGAGTCACAGAGTCTCAAAGTACTAGCCCGACAATTACTTAATTACAAAAGGAAACAGGCTTTTATACTGTGAAGGAAGCTAGTAAATGCCACCTTAACCAGATGATCAAACTTAACCTTACTAACAATGGGACAGATGGACATTATGGCCTCCCAATGTGATACAGGGAGATGGGCACAGTATCACCTGTGTAGTGTTCGGGAGTGAAAATGTTGCACCTGAATCTAATCATAAGGAACAATCAGACAATCCCAAATTGTGTAGCATTCTAAAACCTACACTGATGTGGACTGTTAAAAAAATATCAACATCCCAAAAGACAAAAAAAATGTAGAGATAAGGGATTGTCTAAACTATTGGAGACTAAAGATACATGGCAACAAAAACCAATGTGTAAGCCTTGATTGGGGGAACACTATAAGAGCCATCACTGGAATAATAGAGGAAACTTGAATATAGACTCTAAACTAGATAATAATATTGTGTCAGTGTTACATTTCTAGGGTGCAACAATGACATCAAGGTTATGTAGGAAATGCCCTAGTACTTAGGAAATATGTGCTCAAGTGTTTAGGGGTAATGTATTATGATGTCACTTCAAACATAAAATAGGAAATTATGAAGAGATAGATATAGACAGAATCAAAGCAAATGTGGCATATGTTAACAACTGGTGAATCTGGGTGAAGCTATATAGTAAAAAGCACCCTTTTTACTATTTCTTCAACTTTAGTATGAAAGTTCTCAAAATAAAAAATTGAAAAATATGAATCATGTCAGTCATGGGTAGGTTACAACACACTGAATGAATGGAATACACAAGTGGGAGTTCCCGCCAAGATGGAGGCGTAGGGAGAGATGCTTCGCTTCCTCACCCAACCAAAAGAAGGATACCAACCAACCTAAAAACTAAACAACCAGAAGTGCCAGAAAATCAAACTGCATGGAACTCCGACAACCGAGGAGTTAAAAAAAACATTCGCCAAGACTGGTAGGTGGGCAGCCGAGTAGAAAGGCTGAGCAGGGCAAGGCAGTGAACCGTGCAGGCCAGGCAAGGTGGAGCTGGCTGAACAGGAAACTAGACTCAAAGCCAGCTGTAAACTACTGTGGGCGTTGTCACCGCAGGAGAAACTCCCTGTCTCACACTACAGAGTGTTGGTTGGAAAATGGGGCCAGAACGGAGCAAACAAGCCACACTGTTCCCTCTCTGACCCCACCCCCACAGACAGTGCCACAACACAGTGAAGAGGGTTGCCTCGCCCCATGAATACCAAAGGTCCCTCTTCCTGACAATATAACAGGTGTGCCAAGACAAAGAAATATGGCCCAAATGGAAGCACAGATCGAAACTCCAGAAAAAGAACTAAGTGACAAGGAGATAGCCAACCTATCTGATGCAGAGTTCAAAACACTGGTAAACAGATGCTCTCAGAACTAATTGAGCTCAGTTGCAAAATGAAGGAACAAATGAAGACAACACAAAGTGAAATAAAGCAAAATATACAGGGAACCAACAGTTAAGGGAAGGAAAACAGGACTCAAATCAACAATTTGGAACAAAAGGAAGAAATAAACATTCAAATGGAACAGAATGAAGAAAAATGAATTCGAAAAAATGAGGAGAGGCTTAGGAACTTCTGGGACAACTTTAACACTCTATCATCAGAATTATAGGGATGCCGGAAGGAGAAGAAAAAGAGCAAGAAGTTGAAAACTTATTTGAACAAATAATGAAGGAAAACTTCCCCAATCTGGCGAAAGAAATAGACTTCCAGGAAGCCCAGAGAGTCCCAAAGTGGACCCAAAGAGGAACACACCAAGGCACATCATCATTAAGTTACCCAAGATAAAAATAAAGAGAGAATCTTAAAAGCAGCAAGAGGAAAGGAGAGAGTTACTTACAAAGGCGTGCCCATAAGGCTAACACCTGATTTCTCAAAAGAAAACTTGCAGGCAAGAAGGGGCTAGAAAGAAGTATTTCAAGATTACTCTCTCCAGCAAAGCTATCATTTAGAATGGAAGGGCAGATAAAGTGCTTCCCAGATAAGGTCAAGTTAAAGGAGTTCATCATTACCAAGCACTTATTATATGAAATGTTAAAGGGACTTATCTAAGAAATAGAAGAAGATAAAAATTATGAATAGTAAAATAACAACAAATTCACAACTATCAACAGCTGAACATTAAAAAAAAAAACAAGAGGACTTCCGCCAAGATGGAGGGATAGGTGGAAACACTGTGCCTTCTCCCACAACCAAGTTTGAATACAACAAAGGTTTGGAGAAACAAAGACACAACCAAAGGACAGAAAATTGAATTATACAGAAGTCTGACAACATCTAACCGTTCAACGGGGACGGTAAGAGGGGCGGAGCCAGCAGCGACCAGAGTCCGGCAGGACAGGGCCCCCGACCCAGGCGCGCAGGCAGCCCGGACCCAGTCAGGGTGCGGGGCAGACTGACCGAGGTCACACATTCGCGCACAGTGAGACAGACCAAGCAGGCCCCAGGGGGTGAGGGCTGACTGCGGTGACACACTCGAGTGCAGTGGGACGAAACGCGTGGGCCCAGTGACGGCAGCAACTGCGGCACCGGTGAGGGCCTCGGCGGCAGACGGGACGCCATAGTCCCTCTTTGACCCGCCCCCACATACAGCGTCACAACCCAGCGACTTAGTTGCCCTGTTCTAATGAACACTTTAGGGCTCTGATCCTGCTATGGAACAGGCACGAACAGCCCAAAAGATGGTGCAAGAAGAACTCAAAGTCCCAGAGCCAATAACTCTAAGCGACCGAGAAATTGCCAGCCTCTCAGAAGCACAATTCAAGACACTATTTATCAGGATGCTCACAGAACTGGTAGATTATAGTCACAAATTAGAGGAACATATGAAGGCTAAACTAATTGAAATGAAGGGAGATGCACAGGAAACCAATAGTGATGGAAAGGAAACTGGGACTCAAATCAATGGAATGGACCAGAAGGAAGAACAAAACATCCCACCAGAAAGGAATGAAGAAATGAGAATTCAAAAAAATGAGGAGAGGCTTAGGAACCTCCAGGACATCTTTAAACGTTCCAACATCCGGATTATAGGGGTACCAGAAGGGGGAAAGAAACAGCCACGAGTGGAAAACGTATTTGAACAAATAATAAAGGAGAACTTCCCCAGTCTGGCAAAGGAAATAGACTTCCAGGAAATCCAGGAAGCTCAGAGAGTGCCAAAGAAGTTGGACCCAAGAAGGAACACACCAAGGCACATCATAATTACATTAGCCAAGACCAAAATGAAGGAGAGAATCCTAGAAGCAGCAAGGGATAAGGGGACAGTCACCTACAAAGGAGTACCCATCAGACTGTCAGCGGATTTCTCAAAAGAGACCTTACAGGCAAGAAGGGGCTGGAAAGAAGTATTCCAAGTCATGAAATCCAAAGACCTACAGCCAAGATTGCTTTATCCAGCAAAACTTTCATTTAGAATGGAAGGACAGATAAAGTGCTTCTCAGATAAGGTCAAGTTCAAGGAGTTCATCATCACCAAGCCCTTATTATATGAAATGCTAAAGGGACTTATCTAAGAAAAAGAAGATGAAAAATATTAACAGTGAAAGGACAGCAAACACACAGTTATTAACAACCACACCTAAAACAAAAGCAAACCAAGAGGACAGCTAGATCAGGAGTGGAACCATAGAAATGAAGAACACATGGAGGGTTAGAAACAGGGGGGTGGGAGGGGGAGAAGGGAGGAGAAGGTACAGAAAATAGCATAGATGGTAGGTAGAAAATAGATAGGGGGGAAGGCAAGAATAGTAGGGGAAATATAGAATCCAAAGAACTTGAGACACGTGGTTATAAACTAAGGGGGGGAGAATGGTGGGGGAGGGAGGGTGCGGGTGGAGGGGAATGAAGGGGGGGAATAGAACAACTGTAATGGTATAATCAATAAAATATATTTTAAAAAAACAAGAACTTAGCAAACAACTAGAACAGGAACAGAATCAGAGAAATGGACATCACATGGAGGGTTTTCAGTGGGGAGGGGGAGAGGAAGAATGAGGAGGGAAAGGTAAAGGAAGAAGAAGCATAATTGGTAGGAATAAAATAGATGGGGAGAGGTAAAGACTGGTACAGGAAACAGAAGTCCAAGTACAACCCATGAACAGGAACTACGTGGGGTGGATGCTGGAGGGTTGGGGGTGCAGAGCAGAGTGGGGATAAAGGGGAGATAAAGCCTATAATAGCATAATCAATAAAATATACTTAAAGAAAGAAAAGAATACACAAGTCTAGGATGACATACAAAAGAAAGAGAGAGAAGAAAGGAAAAAATTCTAATAATAGAATCAGAATTTTAAAAAATCATCATTTGCAACCCTTGTGTAAGAACTCATACAAATAAGGATGATCAATGGCTGCTAATAGGAGTGTCCCACAGTTTGAGTGCCACCCCTCAGATTACTTATTAATCACAACGGAGAAAGAGTACTTCAATAATGAGAAGATCTGAAAGACCAAACGACCAAGCTTAGCATTTCTGATAATGGGACCAAATGACATCATGTACCTCCCGACTGTGATACACACAGAAAGATACAAGGTCATCTATGTAGCACTGTTGCCAAAATGTTTAGTTTCAAAATACTAAGAAAAAACAATCTGAAAAATCCAGATTGTGAGAAATTCTCCACAGCAAATAAATGTTGATGTCACAAAAGACAAAAATTGGTAAAGGAAAAAAATTAGAGGGCTTAGAGTCATGCAACTAAATGCAACGAGTGATCCTGTAGTGAATCCTGGATTTCTAAATCACATCTCTAAGGGACATTTTTAGGACAAGTAGAGAAATTTGAACATAGATTGCATAGCACGTATCATTGTTCAGTGTTAAATTTCTTAGATGTTATAGTTACCCGGGAGAATACCTTTGTTCTTAGGAGATAAATGCTGAAGTACTCAAAGGTACAGTGTCTTATCTGCAACTTACTTTCAACTTGTTCTGCAAAAGAAAAAAAAGGTAGGCAAAGTAAATGTCACAAAATATTAAAAATTGATGAATCTAGGTGATGTACCTTAGAACAAGTGTTCATTGCACTGTTCTTTAAACCTTTCTACAGCTTTGAAATTTTTCAAAGTGAAACATTAGGGGAAAACATACACTAACACAGAGTGGGGCATAAATAGGTTTACAGTTGTGTTTATGCAAAATGGTTTATTCTTATATTATTATTTATTAATTATTGTATTATTTTCCATACAAACAACTGTAAACCTACTTTTGCCCCACCCTGCCTATTTGTATTTGGTAATATGTACACAAAGAATCTCTAGTAGCATATCAAGAAAAAAATAATTGTGGCTCCCTGGGGGACAGAGAAGACTGAATTGTTACTACATATCTTTATGCCATCTACCCCAAGACACCATGGGTTCTAAGATAGATTATTAATTTTATTTACCAAAAGAAAACAAAAATACTGCCAACTTGTAATTATAAGATCCCCCAAATTTTAAGACACAGACACTAAAATGCTTTCAGAAATATCCAAATGTTCATCTTAGAACTGATAAAATTCAGGACATCTTTTCAAATTATGAATCATGTAAATGTATTATCTGTTAAAAAATTAACGATGATACCCAAGCTTCAAGATCTCCAAGATGGCAGCCTAGGTAAACACAACTCTCCTCCTTGCACAACCACAGCAAAATTACAACTAAACTATAGATAAACCATCACTCAGAACCAGCAGAAATCAAGTGGAATGGAAGTCTTGCAACCATGGAATTAAAGAAGAAACCACACCCATCCAGACAGGTAGAAAGGGCAGAGATGGTGAGACACAGATTGAGCTGGTCCCACACAAACTTAAAGCAGATAAAAATCAAGAGGGATATCTCAGGAGAGAGGAGTCCCAGCCCCACACCAGGCCTCCCAACCCAGGGTTCCAGTGACAGGAAGGTAAGTCCCCATGGCTTCTAGCTGTAAAAGCCAGTGGAGATTGAGTCGGGGGAAGAAACTGCTGGACTTCCAGGCAGAACCCAAGAAGGCACCAGAGCCCTGCTAAAGTAAGCCCTGCTCTGTGGAGTGGGCTCCTGCACAGCTAATCCTCCACAGAGGGTGGAGGTTGGTGGTCACAGCCAGTCCTTGCAGCTGACTGACCTTAGTAAATCCCTTCCATTGATCTGCCAACAGCATCAAGGGTCAACTATAAGAGGAGGGTGTACTCAGCCCACATAAAGGGTATACCTCAAATACCCAGCTTGGGTGATTAGGGAGGCTGTGCCACTGAACCCCACAGGACCCCTAGTACATTAGGCCATGCTATCAAGACAGGGAGTCACAACAGCTCTACCTAATACAAAGAAACAAACACAGAGCGGCTGCCAAAATGAGGAGACAAAGAAAATGGCCCAAATGAAAGAACAGAACAAAACTCCAGAAAAAGAACTAAACAAAATGGAGATAAGTAATCTTTCAGATGCAGAATTCAAAACACTGGTTATAAGGATGATAAAGCACGTGTGAGTATCTCAACAATGTAAAAAAGATCGAGACAGCAATGAAGGATTCACTAATTGAAATAAAGAACAATTTAGAGAATCAACAGGGTGGATGAAGCCAAGAATCAAACCAATGATTTAGAAAACAAGAAGCAAAAACAACCAACCAGAACAAGAAGAAAAAAGAATCCAAAGAAATGAGGATAGTATAAGGAGCCTATAGAACAACTTCACGCATACCAACATTCACTGGTATGCCAGAAGGAGAAGAGAAAGAACAAGAAACTGGAAATCTATTTGAAAAAATAATGAAAGAAAACTTCCCTAATTTGGTGAAGGAAATAGACATACAAGTCCAGGAAGCACAGAGAGTCCCAAACAAATGGATGCAAAGAGGCCCACACCAAGACACATTATAATCGAAATGCCAAAGGTTAAAAATAAAAACAAAATCTTAAAAGCAACAAGAAAAAATCAAGTAGTTATCCAAAGGGAGTTCCCATAAGACTGTCTGATTTCACAAAAGAAACTTAGCAGGCTAGAAGGAATTGACAAGAAGTATTCAAAGTAATAACAGCAAGGACCTACAACCAAGATTACTCTATCCAACAAAGCTATCACTTAGAACGGAAGGGCAGATAAAGACAAGAAAAAGGTAAAGAAGTTAATCACCACCAAACCAGTATTATATAATATATTAAAGGAACTTATTTAAGAAAAAGATCAAAATTTTGAATAATAAAATGATAACAAATACGTATCTATCAAAAATTAAATGTAAAAAACAAACTACCATATTTTTTGACTATATGATGTACCTAGGTTTTAGAGGAGGAAAATAGGGGAAAAATTTGAAACAAAAAATGTGGTAAAATATTTAATAACATAAATAACATAGTATTTCACCAATGTAAATGTAAACAGAACTCACCACTTTCGCACAACCTGTGTGGCTCTGCAGCTGTTGCCAAATTACATCCCCCATCATCCCAACCTGTCCAAGCATGACGGGAGTTGTAGTTTTGCAACAGCTGCAGGGCCTGACCCTGTAGTGGAATTTGGCTGTTAATGTTAATGGGGGACACACCAGTCATGTGATGGAGGCACATACAGTGCTGCAGGCTTTCTTCTCTTAACATGCCTGCACCATCTGTACCCTCCTCCCTAGCACTGTAATATGCCGCAGTGGGGACTCCGCTTCTGCCTCCCTTGCTTCACACCACCAGAACCCCCTTTTCTCAGCCCAGATCTAGCAGCATCACCCCACCCCTGCCACAGCCAGCTTCCTGCAGCAGCAACCCTACTCCTGCCTCCCGTGACCCTGCTCCACTGCCGCATCCCCCACAGCGAACCAGGCAAGCTACATTCGAACTATAAGATGCACCCCCCTTTCCTCGCAAATTTGGGGGGGGTGCAAGTTATAGTCCAAAAAAATACAGTAAGCCAATAAGTGAAAAAGAAACAAAATCATTGATATGGAGAACCCTTTGGTGGCTGCCAAACGTGGAGGGAATAGGTGAAAAGGTGAAGGGATTAAGAAGCACAAATTAGTATTTACAGAATAGTCATGGGGATGTAAACTACAGTATAGGGAACGGAGAAGCCAAAGACCCATGGACATGAACAAATGTGTGGAGATTGCCTGAGGGAGTGGGGGCGGGTGGGTGAGGGGGACAAAGAGGGGAAAACTGGGACAACTGTAATAGCATAATCAATAAAATAGAATTTAAAAATAAATAATGAAAAAAAAAAGTAGTCAGAAGAGGATGAGCTGGAGGAACACCAGGAGAGTGGGGTCTCCAAAGTGAGGTGTAGACAGTGAACAAATACAACAGCCTGAAAAGAGCTGGGCTGAAAGTGTTCATTATTCTCAGTAACATCAAGTCATCTGTAGTCCCAGCAAAAACTGTTTTGGTGACGTGGGACTGGGAGTAGTAGCCAAATCAGGTCTGCAGTTGAACAGGTAAGCAGGTATAGACAGGTCTTTGAATAAGGCTACTTATTCCTAGAAAGAGAATAGAGAGGGTACCACCTACATGGGAGATGGAGTCCAGGAAAGGCTAGGCTAAGGACTGTTTGTTTAAGATGGAAATAAGCCAGAGATGTAAAGGATCCAAGGAAAAGTTGCAATTACAATAGACAAAGGTTGACCCTGAAAAGAGAAGCATGAGATCCAACGAAAGGAGATAAGACAAGCCGCGATCCTAGTAAGTAGGAAGGAGAACATGATACAAGCGGATGCACGTAGATTTAAGGCCTTGGAAAGGAGAGTGAGTTCCATGTATCTGCTTCAATTTTCTCTCTAATGTCAGAGAGAGTTTGGAGTTGAGAGAGGAAGTCAGAGTAGAGGACCCAGTGAAATTAATGAGAAATTGCAACACAGTCTAAGAAGGGCTCTGGGAGAGTAAGTACAACAAAACTGTGAGAACACAGAGGAGTAACTCCCTGGTCTGTCCTGGAAGTAGGGAAGGCTTCATAAGAGTGAATCCTGAAGGATAAGAGTTGGCTAGGGAAAAAAAAAATCAAGAGGGCGGTATGGAGATCAGGAGAGCAACAGCATGGTATATGCAAGGAATAGAAAGAAGTAGAGCAAAGATGAAACTCAAAGTGGAAGGCAGGACAGAAAGGCAAAAATAGGGTTTAATAAATGGAAGGGGCTGGGTCATACTGGCCTTGAAGGATGATTTGAGCTTTATTCCCAGATTTCTGCCAGCCACTAAAGGACTCTATGCTTCTTCTTTTAAAAAATATAGCCTTGTCCCAAGTGGTGTGGCTCAGTTGGCTGGGCATCAGACGGCAGAGCTAATGGCCATCGGTCCAATTCCTGGTCAGGGCACGTGCCTGGGTTGTGGGCCAGGTCCCTGGTTGGGGGCATGTGAAAGACAACAGATCGATATTTCTCTCTCTCACTGATGTTTCTCTCCCTCTCTTCCCCTCTCTTAAACATAATAAAAAAATTTTAAAATAAAATAAAATATATAGCCTTAATTTTTTTCAACAAAATGAAAATATGTTGCTTTTCAGCCATGTAGAAAAATATCTGTGCCCTGCCCTGGCTGGCGTGGCTCAGTAGATTAAGCATGGCCTGTGAAACTAAAGGTTCAATTCAGGTCAGCACACATGCCTGGATTACAGACCAGGTCCCCATGTGGGGGGGTGCAAAAGGCAACTAATTGCTGTTTCTCTCCCACATCAATGTTTCTTTCCTTGTCTGTGGGTTCAGTTCCCAATTGGGGCACATATAGAAGGCAACTGATCAATGTTGCTCTCTCACATCAACGTCTCTCTCTCTCTCTCTCCCCCCCCCCTCTTTCTCTCCCTGTCTTTCTCTCTCTCCAAAATTCAATAAACATATCCTCAGGTAAGGATTATACATATATATTTAATGGTGTGTCCAGAAAGTATCCATCCGTGCAATATGAAAAATAGAGACATTTACTGAAGAAGACACAAGAAACACTGTACACATGACAATGATGCCTCAGTCCCCTTCAAAGTAGGCACCTTGGGACCTCACACAGTTCTCCTAGCATCTCTTCCACTGTTCGAAACACTCTGCAAAATCTTTTGCTGGAATCACCAACAGTTGCCCTGTCGTATTTTCCTGAATCTCATCAATGGTCTGAAATCTCTTCCCTCTCAAAGGTGATTGTAGTTTTGGGAAACGCCAGTAGTTTTTCGAATCCCCAGATCAGCTTCTAGTTCTCACTGTCAGTCACCGGTCTTTGTTGATTAGAGCTCATACACATTCAACATCTTCGGGTGTTCTGCTTGTTGTCGGCACCCCAGAACATGGATCGCTTTCAACAGATTCTCAATCACATTTTAAGCATTTGTGCCTCATTTTTATTCGTGCTACACTCATTGCATTGTCCCCCAAAGCCTTCTGAATCATCCAAGTATTTCCACAGAGGAATGTTCAAGCTTAACACAAAATCTGATGCAGATTCATTGCTCTATTTGCTCAGTCATTTTGAATGTGAGGACCACACAGTAGACATGCTCACTCAACAGTATCTACTGCCCCCACTGACTAGTACTGTGAAGTTGGCACTGTTCACACATGCGCATCCCAGTCCACTCTCCTTGGCTGACAGGTTACATCAATGTCACAAACCATTCCTGTTATTTAACAATGGCTGAACTTTTTCTGGACAGACTTAATATATAAAGGGGGACCAAAAATAAAAAGGAATTATCTTCTGGAAGGTGAGCCCCTTGTAGTACAGGCTTCCTCTACTAGGTGAGTGTTCTAGGAACCCATGCGTATCAGTGTACCAGCTGGTGTTATTGTGAGAGGCTGGGTTCACTCTAGTGAAATCTTTTTGAAGATTCTTTCCATGCATTTTCCCATTTCATTACTGATGATTTATGACTTGCACACACCATGCTGAGTGTTCAGCAGTTTTTGATCAAAAACTGCATGACCCCCATGCCCTGCCATCCCCATTTCCCTGATCTCATCCCAGGGGACTTTTTTCTGTGTCCTGGATGAAAAAAAAATCCTCAGAGGGAAATACTGTGTCAATGTGGAAGAGGTGAAAGCACTAAAAGTCATCAAAATTGATGAGTTCAAAAACTGTTTTGAGCCTTAGCTGGAATGGCTCACTGAATTGGGCACCAGCCTGCAAACCAAAAGGTCCATGGTTTAAGTTCCGGTCAGGGCACATACCTGGGTTGCAGGGCAGGCCCCCAGTTGGTTGTAAGAGGCAACAGATTGATGTTTCTCTCTCACACCAATGTTTCCCTACCTCTGTTTCTCCCCTCACCCTCTGAAAATAAATTAAAAATTTTCTAACTGTTTTGAGCAATGGAAAAACATCTCAATAGGTGTATTGCATCAAATGGAGAGTACTTTGAAGGTAACTGAAGTTTAAACATGTAAGAATAAATACACAATTTTTGTAAATAAATTCCATTTTAGGGGGTCCCCCCTTATGTGTGTGTGTGTGTGTGTGTTAAAAAAATCAAAGTGCAGCCCTGGCTGGTGTAGCTCAGTGGATTGAGCACGGGCCTGCGAACCAGATGATCGCGGTTCAATTCCCAGTCAGGGCACATGCTTGGGTTGCAGGCCAGTTCCCAGCAGGGGCCAGTTCCCATCAGGGGATGCACAAGAAGCAACCATACATTGATGTTTCTCTTCCTCTCTCCTTCCCTCCTCCTCTAAAGATAAATAAATAAAAAATTTTTTTAAAAAATCAAAGTGCATAAGGTAAAAACTAAAAGTTCTTTCAAAATCCACCTTCTCAGAGTCCAAATTTTTAACAGTTTGACCTCCAGGTTTTGGGTTTTAATGTATATACGACAAAAATAAGATCATTTTATACACTCCTTTTTTCCACTCAACAATATCTCATGAAAATTTTTCATGTCAATGAACACAGGTTCATTATATTGCAGTCTTTAATGACTGCTCAGCCGGGTCAACAACGCCCACAGTTATGGAGCAGTCAGCTGTGATACGGCTGACTTTGCAATTAGGAGGTCACAGCTTCGGGAAGCAGTGAGTGGAGACCAGGCAGCCAAGGAATGAGGAAAACATGAGGGAAACGAAGAGGGAACAAGTCTAGCAAACTAGCCCTTCCAAAAACTTGGATGAAACCTTAATTCACACACAGAGTATCAGTGACAACACTGAAGCAAGTAGTCCATCTCTTTTTTCTAAACATTTTATTTATTTACTTTTAGAGAGGGAAAGGAAAGGAGAAAGAGTGGGAGAGAAACATCAATGTGTGGTTGCCTCTCGCATGTTTCCTACTGGGGACCTGACCTGCAACCCAGGCATGTGCCCTGACTGGGAATTGAACCGGCGACCCTTTGCCTCACAGGCCCATGCTCAATCCACTGAGCTACACCCGCCAGGGCTCAAGTAGTCTATCTCTTGATAGTAAGATTATAAGCTACTTGTTTTCTTTCTATCTTTATTTTCTAAGATTTTTACAATGGTCATGTATCATTTTTGTAATATTACAAAGCCACTGGTTTAAAATGCAGCAACTAGTAGAGAACTTAGGGTTAGAAAGGTATTTTTTCAAATAGGAGATGAACATATTTATAAGCTGGTACAGTAAGAAGGGGAAATAGCTGATGGACAGTGGTACCTCGGGAGACAAGAGGGCCGGCTTCCGCAGCACAGAGTAGGCACCTGAGGCTAGGATACTTCCTTCTACTGGGACTCGAGAAGTGGGGAAACGTGGATATGGTTCCACTTCTCCCACAAACCCCCAACCACCCTTTCCGTGAGTAAAGAGTTTTGGGAGAGTAGTCCAGTTTGGAATAGTCCTCCCATGAAATGGAATGATGAGCTGTTGGGAAGAGGAGAAGGATTTCCAGAAAGTGATGAGGGACAGCTGAGGCGGGAGACCCTGCATGGAAGCAGAACCAGACTGCCCTGGATTGTGATGACCCCCAGGAGCTTTCTATATGCTGAGCATAGAATCCAAAATTGGATCTTCTGCTGCTGGGTTGGGACACACAGGAAAAGCGGCAGGGCAGCTCAGGGCATGGGCCAGAGAATGGTTAAAATCCCGGACCCTGGGGTCCAGAAAAGACACAGAAGGTGGATGCTATGGTTTAAAGAAAATAAAGGTATCGGGGAATGAGGTCTCTGTAGGGTCTCTGCAGGTAAAGTAAAAGTTGGGCTGTGGTCAGAACATACTGGAGTTTCAGACTTCAGAGGAAGCCACATGCCAATGATGGCCAGACTCAGGAGTGCCTAGTAGAAGGGGTGCCTTCTACTAGGGGTGCCTAGCTGAAGGAGGCATCACCTCCCATGAGAAAATGGGACGTGAAATAGGAGACTGTTGTCCAGCACTGAAGTCCTCCAAGAAAACAATGAAGAGAGGCAGGGAGAGTGTAGGTAATAAGTGGATTGTAGGAGCCTCAAAGGAGGTGACTCTAATTCTGGCTCCTCCCCAGTACCAGGCTGTCTTCCAACGGTGTACCATGGTTACAGAGAAGTCAGTGTAGCAAAGTATGAATGGCTCAGAGTGGGTGAAGCCAGAGCTCAGTGCCAGAACACAGGGCAAGACTTTTCCATTTGTATATGAAGGTTAGCCCAGAGAAGGTTTAGGCTTGGGAGGACTGCAGGAGACTCTGGTCACCAGAACTAGCCTGTGTGTGTGAGGAAGGTGGAGTGGCCTCTGCAAACCAAATTTCTTGACTGCAGAATGGGAAAAGTAGCAATTTGCTCCTCCACGGAGTCTTTTATAATGTTGGCGCGTGGGTTGGGAGATGCTACGTATCCCTCCAAAGATGTGGAAGGAAGGACCACCCTAGTTATCAATAAGATAGCAAATACTACCTGAATTTTGTTTTAAAAACCCAGATTATAGCCCCGGCTGGATAGCTAAATTGGTTAGAGCATCACGCTGATACACCTAGGTTGCAGGTTCCATCCCCAGTCAGGACACATGCAAGAAGCAACCAATGAAGGCTTCAGCATTCAGCACCAACCAAGTGGAACAACACATCAGTGTCTGTCTGTTTGTCTGTGTCTTCCTCTTTCCACCCCACTTCCCCTCTCTCCCAAAAAAGTCAATTAAAAAACCCAGATTGTAATGTATTCCATTTCTCACTATGAAGCTGGGAGGACAGAAGCTGCCACAGTGGAGAGAGTGAGGTCCATGGCAGAGAGAAGACACGCAAGCCTGGCTGCAGATTAGGCCAGAGACCCGGGGCTGGTACCAGGGCTGCCTGGTCATCAGCCCTCCCTCCTTCCCAGCATGAGTCCTTCATCCTTCCTATAGAAACGGTCATTTCCTTCCTGCCCGCCTATCTAAGATAGAAGTTTGCCCCTCTTGCTTGAGCTCTGGTCCCCTAACCCACCCCACCCTGAAGTTCCAGAACTCACGCTCATAAAGCAGCACTTCTCCAGCATTGCTACCACTGTCCTACGGTGACTCTTCTTCAGTAGCTCCTACTAATCCTATGCCTGGCATTTGAGGTCTTGTGTCAAGCCTCCTGTCCCACTACCCTTTGCTTCTCTACCACAGGCTGACCTGCTTCCCACACAACCCAGCTTCATACATGAGATCATGGCTAGCCACCCCCTGTGCTTCCAGTGCCCCTAAACCAGAGCCCTGTCAGCTCCTTTAAGTACTACTATTTTCTCACATCCCATCTCTCCCGGGAAACCTTCCCAGACATCCCTGCCATGCATCCCACTGCTTAAATTCTAAACCAGTTGCTGGACACCAAGCCGTCACTCATTCTCACCTAATCTCTTCCTTAGTCTCTCGTGAATGGGGCTTCTAGGAAGGACCCAACACAGGCCAGAACACAGACCACTGTCAATCTATGTTCTTGCTTAAGATGTGGATACCCTCCCAAAGGGTGGGAGAGGAGCAACTGATGCCCTTCCCCAACCTGGCTAAGCCACCAGCTTCTGTCAACCCTGCTGTCCCACAACTCCAGGAAACCTTCAGAGACTCCAGGCTGGCAGCAGAGAAGGAAGTGCAGCCCCTAGAGGAAATGCTGTGGGGAGGGAGACAGAGAGAATGAGAAGAGGAAAAGAAAAAGGAAGAAGAACTGGGAGGGATGCTGTAAACTATCACAAGCATCTTCCTCAAAGGAGGTCAGTACTTAGCCCTATTATTTTGTCCCTAGACAAAGGTGCTGGAAAAGAGATGCCCAGACTTGTTCAGAGGTGGCCAGCCAGCCAGCTAAAGGACTCCATTGGTTTGCTAGGCCAAGAAGATTCTCTTTCAGTGGCCCATTCACTAGAGACACTCCTCTCTCAGCTCTGGGAACTTTGCCTTCAGGCTCACCAAACCCAGATCAAATCTCAGCTAGGAAGATCTGTGTAGCCCCAACAGAATCATTTCCACCAGCAAAGCCCCTGCAAGAACCATCCCCCTCTTTCAGAGAGACCTGCCCCTTGGAGGCAAAACCCATAAGGCATTGGCTGCAAAATTCTCCACACTCCCCCACCCCATGGGCTCACGTGGCAGGTCCGGAAAAGCCATGCTTAATTCCCACCTCTATGTCTTTGCCCATAGCATTACCCAGGAATGCCTCCCTCTTGCCCCTCCTCTTGCCCCTTCAAATTTCACCTCCTTCAGTAAGTTTCTTATTTACTCGCTCTTGCCTCCTTTTCTCCTTGTGCTCCTTCTGTCCGCAGGAAAGTCTGCCTTGCTCTCCCTAAACTCTTCACCTCGCAGCTGGGGCATTAGAGTTGAAACCACCTAAGATGAATTCTCAGTCTCTACTTGGGTCTCCCAACCTCCAGACCTGGAGTTCCCGGAGGCAGAGGTAGGGGCAGGTTCCCAAACACCTCACCCTCATCCCTGTGTCCGACTCCTGCGGACTCCTTTATGCGGCACACCCAACAAACCACCCCAGCCGGGCAGACCCCATGTTCAAGCCAATGAATGCACCCATTCCAGAAACCCTGAGGTGGCCCAGAGCAGCCTTCCAAAGGTCGGTCGCCCAGGGAGGCAGAGGGGAGGGGAGGGCAGGTAACAACCTGGGCCCACCTGCATGCGCCTCTTGTGGGGAAGGACCCGAAGGAGGCCACGGCTACCCCGTCTCCAGTCTCCCCCATCCCGGATCGCGTGTACTATCCCCAGGGGGAGGAGAAAGGTCGGTTTCCTGGGAACTCCGGGTGGGGGTGGGGGAATGGAGGACCCAAGGCCCAGGCTCCAGAATCCAGAAGCCTGACGTCACCCAAGACAAGGGTTCCCTATGAGGGAGCTGGGGATGGGGATCGTGGGGGCTGGAGGACCTAGGGTCACCCGGGACACTCTTCCCCCGCTCTAAAAAGGAAGGTGACCTCGACTCTCCACCTCTCCAGCATCTTGGCCTGCCCCTTACATACAAAGGTGAAGCGCAGGGTACAAACCTAGAGAGGGGGGTGACCACCTCTCGCCCTGCGCCCAGATTCCCTGAAAAGCCCTTTTCCAAGTCTTCAGGCCCGAACTCACCCGCAGCTGTCTTCCCCGCTGCTGAAAGGCCGAGCCGCTGCCCCGCGCTGCGCTGCACCGGCGATGCAGCGCAGAGCCCGCCGAGCGAGAGCCGCTTAGGGGCCGGGATGGGGGAGCGCGCGCGCTTCCTCGCACCGCCCCCGCCAGCAGGAGCTCTCGCGAGACTCCCGTGCCGCTTCAAGGCCGCTCTCCCTGCTGTCGCGAGAATGAAGCATCTTATAGGAGCTATCCGAGGTCCTAAGTCCTGTCTTCGCCCGATCAGGTGGCCGGTGGCACCGCAGGGACCAGAGCATGGCGAGTACGTGGAGAAAGAGACCCGGGAATGGGAGCCTGGTACCAGCAGCCAGGACCTCAGCTTCTAAATCTGTAAAATGAGGAAAATAACCTCCTGTGCCAGTTCCAGCGGCCTCTGGGATTTACCAGAAAGGAATTTTATGAGCGAGAGAGAATGGTGACTGATGAAGGTCCTTCAGATCTACAGGTCCAAAGTGACAGCAATTGGATGGAAGATGGAAGCCCAGAGATGAGACATGAGGAGACAGAGATGAGACATAGACAGACACGAATACACAGATCCATGGAAAGATAGACATAGACAGGCAAGAGAGGAGAGCCGTGAACATAGAGCCGTTAGAAACATGGGGAGGCAGAGTTACAGAAACAGAAAGTATCAAGGTTTGGAGAGAACAAAGAGAGAGAAAAGAGAACGTGATGAAGTGAGAAAAAGATAAGAAACAGGGACAGGCAACCTACACAAAGAAATAGAAAGAGAGAGGCTGAGAGAGAGAAAGAATGAAAGAGACTGTGATATGCAGAAATGAACACCTAAAAAGATTATAGACCAGGATAAACGTTAAAATAGAACCCATAACCAATGATGGTTGAGAGACACCCACTTGGAGAGATGGGGCTGGTAGTGAAAAACAGGCTTGTACTGTGAGTGGTGTTTACAGTGTAAACCTCCTGTGGGATCTCTCCAGCCAGGACTGCCTTCTGTCCTGCCAGCCAATGGCCCCTGCAGACCACAGTGCCCTCTGCCCACACCATGCCAGGCCTGGAAGGGGGCCTCAGTGAGTGGGACACAGTGCAGGGATTCTTTGCCCAGAATAAAAGCCCATTGTCTTACTCCAGCCTGCTGGGAGTTGGGCCTCACTCCCACAGCTGCACTGGAAAGGGGGGTGGAGAAAAAAAAAAGCAGACAAGAACTAGTGAGGGAGAGACAAGGGAGGGAGCCTCAGGGACTATGGAAGTTGGGGCAGGAAGCATAATCTAGCCACCAAACCAATCATGGAGGCAGAGTCCTGGTCTATGGACAGGACAACAGGGTCCTACTGTTGATCCTGTCCCTGGTTCCCCTGCATGGTCACTGCTGTCTATCCATGCTATAATGAAAGCTTTAGCCTATTTACAGAGCTGTGAGGAGGACCCAATGACATGATGACTGAGGAGGTTACCAAGCATGGCCCCTACAGGAGAGATTTTGGGAGTCCAAATGAGCCTCAAGAAAGAAAAGTTCACATGAGCCTTCAGGAGAGGAGTCTAAGGTCCATACTGAAGCCTTCTCACCTGTAGCGAATGTCACATACACTCATGTGCCATTCACCAAAGCTTGTCTTATGAATATGCATGGGTGACAGAGATGTCTGGGACCCACATAGAACTTACAGGAGATATTTTGTGGTTCATGCAGGTCCATAGGATATGTTTGTATTCCCATTTGATAACCAAAGATGACTTTTCCCCAATCAGGAGAATTAGAAGGACCTCCTGTTTGACTAACAATGGTTGTGCAAAAGTACCCAAGTCCAAAGACAGAAGTCCACCTTTGTCTCAGTATATCACATTTTCAGAATTTGAGTCAAGGGGAGGGAACAATGCTTTAGTAGTGACAGTTATTTAGGCAAACTTTTATTCAGCAAGCATTTGCTGATTACCTACTGTTAGAAACAGCATAGTGCAATGCTTAAGAATATGGACCTAGAAGGCAGACTGCCTGACCCTTCCCAGCTGTGTGAGGTATTCATCTTATTGAACTTTAGTTTTCCACATATGCAAAATAAGGATGATGATCATAGGACCTGTGTCTTAGAGGTCTTGTGAGGATGAAGTGAATTAACACAGGTAGACCTGTGTAACCTATGGGTCAGTACCTGGTACACAGTGTTTAATAAATACAAGTTCATACTGTGTGCCAGGCTCTGGGGACATGTCATGGTTTTCCCATGGTGGAAGGTGGGAGTGAAAGAGCCTGAGCCAAATTATGCAATAACACATTTAAAGTTTCTTCTTCTCCAATGCGAATGTCACATAGGCTCACATATCATTCACCAAAGTATGTCTTATGACTAATGCATAGGTGAGAGAGAGACATGTTCACTCTAGAGGATGCAAGGCATGACAGTGAGGCAGTTTAATCCTATTTCAGGGAGGGAGCAAGTAACTGGGAGCGGTAATCCAATCACCCATGGTACAAGCTTCAGCCTCTTTGTCTTTTCCTGCCTAGCTATGGCTGAATAAGGCATGTCCACCCAAGGGTCTCTGGGAAGAGAATATCTATGTTACAGACCAGTAAATGATGGAAAAGAAAAGAGGACTAGCATTTACTGAACCCTTAATATATTTGAGTAAGATGCGAAGCCTCATCACTACCCCATGAATAAGTGCTTCCCCTCCCCCCATCTTGTAGCTGAAGAAAGTGAAGCTCAGAAAAGGAAAAGTGATCTGCCCAAGGAAATAAAATAGATGTATCTTAGAAATGGAAGAACAAGTATATTTACATTGGGTTCCCCCGGAAGCAGATGCTGAGATGATGTGAGTACAAATGGTCTATTTGAGAGATGATCACAGGAAGCACTGATGGAGGAAGCTGAAACAAAGAAGTAAAAGGAAACTAATTCAGGATGCAATAATGAGCAGGCTACATGGAGGGACATGGGGACCGCTAGGACACAGTCCAGAAACACAACACAGTTGTCCCACCAAAGAAATTAGGAAACTAAGGGTTGAGGGTGCTCGTGGCACTTTCAGACTTCCTTGTGTGCCTTCTCAGCAGAGAAAGGGGTTTCTCTGAGCAGAGATTTCTCAGTAAGAAAATCTCAAGGAGCTTATAATAAAAAGCCATCAGAAATGTCTAAGGGGGCACAGGAAGTGTACTACATAGTAGCACCTACTACAACCAAGATCTGAACCTAAATCTTGTCTGGCTCTCAAGTCACATCAGGCTACCTGCAGGGTAACCTGTTAGTCCTGTGGAAATTTGCAATATAGAAACTCCTTCCTTGACAAAGAGATGCCTGCTACCTCCTATCCCATGTCTCAGGTTTTGTGAGATGCCAAGTCCCTTACCGTTAGTATGTACAAAGGTGCACAGCACTGAGCATACAGTGACACACATTCTGGCCTGCAGAGCCATGGCAATGTCAGAGCACTTTGTCCAGTCTACTCAACACCCAGGTAGGCAACCCAGAAGCTCAGAGAGTTCATTCTAGACCTTCCCATACAACGTCTCTACCCTGCACACCTCCTCCCCACCACCCCACTCCCTGTGTTTGTCTTCTCTCCCCTACCAGAAAGGAACTTCCCGAAGGCAACCCGCAGAATGGGAGAAAGTACTTGCATCTAGAATATATGAAAAATTCATACAAGAAAATAATAATAAGACAAATAACCCACTTTAAAAAATGGGCAAAGGATCTGAAAAGAATTTCCCCAAATAAGATACACAGATGGTTGATAAACACATGAAAACATGCTCAACATCATTAGTCATCAGAGAAAGGTAAATCAAAACCACAATGAGATGCCACTTCACATCCATTAGAATGGTTAGAGTAAAAGACAGATAATAAGTATTAATAGGGACACGGAAAAATTGAAATCCTCACACACTACTAGTAGCAATGTAAATGGTACAGCCACTTTGAAAAGCATTCAGACAATTCCTCGAAAAGTTAAACATAGCATTATTGTTTGACCTAGCAATTCTTCTTCTAGGCACATACACAAAAGAAATAGAAATATATGTTCACAAAACACTTGCAAATTCATTGCAGCTTTATTCTTAGTAGTTAAAACTGGAAACAGCCCTGGCTGGTGTGACTCAGTGAATTAAGTGCAGGCCTGTGAACCAACAGGTCACTGATTCAATTCCCAATCAAGGTACATGCCTGGGTTGTGGGCCAGGTCCCCAGTACAAACCTGAGACATGGAGTAGGTGGGTAGCAAGCAGCTTTGTTAAGGAAGGAGTTTCTATATTGCAAATTTCCACAGGACTAACAGGTCACTTTGTAGGCAGCATGATGTGACTTGAGAGCCAGACAAGGCTCAGGTTCAGATCTTGGTTGTAGTAGGTGCTTCTACACAGTACACTTCCCGTGTCCCCTTAGGCATTTCTGATGGCTTCTTATTGTAAGCCTTTGAGATTTTCTTACTCGAGAGGCAAAATACTCGAGAGGCAACCACATATCAATATTTCTCTTTCTCCCTCCTTTCCCCTCTGTCTAAAAACAAATAAATAAACAAATAAAAATTTTTTAAAGAAGTGTTTCCCAGTCAGGGCACACGCCTGGGTTGCAGGCCAGGTCCCCAGTGGGGGCCACAGAAGAGGCAACCACACATTGATGTTTCTCTTCCTCTTTTTGTCTCTCTCTCTCTTCCCCTCTTGCTAAAAATACATAAATAAAATCTTTAAAAAAAGAAAAGAAAAAAGAAGTGTTGATTTTAAAAAAACTGGAAACAGCCATCACCAAGAGAATCAATAAATAAATTATTGTATATTCATACAATGTAATATGATTCAACAATAAAAATGGATGTGTAACTGGTACATATAAGAATCAATCTAAAATACAACATATCGAGCAAAATGCATCAGACCAAGAAATACATGATTCCATTTATATAAAGTTCAATAAGAGGAAGATTCACACGAAAGAAATCAAAATGGTGGTTGCTAGGTGGGGGGAGGGGTGCATAGGTTGATCGGAAAGAGACAGAAAAGAGATTTCTGGGGTGATGGAAATATTCTAGATCTCGTTTTGGATGGTCATTACAAGGTGTATAAAATTGTCAAAATTTGAGTGCGGGCCTGCGACTCAGACAATCGCGGTTCGATTCTCACTCAGGGCATATGCCTGGGTTGCAGGCCAGTTCCCTCTAGGCCAACTCCCAGCAGGGGATGCACGAAAGGCAACCATACACTGATGTTTCTCTCCCTCTCTCCTTCCCTTCCCCTCTAAAGATAAATAAATAAAATCTTTATAAAAAATTGTCAAAATGTTTCAAAAAATTAAGAAAAATACGATTTGTGCACTTTATTCTATGTAAATTATAATTCAGTAAAGTAGTGTTAGCTTTTTTAAAACAGGAATTCTTGGGCCTCTTGAGTCTAGGCAACAAGGACAACTGCCTGTATATGAAGCCATAGTCAACCTTCCACCCGCAGTGCCTCCAGTTTACCACTTGGGGACAGTCATGCCCACAGTGACTAACACTTGGCAGAGCTAATTGTCCACCTACTAGGTTGCTCTGCTGACAGCTAGAAAGAAGTGTGAGCACTGGGTAGCCTGCTGGCCAACACACAGCTTCATCCTTACCACCTCTTCCAGCCTAGCTAGTAGCTCTGAACATGCAGCACCCACTGCTCAGCTGTCCAGTTAGAATAGGAATGCTCATCCAAACCTGCTCTCACTAACTGCCCAGGGGAAAAAAATACTCTTCACAAGTCCCAGCCTGGGCCTGGAAAGCAATGACCTGGGATACTGGTGAAACCTTGCACACCAAATCCACAGGACACTTTCCCCTCCTTACCTCCTTGACCACTTGCATACATGGTAAAGTCAGTCTTCCTTTGACCTTCACTATCTCCCTTTCCCCTCCTCAGCCTGACACCTTCTCCTCTGGCAACCACCCTCTTTCCCAAATCCTCAGCTACCGCTGAGTGCCCAGCACTCACAGAGCTTTGTATTTGGTGTGAATCCTCTTCACTCCAGCACTATCTCTAACTGGAATCCCAGATTTTCCCCCTGTATTTGTTCCTCCTCCCATGATCCACTTCCAAAACTGGTCCTATTGCAAGACATGCTGATATGTGCCCTTCTGATTCATGCCCAAAAGTGCATAACCTAAATCTAATCATGAGAAAACATCACAGAAGCCCAAACTGAGAAACATTCTTTGTTTATGTGTATAAAGTTTTAGTAAAGAAGAAATTATAAAAAATAATATATAATAATAAAAAATGTTGTCCTGACCAGTGTGGTTCTATTGGTTAGAATGTCATTCCATAAACTGAAAGGTCACAGGTTCAATTCCCAGTCACGGTACATGCCTAGGCTAAGAGTTTGGTTTCTGTTGGGGTGTGTACGAGAGGCAACCGATTGATGTTAGTCTCTCACGTTGATGTTTTTCTTCCTCTCTCTCTCCCTCTGTCTCTCTCCCTACCTTCCCCTCTCTCTGAAATCAGTAAGCATGTCCTCGGGTGAAGATAATAAATAAATAAATAAAATGTTTAAAAATTTAAAAAAGAGGACATGAAAATTTATTCAGGTTAATTTATTTGAACTCATATCCAAGAAAAAACAATCAACTTCAGGATTAGAAATTAAAATGCAGTCTTGTTTTGGGGTCGGGTTGGATCATACAAGCCTGATTGACAAGAGTACTAAAAGCTTTGAGAAATTACTTAAATTCGGTATATTCAAGTATACATCAAGTTCACACTTGGTTTATACAGAATTTATCCACTTTCAGCAAAGTTAGCATAATTTAGGTAAAGCTCTGAAAGCTTAGATTTCTTTTTAAATACATTTTACTAATTATGCTATCACAGATGTCTCATTTTCTCCCCTTTACTCCCTTCTGCCCTGCACACCCCCTCCCATCTGCATTCCCCACCCCCAACACACACTTTAGTCCATGTCCATGTGTCATACTTATAAGTTCTTTGGCTTCTCCACCTCCCATACTATTCTTAACCTTTCCCTGACTATTTTGTACACACTATTTATGCTACTTATTCCCTGTACCTTTTCCCCTAGGCCCCCACTTCACTAATAATCCTCCATGTGACCTCCATTTTTGTGATTCTGTTTGTGTTCTAGTTGGTCGCTTAGTTTGTTTTTGTTTTTAGGTTTGGTTGTTGATAGTTGTAAGTTTGTTGTTATTTTATAGTTAATATTTTTATCATCTTCTTTTACTTAGATAAGTCCCTTTAACATTTCATATAATAAGGGCTTGGTGATGATGAACTCCTTGAACTTGACCTTATCTGGGAAGCACTTTACCTACCCTTCCATTCTAAATGATAACTTTGCTGAATAGAGTAATCTTAGATGTAGGTTCTTGCCTTTCATGATTTTGAATACTTTTTTCCAGCCACTTCTTGCCTGTTGAAAGCTTAGATTTTATTATAACCATTGCAAAGTGATTACAACCATAGCTCAGAAATATTGCAGGTTTGGTACAAGACCACCATAATAAACGACTATTTACAATAAAGTCACATGAATTTGGGGGGTTCTCGATCATATAAAAAGTATGTTTACACTATCCTGCAGCCTATTAAGTGCACAATAGCACTATATCTTTAGAAAATTTATCCCTTAATTTTAAAATGCTTTATTGTTAGAAAATGCTAACCATCATCTGAGCCTTGACAAAGATCACTGAAGAAAAATCACGATAACAAATATAATAATGAAAAGTGTGAAATACTGTGAAAATTATCAAGATGTGACACAGAGCCCTGGCTGGTGTGGCTTAGTGGATTGAGTGCTGGCCTGCAAACCAAAGAGAGGGCCACTGGTTGGATTCCCATTCAGGGCACAAGCCTGGGTTGTGGGCCAGGTCCCCAGTAGAGGGGGCATGAGAGGCAACCACACATTGATGTTTCGATCCCTCTCTTTCTTTTTTTTTAAATTTATGTATCTTTAGAGGGGAAGGGAAGGAGGAAGGAGGCATTTCCTTTGCCAGACTGGGGAAGTTCTCCTTTATCATTTGTTCAAATAAGTTTTCCACTCGTGGCTGTTTCTTTCCCCCTTCTGGTACCCCTATAATCCGGATGTTGGAACGTTTAAAGATGTCTTGGAGGTTCCTAAGCCTCTCCTCATTTTTTTGAATTCTCATTTCTTCATTCCTTTCTGGTGGGATGTTTCATTCTTCTTTCTGGTCCATTCCATTGATTTGAGTCCCAGTTTCCTTTCCATCGCTATTGGATTCCTGGACCTCTCCCTTCATTTCAATTAGTTTAGCCTTCATATGTTCCTCTAATTTGTGACTATAATCTACCAGTTCTGTGAGCATCCTGATAAACAGTGTCTTGAATTGTGCTTCTGAGAGGCTGGCAATTTCTCGGTTGCTTAGAGTTATTGGCTCTGGGACTTTGAGTTCTTCTTGCGCCATCTTTCGGGCTGTTTGTGCCTGTTCCATAGCAGGATTGGAGCCCTAAAGTGTTCACTAGAGCAGGACAACTAAGTCGCTGGGTTGTGACGTTGTATGTGGGGGCGGGGTCCAAGAGGGACAATGGCTCTCACTGGTATTGCAGGGCAACTAAGTCGCTGGGTTGTGACGCTGTATGTGGGGGCAGGGTCAAAGAGGGACTATGGCGTCCCGTCTGCTGCCTGCCCCCGAGGCCCTCACCGGTGCCGCAGCTGCTGCTGTCACCGGGCCCACGCGTTTCGTCCCACTGCACGCGAGTGTGCCACCGCCGTCAGCCTTCGCCTCCTGGGGCCTGCGTGGTCTGTCTCACTGTGCGCAAATGTGCGCCCGCGGTCAGTCTGCCCCACACCCCAACTGGTTCCAGGCTGCCTGCCCGCCTAGGTCGGGGGACCTGTCCTGCCAGACCCTGCTCGCTGCTGGCTCCGCCCCTCTTACCGTCCCCGTTGAACAGTTAGATGTAGTCAGACTTCCGTATAATTCAATTTTCTGTCCTTTGGTTGTGTCTTTGTTTCTCCAAACCTTTGTTGTATTCAAACTTGGTTGTGGGAGAAGGCACAGTGTTTCCACCTATGCCTCCATCTTGGTGGAAGTCTAAACAGTATTTTCTTCATGTTGTCTCCAGAAGAAATGTCTTATAATTATTATAAGTCTACTTTTCTGTGAAATCTGATTTACCAAAATCAATACATAACCAATTTGACTGTGATTATAACTAAAAATGACAAAAAGATTTTCAAAGAGTCAGGTCTCAGGGACTTCAGGCCAAGATGGAGGCGTAGGTGGAAACACTGTGCCTCCTCGCACAACCAAGTTTAAAGACTAAAAAGTTTAAAGACTAAAAAGTTTTAGTAACAAAGTTTTAGTAACAAAAACAGAACCAAAACACAGAAAATGGAACTGTACGGAAGTCCGACAACATCGAACTGTTCAGCCAGACTGGTAAGAGGGGCGGAGGCAGCGGCTGGAGGAGTGGGGTCGTGCAGGAAAACTTGGCCAGACCAACCCAGGCGCGCAGGTGGTGGCTGGCAGATCCCAGGCATGGGGTGGCAATGGGCAGACCCAGTGAGGGCGCAAGGCAGTGGGCTGATTACAGTCACACATTTGCGCACAGGTAGACCAGGTGAAGGAGCAAGCGGTGAGATGGCCCGCATGGGCCCAGGCAGCAGAAAGCAGCAGAGACCACCACTGCCCATCTTTGGCCCCGCCCCCACATACAGAGTCACAACCCATCAACTGAGTTGTCCCAACCTGGTGAATACCTAGGGCTCCGCCCCTCATACATAACAGGTGTGAACAGACCAAACATTATGACTCAAGAACAGCTCAAAGCCCCAGAGCCTATAATTCTAAGTGACCAAGAAATAGCCAACTTTTTGGATGCACAGTTCAAAACACTGGTGATCAGGATGCTCACAGAATTGGTTGATTTTAGCCACAGATTAGAGGGAAATATGAAGGCTAAACTGGTTGAAATGAAGGGAAATGCACAGGAAACCAATAGTGATGGAAAGAAAACTGGGACTCAAATCAACGGAGTGGACCAGAAGGAAGAAAAAAATGACCAAAAAGAAAAGTATGAAGAAACAAGAATTCAAAAAAAATGAGGAAAGGCTTAGGAACCACCAGGACATCTTTAAACATTCCAACATCTGAATTATAGGGGTACCAGAAGGGGAAGAGGAACAGCTAAAAGTGGAAAACTTATTTGAACAAATAATAAAGGAGAACTTCCCCAATCTGGCAAAGGAAATAGACTTCTAGGAAATCCAGGAAGCTCAGAGAGTCCCAAAGAAGTTGGACCCAAGGAGAAACACACCAGGGCACATCATAATTACATTAGCCAAGATTAAAATGAAGGAGAGAATTCTAGAAGCAGCAAGAGATAAGGGGACAGTCACCTACAAAGGAGTTCCCATCAGACTGTCAGCTGATTTCTCAAAAGACACTTTACAGGCAAGAAGGGGCTGGAAAGAAGTATTCCAAGTCATGAAATCCAAAGACCTACAGCCAAGATTGCTCTATCCAGCAAAGCTTTCATTTAGAATGGAAGGGCAGATAAAATGCTTCTCAGATAAGGTCAAGTTCAAGAAGTTCATCATCACCAAGCCCTTATTATATGAAATGTTAAAGGGACTTATCTAAGGAAAAGAAGATAAAAAATATGAACAGTGAAAGGACAGCAAACTCACAGTTATTAACAACCACACCTAAAACAAAAGCAAAATAAGAGGACAGCTAGATCAGGAGCGGAATCAAAGAAATGAAGAACACATGGAGGGTTAGCAACAGGGGAGTGGGAGGAGGATAAGGGGGGAGAAGGTACAGAGAATAAGTAGCATAGATGGTAAGTAGAAAATAGGGGGAGGGCAAGAATAGTAGGGGAAATATAGAATCTAAAGAACTTGAGACACCTGGACATAAACTAAAGGGGGAGAATGGTTGGGGGGTGCAGGGTGGAGGGGAATGAAGGGGGGAAAATAGGACAACTGTAATGGCATAATCCATAAAATACAGTTTAAGATTTTATTTATTTATTTTTATTTATTTATATTTAGAGGGGAAGGAGAAAGGGAGAGAAACATCAATGTATGGTTGCCTTTCGTGCATCCCCTGCTGGTAGTTGGTCTGCAAGGAACCGGCCTGCAACCCAGGCATGTGCCCTGACTGGGAATCGAACCGCGATAGTCTGGTTCGCAGGCCCGCGCTCAATCCACTGAGCTACACCAGCCAGGGCTCCATAAAATACAGTTTAAAAAAAGAAAAAAGATCTCAAAGTTTTTTTTTTTATAAGAAGTTCTCTATCATGTGGATCTATAAGATGATCCAAAATTCAGAGGAACATACTACAGAATAACTGGCCAGTATTCTCCAAAAACGATTGTCCCAACTTTCAGTCATCCAAGCAAGACTCCTGAAAGTTAACTCCTGCAAATTCTGCTTCCCCATATCTTTAGAATCAATTCTTCCTTCTGCTCCTGCACATCCATACCTCATCATCTCTGCAGTCATCTCCCCAGAGGTGTCACTCTCCAGTCCTTCCCTACCCTCTCAAGCCATCCTCCTCCTAGCAGCCACAGGGATCACAATCCTGCCACTCTTGAATCTAGGACCCTCCTGAGGCTCCCCACTGTTCCTATGGATATACACCTCTCCCTGGCTTGGCTCACGGACCTCCTGACCTTACCCCTGGCTGCTTCTTCAGCCTCATGTTTTGCACACTTTCCCCTACAGGCTCTCCAGCCACCCAGAGACGCTTGCAGTTCTAAGAATCAGATTCTCTTTCACCTCCTTGCTCTTGCACGTGCTCTTCTATCCTCTCTTCCACTCCCCTAACGTGTTCCTGTTTCCTTGCCTGAAAAGTCTTACTCTCAAGTAAAGAAGGTCTCTCAAGTCAAAGCTGCTATTTCCTCACTCTCCAGGTACCACAGGGTCAGGAAGAGCACCCCCATGCCCTGCTGGTTTCCCTCTTGCCTGCAGGCATACCACACCTTGTGTCCCTCAGCTTCCTACCCTCTGTCCCTATTACGTCTGTCCAGAGTTGGACTTTGCTCATGTCGTTCCTCTGGCTGGCTGATTCCTACTCAGACTCTGAGTGCCCACATGCATCCCACATCCTAGACTAGCTGCCTCTGCCTGGTGCTCTGTGGCTTCCTTCCCTCCCCCGCAGTGCTACATTGTTACCTAGGTGCCTGAGTCTGGATGAGACTGAGTTTGGGGGCAGGGGTGAAAGAGCAGGCACATTGTCGCCCTACTGTCAGTCTCAGGGAAAGGAGACCTTGGTTGCCGAGTGTGATTGATAAATGTTTAATGACCAGCTCTTTAGAAAAAAATGGATACATAAATGTACAAAAATTTATTATGTTTTCCCGATATAAAAGATTGTAACACACAACCTACACATAATAAAATATACAATACTTTTCATTATAAATTCCACATAGCCAATTGATTCTCACAGAATGTTTTCATTGGGTTTTCCCAAGCCTATGGTTGAAAGTGATGAATGAGTGCATATAATTAATAAAACAATAAATCAAGCTTTGTATTTGTAATGTTTGCAGATTTTTGTGATGTTAAATAGTTCCACCATGGCTGATTTTGAGCTACCAACATGATGTCACTGAGTGCCGAGTTGGGCAAAGATGCACCACAGCACACCACTACACAGTGTTTCCACCACACAGATACAAGAAACCTAAAAAACTTCAAGACCATGAATAGTAATATGGCATATATGGCATAAAGTCATTAGAAAGTGATAAGTTAATATAACTAAATTTTTAATAATGCCTGTGTTTAACGACCAGATCACAACACTGAAAATTTAACGACTGGCTCTCATAAGCCAGTGTGAGCTACTTCCAGAACATCGCTAGCCCCCAATTTCTTCTCCAGAACCAACTTGCTGCCACTCTAGGAGACTTCTGGGGTCAATGGGTGACTCACCCAACGTGCTGAGCTTAAGACTCCTCCTCACACCAGTGAGCTTATTCTCTCCTTGAGCCAGTCACCTGTTTCCATAGCTGCACCATGGGTCTTATCATCACCAGGATCAGTTTTACCTGACAATGCCATCCTCCCTTCTTGTCTCTACACAACAGCCTCCTCTTCTTCCAGTCTTCTCAGCACCCCTCATATGTCCTTCAGCCTAGAAGGACATTATTTCCTGAGCCCTGTTTATTAGCCAACTTCTGGTCCCTGGAATATCCTCTCCTCTCAACTCATCCTTCAGTTGGATTATACTCAAGCCTTTCACCTGGGTATAGAGTAATTGCACAATAAAGGAATTTACATTTAATATTATTATTCTAGTAGAAGCCCTCTTATCAAATTCAGTTGAGACCAACAGTTGGTCAATTAAACAAAAAAGTCAGAAGTATCATTTTAAATGATATGTATTTGTTTTTTTGTTTTTCCCCCTTTTTATTGTAGTGCAATTACAGTTGTCCCTGTTTCTCCCATTATTCTCCCCTACACTATCCACCCCTACCTCCCACATTCAATCCTCCACTCCCTGATGCCTTTGTCCATAGGTCCCTTATACATGCTCCTTGATGACCCTTCCCTTTCTTTGCCCTGTCACCCACCTTCCCACTTCTGGTTACTGTCACTTTGTTCTTTATTTCCATGTCTCTGGTTATATTTTGCTTATTTGTTTGTTTTGTTGATTGGCTTCCACTTATAGGTGAGATCAGACAGTGTTTGTCTTTTACCACCTGGTTTATTTCACTTAGCATAATGCTCTCCAGTTCCATCCATGCTGTGGGGAAGGGTAAGAGCTCCTTCTTTCTTTCTGCTGCAAAGTATTCCATCCTGTAAATGTACCATTGGTTTTTGATCCACTCATTATCTGATGGGCACTTAGGCTGTTACCTGCACTTGGCTATTATAAATTACGCTGCTATGAACATTGGTGTGTATAGTTTCTTTTGAATTGGTGTTTCAGGATTCTTAGGGTATAATCCCAGTAGTGGAATTACTAGATCAAAAGGCAGTTCCATTTATTGTTTTTTGAGGAAATTCCATACTGTTTTCCACAGTGGCTGCACCAGTCTGCATTCCCACCAGCAGTGTACTAGGCAGGGTAGGGTTCCCTGTTCTCCACAGCCTCGCCAGCACTTGTGTGTTAATTTGTTTATAATGGCCATTCCAACTGGTGTGGTATCTCAGTGTGGTTTTAATTTGCAACTGTCTGACTAGTGATGCTGAGCATCCTTTAATGTGTCTATGGGCCCTCTGTATGTCCTCCTTGGAGAAGTGTCTGTCCAGGTCCTTTGCCCATTCTTTAATTGGATTGTTTGTCTTTCTGGTTTGGAGTCATGGAAGTTCTTTATATATTTTAGAGATCAAACCCTTGTCTGGGGTATCACTGACAAATATATTTTCCCATACGATTTTTTCCCTTATCATCTTGCTGACATTTTCTTGAATACTGTCTTAAAACATAAAACATGTTAACTTGTCAGTTTTTTAATGTAATGCCAAGCCTTTGCTTTGGGTCTGTTGATTGGAATTCCACATATCTTTTCTTGCATAATAATACCCATAAAAACTATCCAGTCTTCCAGGTACTATAAAGTGGGTGAGAACTTAAGGACACTTGCAAAGCAGTCTGATTGCAAACTCAGGTTTATATAGTTTCCCAAATATTTTACAGTGGTTTCCCAAGACAAGCTCAACAGTTTTTTTTCAATCTTATTGTTACTTCTTTTTTTAATGTTATTTTATTACAATCATCCCCTTTCCCCCAGTGCTATTCCTATTTTTAAATATATTTTATTGATTATACTATTACAATTGCCCCATTTTTTCTTCCCTTTATTCCCTTCCACCCTGCACCTCCCTACTCCCACCATCATTGCCCCCACCTTAGTTCTTGTCCATGGGTCATACATTTAAGTTATTTGGCTTCTCTATTTCTTATACTATTCTTAACCTCCCCCTGTACATTTCATATCTACCATTTATGCTTCTTATTCCCTGTACCTTTTCCTTCTCTCCCCGATTCCCATCCCTACTGTAACCTTCCATGTGATTTCCATTTCTGTGATTCTGTTACTATTCTAGTTATTTACTCAGTTTGCTTTCATTTTTGTTTTGTTTTAGGTTCAGTTGTTGATAGTTGTGAACTGTTGTCATTTTACTCTTCATATTTTTCATTATCTTTTTTTCTTAGACAAGTCCCTTTAGCATTTCAGATAATAAGGGCTTGGTGATGATGAACTCCTTGAATTTGACCTTATCTGAGAAGTGCTTTATCTGTCCTTCCATTCTAAATGATAGCTTTTCTGGGTGGAGTAATCTTGGATGTAGATCCTTGCCTTTCATGACTTGGAACACTTCTTTCCAGCCCCTTCTTGCCTGCAAGAAATCAGCTGATAATCTTATGGAAACTCCATTGTAGGTAACTGTCTCCTTTTCTCTTGCTGCTTTTAAGATTCTCTCCTTATCTTTAATCTTGGGTAATATAATTACAATGTTCCTTGGTGTGTTCCTCTTTGGGTCCAGCTTCTTTAAGACTCCCTGGGCTTCCTGGACTTCCTGGAAGTCTATTTCCTTTGACAGATGGGGGAAGGTCTCCGTCATAATTTTTTTTCAAATAAGTTTTTGATTTTGTGCCCTTCCTCTTCTCCTTATGGCACTCCTGTGATTTGGATGTTGGAACATTTAAAGTTTTACTGGAGGCTTCTAAGCCTCTCCTCATTTTTCAGTATTCTTGTTTCTTCATTCTGTTCTGATTGAATGTTTACTTCTTTCTTCTGCTACAAAATGTTGGTTCAAGTCCTGGTTTCCTTCCCGTCACTGTTGGTTCCCTGTATATTTTCCTTTGTTTCACTTTGCATAGTCTTCCTTTCTTCCTCTATTTTGCAACCATACTCAACCATGTCTGTGAGCATCCTGATTACCAGTGTTTTGAACTCTGCATCTTATAGGTTGGCTACCTCTTCATCACTCAAAAGATCACTGGAATTTTTATCTTTTTTTTTCATTTGGGCCATATTGGTTTGTCTTGGAGCACCTGTTACATTGTAAGGGGCAAAGCCTTAGATATTTGCATGGGTGGGGCAACTCATGTCACTGCACTGTGGCACTGTATGTGGGGGAGGGGTCAGAGAGGGAACAACGGTGCTTGCTTGGTTCTCAGCTGGCTTTCAGTCACTTCCCCACTTCCTACCAGCAAATTGGGCCCTTCTGGTGCTGTTTCCTGGGTGGGTGAGTTTGTGTATGTTCTAGGACCCTGTGGGGCTCTCCAACGGCCTCTCCTGTGAGGCTAGGAGTTTCTCCCACTGCCGCAAGCCCCACACATTTTTACAACCAGAGGTTTTGAGGCTTTCTTTTTCCATGCTGGAACTCTGGGTTGCATGGCCTGTTTTGCTCCCAAGTTGTTCCTTCTGGTTTATTCAGATGCAAATTGTGAGACTGCCAGCTACTGTCGCCCACCTGGTCACCAGCCCCTGCCTTGCCATTCATCCTCTCAGCCCCAGCTGCCTGTCTCCACCCCTCCTACCAGTCTGGATGAATGGTTTCTTCTTTAACTCCTTGATTGTCAGACTTCCAAACAGTTTGGTTTTCTGGCAGTTCTGCTTGTTTTTAGTCTTTAAATTCATTGTTGTCCTTCTTTTGCTTATGCAGAGAGGCGAAGTATATCCACCTACATCTACATCTTGGCCAGAAATCACCAATCCTATTTTAATTGTGGTTAAAAATACACAACAGGCCTGGCTAGTGTGGCTCAGTGGATTGAGTGCCAGCCTGAAAACCAAGGGGTTGCCAGTTGGATTCGCAGTCAGGGCACATGCCTGGGTTGTGGACCAGGTCCCCAGTAGGAGGCATGTGAAAGGAAACACTGATGTTTCTCTCCCGCATTCTCTCCCTCCCCCATCTCTAAAACCCACAGGCACGTCCTTTGGTGAAGATGAAATACACACAAACACACACATGTGTTCATGGCTGGGTAGCTCAGTTGGTTTAGTGTGCCTTCCAGATACATGAAGGTTGTGGGTTCAATCCCCTGTCAGGGCACATACAGGCATCATCAATGAATGCATAAATATTTAGAACAACAAATTGATGTTTCTTTCTCTCTCCTTCTCTCTCTCTCTCCTCTTCCTTTCTCTCAAATCAATCAATTGATTTAAAAAACCACTAAAATTTTCCATCTTAATCATTTAAAGTGTACATTTCAGTAAAGAATATTTATATTATTTTGTAACAGATCTCCAGAAGGTTTTCATCTTGCAAAACTGAAACTCTATAGTCATTTGTGAGGGAGATACTGTTGCACGACATGGCCACTGCCTGACCACTGCTGAACCCCTGTATTAGGTCCAGTTCGATTCTGGGCAACACAGAGATTGTGTCCCTAACCCCCCATAGAGACTATCCAACTCCTCCCCCATGGCCCCAATGTGCTGGTTCCTGGAACGAGCCTTTGCACTCCCCCAGGCAAGCATGTGAGGCATTTTCCCCATATCTGGAGCGAGTCACACCCCAGGACCCCATCCACCCGGTCTTGTCCTGTATTAGCCCTAAGTGTTGGCCTCAACGTGCGGAGAATATCCATGTGGTGGTGCTATCATCCAAGAGGAGGCTCATTTGTAAATTATTTTAGTAAATTCATAACGTAGGGCTGGAGCTGTCAGCCTCTTTCTCTGGTCTCACAATCCTGGGAAATTCTATGTCACATCATTCAACAACAGCTTCCCATTTCTTTTTCAAAATGTTCCAAAGCAGTCGAGTTAGTTTTCATAGAAATAACAATCTGCTTTTCTTCTGCACTCAAGATTTCTATGGTTTAGTTATACTTTATTAAATTTAGTATATATAACAACAAGTACAAAAATCATTAACAAGTTTGGGAATGTGTCACTCCAAGTCCTCAGAGAAGCTAAAACCAAGATGAGATTAGATATAAAAAATATTTGTTAGGGAATGGTCTGTTACAGAAAGTGAGGAGGGAGCCCTGGCCAGTGTGGCTTAGTTGGTTGGAGTGTCGTCTCATAGACTGAAAGGTCACAGTGTGATTCACAGTCAGGGCACATACCCAGGTTGCTGGCATGTACAGGAGACAACCAACTGATGTTTCTCTCACATCAAAATTTCTCTCACTCTCTCTTTCCCTTCCCCTCTCTCTAAAAGCAATGAAAAAAGTGTCCTCAGGTGAGGATAAAATTTTTTTCTTTAAAGAAGATGAAGAGGGAGCCAGGAGAGCCATCA
Source organism: Sturnira hondurensis (assembly GCF_014824575.4). Classification (NCBI taxonomy): domain Eukaryota; kingdom Metazoa; phylum Chordata; class Mammalia; order Chiroptera; family Phyllostomidae; genus Sturnira; species Sturnira hondurensis. The sequence continues at coordinate 2,085,220 of NW_028077960.1, forward strand.
GACTACACTACAGTCTGACCCCCCAGTGATGGAGGGAAGGAGAGAAGGAGGGAAGGAAGGGAGTCAGTGGAGCATCTTAGCCTGCTGTGCAGTTCTGAAGAAAGAGCAGCAGGACCACAGGGAGTCCCCTCACCAAAGCCACCATCTCCCATGCATCTCGCAGGAGTGTGCCAGCTTTAATATCCCATCTGCAGCCGCTCATCAGCCAAAAGCAGCTATGGGAGGAAATTTGACCTTGGCACAAATGCAATGATGGATTTCAGAACCAGCCCATTTGGGCAATAGAGGAGGCGTCAGATAGTCTCTAAGGGGATTTAGGGATGCAATTTCTGTGTTGCCTGGAATCTAACTGGATCTAACCCAGGGTCCAGCAGTGGTCAGAAGAAGCTGGGTCCCTTGGTCAGTTAAACCCCCTGTAATCAAAGATGTGAGAAACCATTCTCATGGCCATCACAGGGAACAACACAGCAGGCTCTTGCTGTGTCAAGTACGGATTTAGCTTGACTACATGTAACAGAAAAGTCAAATAATAATGGCTTATACAAAATAGGTCTTTTTCCCACATAATGGGAAGTCCAGGAACAAGTGAGTTGGCCCAGTGACTTTAAGATTCGGGGCAGAAGTCTCTGCATTCTCTTGGACTTTCCTGCAGACCCTTCAAATGGCTTCTCAGCTGCAGGCATCATGGCTGCATTGCAGGCAGCTGGGAGGAGGAAGGGCAAAGGGCAGGAAGGGCAAAGGGCAGCTGAGTCTGCACCCCATTTTATCAGCTTTCCACAAAGCCCCACCCAACAATTTTCATCTCTCTCTCCTTGATCTGAACCACACTGTCACTCCTGTTTGGCAAGGAAGTGACTATGTGAAACATTTTAGCTTTTTAACTGGGCACACTGTCTCTGCCAATAAACCAGTGAGAAAGAAGGGGAGATGGATCCTGGGGAGGGTACCAGCAGTGCCTGCCATTCGGTGAGCACCAGCACGCTGGAGAGTGGCCTCTTAGCGACTGAGTGCATCCAGGGGGCCATGGGCTTCATTCTGTATCATCTGCAGGGGCAATGGGGGGTTCCCCTCACCCACTGACTCAGTGCCATGGAGACGGGATAAGCACACCCACTGGGTTACGTTTATTTCTTTAGAATGTGAGCTCCACTGAGGGTTCTTGTATTGTTCATCCCTGTAACCCCAACAACTATAACAGAGCCTGTCATGTGATAGAGACCACATGATAAATGTTTTTGATAAGTGAATGATTAATAGTGTTACTTTCCCCCCTGGGTATCCTTTCAATAAATTCCTATTACCTGATGATGTCCTTTCTTGTGTGAGCAGTCATTTGACTTATGAAAAGATGTAATAAATATCCAAATGGTACAAAATATCATTTTCAAAACAACATTAAAAAATGAGTGCATTTAACCATACTTAGCTAGTAACAGAGCAAATGGGTGAGCGGAGCAGTAACGGCTCATTCTGTAGCAAGTTCAGCGAACGGGCAACAGAGAAAGTTAGTGGAAGAGAAGCAGAGGGACTTCGTTTTTAAGTATGAGAACCGAGGGCTCCGAAAGCTTCTGGGTCCGCTCAGCGTTGTGCCTGTGGTCAGAAATGTGCATGGTGGGAACTCCAGGGACCTTCCCAATTCTTGGTTTAAGGTCCTGGTCAACTGTGATGGCAACGTGACACTTGTGCTGAGTGACTCTGTGTGGAACAGTCATCCGCATACGACCCTCTGTGTGTGCATGGTAACGGTTCAAATCCCGGATCCTTGGCGATCCTTAGAGCCACTCGGTACTTCTGCCCCGAGTTCTGTTTCAGCCACTACACAGACAGTTATACAAGGGATACGCCTGGCACGGAGACAGCCATCACTGACTGCACTAAGCCCAGTTTAGCCTTAATGGAAAAGTTGATAAACTTGATATTGACCAGGATGTGGTAAGGTAGGCCCAGTTGTGTGTTGTATCAGAAGAATAAGCAGAAAAAGGTATTGGAGAACATCTCTTTCCTTGAGTGCACTAGGATCATACTTTTCTTTCTTTTTAGGTTTTAATCTATCCTTTTCTTTCAGCCTCTGATCTCTCAGACTAAGTATTCTCTTCACGGTTGCATATTTCCTTGTTTTCTTTTGCTTCCATGTTCATGCACACTCTTGCTTCTTCTGGAATTACCCCTGATGATGTTCTTGAATATGGAAACTGCCAAGCCTCTTGGGAATTATCCCTCCCCAGTATTACCCATGCCATTCATTCTCAACTCCTTCAGGGGGAGAACTAAATGACATGCCCCTACATCCTTCCCTCCTTCTTACCTGTTTCAGAGGAAGAGATGTTGCTATAAGCTGATGTTTGGTCTCTCCAAAATCAGGATATTGAGATCCTGACTCATAATGCTACAGTATTAGGATGTGAGGTCTTCGGGAAGTAACTAGGTCATGAGGGCTGAGCCTTCATAATGGGTGGAGTGCTCTCCCACAGAGCCCCCTGGGCCCTTCCCCCATGTAAGGGTATGAGAAGTGTGTGACTTGGAAGAGGGCCTCACCCCACCATGGTGGCATCCTGGTCTCAGACTTTCAGCCTCCAAAACCTTGAGAAATAAAATTTTGTTGTTTACAAACCACCCAGTCTATGGTATTTTTTACAGCTGCCTGAATGCACTAAGTAGATGTCTCCTCATGCCGTCCCCGGCTAAAGCCAGTCTCTGAACTGTGCTCTGATTCCCACCCCTGCTAATCTCCTGAAGGGTTTTGAGCCTTCAGTTGTCCTCTTTCCTCAGCACCTTTAATTTCACCTTCTTTCCTCTATTTATCCTTCAAACAGCTCCCAAAAGCAAAGCAAAATTGTTATCCCTCTGTCCGCAGCCCACTCGAGCTACTGTTGTAACTGCCATCCTCGGATGGTCTCAGCCGCTCCCAAGGCGTAAGAGTCCCCTGTGTGCTGAAGATTCCTTAATTGGCCAAGGGCTCTTGGTTGTAAGTGTGAAAAAGCCAACCTTGGCTAAATGTGAGCAGAAAAGGTATTTACTGGAAAGGTAACAGGTAAATCCTGTAACTAACGTCTGTACTGACTCAATTCCCACCAATCATAATTCTGGTCATTACCTGGCCTCCCAGGGACCTTTCCAAGGGTGTTGCTCAGAGGTGACTGCCAAGCCCTTTGGCAGCCTGTGTCTGGTTTACTCCTCAGTCTCTTGGGAGCTAGTTTGCTGTAAATCAACCTTGCTTTCATGAATTGGTAATTTTGTGGCTACTCATTATTTAATAAGAAAAATCACTTTCCCTGCTTGACTTTTAATTTTAGAAACTGAAGCTAATTTGTACCAGTATTGTGCCTTCCACTTTTGATTTCAAGAATCTGGTTGCTTTATTTTTTAGTTATTGTCTGCAACTTACCATGAAAATAAAAACACTGTTATGCAAATTTCTCCAAACAAAGGAAATATTTTGGATCCATTAAAACAATAAGTACTATACATGAATGTCCCTAAAACAATTTTGGTTATCCCTGAAATCAAAGATGGTTGCCCTGGCCTTGTCCCTCCAAGGGTGCATGGGCCACTGTGATGCTGGCCTCCTGTGCACATTCCAGCTCTTGCCTGGCTCCAGGGCCCTCAGCCTTCTTCTAACCTCCATCTCCCTCCAGAACTGCTGGTGCTAAGCTCCAAAGCTCCCAATTCCATAACACATAGAACACTTAGCCTCTACTTTCTACCCTCTCAAACATTTTAGTCTTAGAAACACTTTACAGTCTTAAAAATTATCAGTAACCCCATTTAACTTTTTAAATATGAGCTATTTACTAATATATACTCTATTAGAAATTAAAACCGGGAAAATTTTAAAATATTTATCTACTGATTCATTTAAAATAGCAGTCATAGATCAATTGGTTAGAGCATTGTCCTATACACCAAAATGTTGCAGGTTCAATCCCCAGTCGGGGCACATACCTAGGTTGCGGATTTGATACCATGTCAGGGTGCATACAGGGAACAACTGGTCAATGTTTCTCTCTCGCATAGGTGTTTCTATTTCTCTCTCCCTTTCTCTCTCTAAAAGATCAATAAACATAGTATTCTTGGGTGAGGATTGAAAAATAAATAAAATAGTCCTAGCTGGTGTGGCTCAGTGGATTGATTGCCAAAGGGTCACCGGTTTGATTCCCAGTCAGGGCACGTGCTTGGGTTGCAGGCCAGGTCCTCAGTAAGAGGGCAGGTGAGAGACAACCACACATTGATGTTTCTCTCGCTCTTTCTCCCTCCTTTCTCCTCTCTAAAATAAATAAATAAGTCTTAAAAATAAATAAAATAGCAAAAATAAACTCTTTACACGTTAACATAAAAAATCTTTTAAATAATTACATTTCCCAAAACACACACACACACAAAAGTAGTGAGAAGCATGCATTGTTTCACAATTTTGAGGATCTTTTTAATGTCTGGCTCAACAGAAGACAGCTGGAGTCATTTATCTGCTCCTGCATTTAATCTCCTGCAATATCACATGTCATGCAACCCTTGGAAGATTCCGCCGTACATTCATGGCAGAATAAGAATGAAAATGGCAAATAATGTATTAGCATTGCTATAAAAATAGTTTTTACCTTGTGGACACCCCCTCTCCGAGAAAGCATTCTACAGAGTGTTAGTCAGAATAGATAGCAAACCAAGGCAGGGAGGAGGAGGGAGACATGTCCTACCCATTAATTCTGCAGTCCTGAGCCTGGTCAGATAAGATTGCCAGGTGCTCTGGAAATCACAAGAGAAACCCTGAGAGTGTGGGAGGAGGGGAGCCTTTGGAATTCTGTGTGTGTCACTTCTACTAGCTGGGAAAGGAAGCCTTTGAAATTGTATGTTAATGCCAAGGTCTGGAGAAGGGAGGAAGGGGAACCTGGAGATTGGCTACAAGCATAAAACCCCTAAAATCCCAGTAGGTGGTGCACTCACACTAGCTGGGTGCCCACTTGCAGCTTTGTGCTCAAGTGTATTACATAAATAAACTTGCTTATCTCATTTCCACTACATGTGTTGTCTTTCGCCTGAATTCATTTCTTGCAAATGAGACAAGAACTGAGGGAAGGGGCTCCTAACTCAGGTCTCCCAAGTGACACAGACCTCCAAAGATCTCTGGATCATGCTTTAAGAACTACTCTTCTAGATCATGGACTGGGGGTGGGTTGCTGACTTTTCACACCTACAGAACTCCATCATTCATTCACTCAACAAACACTAATGCACCTACTTGAGGATCTGACACCCTTCTGTGTGGTGGAGATGCAGCTGGGAATAAAACAAAGTCCTCAAGGAGCCTTCATTCTAGTGAGAGGAGACAGGTAATTTAAAAATATAGTTTTGCCAGGTGATATTTGCCGTGAAGAAAAAGTTGGCCCTGGTCAGCGTAGCTCAGTTGGTTAGTGCATCGTCCTATAGCAGAAGGTCACAGGTTCTCAGTCAGGGCACATACCTAGATTGCAGATTCTACCCCTGGTCTGGATGTGTACAATCCCTGGTCCAGGCACATTCAGGAGGCAACTGATCGATGCTTCTCTCTTACATCGATGTTTCTCCCTCTCCCTCTCCCTGTCCCTCTCTCTCTAAAAGCAATGGGGAAAAATGTCTTCAGGTGAGGATTAAAAAGAAAAAAGAAAAAGAGAAAAAGAAAGCCAGAGAAGGTAACACAGATTGAAGGAGGGGAACTGTTATTTTAGGGTGGTCAGGAAGGCCTCTGGAGAAGGTAACATCTGAACAGAGCTTGAAGAATATGGGGCAGAGAGCCAGGGGAATATCAGAGAGACAAGCATTCCAGGCAGCAGGAACAGCAAGTGAAATGGCCCTGAGACAGAAGTGTGTTCATCATATTTAAGGAAAAGCAAGGGGACTGCTGAGGCCTGAATGGATGAGTTGGGGGAAGAATGATGAGTGATAAGGTCAGAGGAGAGGGTGTGCTCAGGATGCTGAGTGCACTTTGAAGGATACTAATGGTTTCACTGAATTCATGCCCCTCTTAGAGGCCACAGATCATATTCTCCAAAAATGGCCATAGCAATTTCTAGTCCAACATGCCATCTCAGAGCCTTGTCATTCCCCATCAAGAAACGAGTCTACTCCCTTTATCCTTGAACCTGGGAAGGGCTTGGTGACTTCCTTAATAAAGAGAATGTGACAGAAATAACACTGTGTGTGACATCCAAGGTTAGGTCATAAAACACAATATGGTTTATGCCTGGTTCTCTCTGTCATTGGATGCTCAGCCTGGAATCCACCACCGTGCTGTGAAGAAGCCCAAATCAATTCACTCAGAAAGACTGCAGGGAGAGTCCCATGTGGCAATCTGAGGTTTTCAGCTGACAACCAGCAGGAACCAATAGACATGCAAGTGAACAAATTTCCAGATTATTCCAGTTCCCAGCCTTTGAGTCTTCCACCTGAAACCTCAGACATTGTGGAAAAGAGAGAAGCAATCCTTGCTGTGCCCTGCCTAAATTCCTGACCTATTATATCTGTGTGAATAATAAACTGTTGCTTTACACCACTAAATTTTGGATGATTTGTAATGCATCAGTTGATGCCTCTTAGTAGATTGTGAGATTTCCACGGAACAAATCTAATCAAGTTAGGCCTGATTAAAATCCTGCAATGATTTCTCAGGCTAAAGTCAAAGCTGGTGAGTCCACCAGGGTACTAAAAAGGATTTCATCAATCACTTGGCCTTCTTCCTTCCAGGTTACTACGACTGGGCAGCTTTGGGGTTCAGGTGATGGAGTCTGGAAGCAGTCCCAGAGTAGGTTAATAGGAAGGAAATAGTAAAAGCATGGGCAGTGCCTAGTTCCTGACATTCCTCTCCTCCAATGAACAGAGGCCACGTAAACACCGAAGAAATTCCAGGGGTAGGACTTTCCACCCCTGCTACTCCCCACCCCTTTCTTCTGCCATAAAAATCCCCGGGTCACAAAGGACTTTCAGATGAATTTCTTAAAAGTTTCAAGTAGAAGTTGCAAGCATGGGCCACACTGACCTGCAGAGACGGGTGTTTTGAAGCATGAGTTAGGTGATGTGGTAGACTGTCCATAGAATTGGCTGCCATCTCTGTACAGGCTCCCATGCTTGTATATGTCAGTCAAGCCTTCCACCCAGAGGTAGAATTTATTTCACTGCACCTCGAATCTGGACTGGACACGTATCTTAGTTTGACCAATAGAATGCAGAAGTAGTAATAATGTGTGGGTTCTGGGCCTAGGCCTTATCAGGCTTTGCAGCCCTTTTCATCTTTTTGGCATCAAGCCACTCAAGAAATAAGCTTGGACTAGAGACCACATGGAGAAAGGCCACAGGGAGATCCCCAGCCATTCCAACCAGCACAGCTGAGGCAGCAGACAGGTGAGTGAAGCCATCTGGAGTGGTCCCACACCGGTCAGACTCCAAGCTGAATGCAGACCCACGAGGGACCCCAGCTGACACCACGTTAAGCAGAACTGCCCAGCAGAGTCCAGTCAAACTACAGAGGCATCAGAAATATTAAATCCTTGTTATTATTAACCACTAGGTTTTAAGGTGGTCTGTGAGCCAGTAGTAAACAACTGTAACAGTTGACAATATTTAAAGACATATAGCTGTCTCACAAAACCAATAATTTTTTATTTTAAGCACTTGGACTCCAGGGCAATGAAGGATGTGTCCCAACCCACAGTGAAGATCTGCGGGTACAACAAGCTGACTGCTTCAGAGAGGGGAGGATGTCTGCCTTTTCCCACGATTTTTCCCAGAGAGGGGGGCAGAATGATAGGGGCTGGTAACAACCAATCACAACTCTTTTCCAAGGCAGATTCACTGGGCAAGACATTAATCAGCAAGTATGTATAATTTCTGGTCAGAGAAAGAGTTCTCCCAGGAATCTTGCAAATGAAAAAACTTCTTTTCCCTTCCTGAAATATCTAAATTTTATCTTCTGTCACAGTATGAACAGGGCATCTTGCGATTTGCTTCAGAACAATAGATGGCAGGCACACTTGGTTGACTTCATCTTTTGCTGAAAAGAAGGGAAGACATAATTAATTACGTGGTGATGACAGGGAACCCTCCTGGCCACTCAGGGGATTTGACCACATAGCTCCTTGAACTTGGAGGAACCCCAGTTCACCCAGCTTGATCTGGGGACTCTATTCTGGACTGGCAGTCTGGGGGATGAGGGTGACAGGGATATTATATGATAAGAGCTATTTTTTATCCTGGAAATGAAAAGAGGTACCCCACAGAAGAAGGAACTATTTCTTGGCTTCTTCCCAGTGCTCCAGATCCTAGGAGCCTCTACAGCCACAAGATCGCATTGCTTATCATAAGCCTGACTCTGACAGGAAGTGGCGGGAGAAGGGCTCATATATTCAACACTCAGAAGAGCTGATGCATCCACTCCCTATTGAAATGAAGCAGAAAATGCTAAATCACACACGAGCAAAATAAAACCACCAGGTCTGCCTTCCTGCCAGTCAACACACAGCTCTGGTTGTCCCTTGGGGGTCTGATATCCTGCTCCGCCTCTCTATTTTTTGTACCCCGCCTCCGGGTTTGCCTCCAAGCTTCACTGCTCAGTAGGTGAGTCTTGGGGCAAGGGAGTTAAAACTCTGAAAAGTGGAAGTGCTGATCCCGTGGAAGTACTGGGAATAACCTGAGACCATTCCCAGAGGGAAGTACCACTGTCATCATCATCACTACCATCTTACAGGAGAGGTACCTGAAGCACAAAGACCAGGGGCAGAGCTAATCAGCAAGTAGCAGAGCTGGAATTCAAAAGCAAGCAGTTGGGCTCTAGAGTCCGTACTCTGAGACTGGTCAGAGCAGGTGCCCCTACCCCTGGCAAGGCCCTGGCAGAGAAGAAGTCTACTATGGACTTCCAGGACCTTCATTATGGGGAGCTGGGGGGGCCTGAAGCTGATGGCTTCCTGCCCGGCTTCCCTTTCCTCCTGCAGGAGGTCCAGTGCCATGATTAAAAACAGACTCTGGAGCCAGACTGTCTGACCTTGGATCTGGCTCTACCTCACTTATGAAATGGGTATGATAGTGCCTGTTGTATTAAATGAGTTAGTACGGCCCTGGCTGGTGTAGCTCAGTGGATTGAGCACAGGCCTGCGAACCAGAAGATTGCAGTTCGATTCCTAGTCAGGGCACATGCCTGGGTTGCAGGTCAGTTCCCTGCAGGCCAACTCCCAGCAGGGGATGCATGAAAGGCAACCATACATTGATGTTTCTCTTCCTCTCTCCTTCCCCTCTAAAGATAAATAAAATCTTTAAATGAGTTAGTACGTGTAGTAGAGTGTCTAGCACACAGTAAGTCTTAAGTAAATGTCAACTATAACTGGTAACTATTCCCTTACTTTATCAGCTCCAAACCCCCTTCATGATACCATGTGGCACCCAGGGAAGCCAAGGGAGGCCTCAACCCAATCCAGGGTCTTGTCACCACAGCCCAAAAGGGAATTTGAGGGCATGACAGAAAGATTTAGCAAAGCACAATAAATTTATTAAAGCAACTGTATGCACTCAAGAAGTGATAGCAGCAACCTCAGAGAATGAGCTATGTCGACAGGTGGAAGGTTTTTATTAAACGTGGGCAAGGGGGTGGGGTTAAGGTGGTCCTCAGCTTCTGGGTTTCTGATGCTGGTGGGGTGACTATTGACATGGCTTGTCCTAGTCCCTCCTCTCCAGATAGCAATTTGTTATTTTATCTCATTTTTTGGTGGTTGTTGTTCTTTTAATTATAGAAAATTGGGACCAGGGAAGCCGGGAACAGATGATCAGTGAAGGTCACATCAGCAACGTTTCAGCCAAGATGGACAAGGGGAGTGGTAGGGCTAGAGGCCTTTGTTCCCTGTTCTAACTTTCCTGTCTCACTCTCACCCCAAGGTTCTCAAACATTCCAATTCTTTTGCTTTTGGTCAATTCTCGCCTTGGAATTAGAAGTATAATCTTGTCTTCAGTGGTCAAAGCTTATCCAAAGGTGAAGCAGTAACAGAGAATTTCAAGCATCACAGCAGCCTCTTAGTAAGACTTTTGGGGACAAGCACTCTACTGGGAACTACTTCTCCCAGTTGAGTGACTTTTAACCACACTGGCGTCTGCAGTGTGGAGTGTGAAAGGGACATGGGGAACTAGTGGCAACACCCAACTCTTGGGGAGATGAAGGAGCACCAATGGCTTCTTTTGCAGTTCCTCCCCCTCCTACAGATCCTTTTTCTCACTCATTCTAGGCCCTGAATGTCTCCTGTCCTCCTCTTTCCCAGGACTCAGATGACTTGGCCTGGCTGCTAGAAAAGCCACTGAAGTTCATGCAAGGTTAATGGCTCGTCCCCAAATGGCACCACTCACTGGGTCTGTGATGCAGACCCCTATTCCCCAACCAACTGTGAGGCCAGAGCCAGCATAGGAAAGGCCTGAAGGCAGAGGCTTGGCTGGTGTTGGGACTCCTAGGTCCTGTCCTGGCTGGCCCAAGGGGAAAGCAAAAACTGGTTGAGATATGGTGAGGAGTCTGGACTGGGGTGGAGAGAGAAATAGCTGGAATCAGAGCACTGTCCCAGGGCCTGGACTCAGTCTAGGAGAAGAGGTACCTGGCTGGGCAGGGACTCCCAAATGGCAGCTCTCTATCCCAGGCCATGTTTACCTCCAGATGTCACACCTAACAGTGTTACATTTCCAGAGAGCCCCAACAGCCATAATCCCGTTCAACGGTTGGGAGAGCCTTGTAAAGTGGTGAGCTCTCTTAAGGCCGTAACCAAAGACTTGAAAACAACCTCAGAAAAGTTGTCACTCATGCATCCATTTAATAAACACTTATTAAGTGCTTGCTGTATGCCAGGAAATAAATCTAGCTCTCCTGATTCAAGGTCCTTCCACATATTTGTTTCACTATGTTGATTCCTGATTTCCTCTCCTCCAACATTTGCCTCCCAAACACTCACCTCCTGTTGTGATGTTTAAAGATTTTTATTATTTTATTTTATTTTAGTTTTATTTTATTTTTAGAGAGAAAGGAAGAGGGGGGAGATACATGTGGATGTGTGGTTGCCTCTCATATGCCCCCTACTGGGGACCTGGTCCGGCAACCCAGGCATGTGCCCTGACTGGGACTCTAAAGGGATACCCTTTGGGTCACAGGCCCTCACTCAATCTGCTAAGCTACACCAGCCAGGGCCTTTTGTGATTTGTAAATGTATGCAAATCCTTTGATACTTCAAGAAATACAATCAAATTCCCCTTCAAATTCCCCTCTGGCTCTAAAAGGCACTGTGGCTTCCTGCTTGTTCATTTTCCTGTTCCCCCACCCCTGGGAGAATCCAGCTGTTATGTCAAGAGCAGATCTATGGATAAATTTATGTGGAAAGGAACCCAGGCATCTGGCCAATGTGTAAGCTTGTGAGTGAACTCCCAGTAGATCCCAATACCTTCACAGCAGCCTCAGAAAAGGCCCTGACCTAGAACCCTATCAGCTGCTCTTGGATTCCTAGCCCTCAGAAACTAACGTCATGAATGTTTTTGTTATAAGCTGCTTGTGGGTAATTTCCTTTTCCATTTTTAAAATTTTTATTGTATATTTTCCATTAACCATTTATTCCCCCCTATACCCTCTGGAGTAAATTTTTATGCAGCTGTGAATAACCAATACACCTTCCACAATGTAGGATCCCCTTTCTATCCCCTTTAATGGGCAGTTCAGATCACGTGAGGGAGTAAAATGAGTCAGAACACCTTCATTCAAATTATCTGTAGTTAGCCCTGTCTGGTGTAGCTCAGTGGATTGGGCGCAGGCCTGCGAACCACAGGGTCACAGTTTGATTCTCAGTCAGGGTACATACCTGGGTTGTAGGTCAGTTCCCAGCAGGGGACTCATGAGAAGCAACCATACATACATTGATATTTCTCTCCTCTCCTTCCCTTCCCCTCTAAAGACAAATAAATAAATTTTTTAAAAATTATCTGTAGTTGCTGCTTTCTGGCTGTGGTATATTGAGCAGGTTACTTAACCTCTCTGTGCCTCAGTTTCCACATTTGTTAAACAACAATGGAAAGAAACATTGTGAAGATTAATCAGGAAATAAACCTGTGAGACTGCCTGGCCCAATTCAGGGCACTTGGTGTTTGCAATCTGAGCACCCTCTGGCCCCTTCCAACCTTCCATTACTGGACTCCTTTGCCTCTCATAAGCCTCTGCTGGGAGAGGCTGGGACTTTGGAGACTCCTCATTCCTGTGCAGGAGGGACCGTTCCACTATGCAATTGCTTTCTGTCTTGCAAGCTGGACCAGAGCCAGAATGAAGGTTACTTTCTACAAAGCCCCGTAGAGACTGATTGTTATTGATGTTCCTTTTGACATAAAATAGTACCCCTTCCCTGCCTCTGCTATGTGCTGCTTCCTGGGACAGGTGGTTGTCCTGACCTGGTCAAGCATGTAAAGTAATTTCTGTACCTGGTAGCATTCACATAGTAGTACCTGTGACTATCCCCGCCCCCTCCCATTACCCTGCCAAGCTGCTCAGGGATCCATTTCTCTTGTGGCTGCCCAAAACATGCCTTGTATGTAAGTTTCCCTTAATAAACTCCATTAATTACCAGCCTGGAGTGGCCAGACTTTTTCTTCAGTCTTTTCCCTGCCCTCCACTTAGGGAAGTAGATATTTGGTCTCCAGGTTTTCCCCTGGATCTGTGTAAATAAGAACAATTCTCTTCTCACCAATGTAGACAGAAGAAGAGACCTGCCCTCCTCCAGGGATTTTCTCCCAGTCTTGGGGTGGGAGGGGACTTGTCCATGAGAGGCAGATGTACCACTGGAAAGGTATACAAGCTTGGCCAATGCACAGCAGGAACTGGGGCCGTGTTAGCCAGGCTTGTGCTCCAGGCTAGCCACCCTGCCACCTCCCCTTAGAGGGAAAGAATTGTAATTTGCCGCTCATCAGTTCCTAAAATATTAGGAAAACTGTCATTTCCAAGGCTCTGCCAATTTCCTTTCCTTTTCACCAGCTTTCTTTTCCCCTCATCTCTTTTTAAAATTTTTAAAGTTATATTAATCACGAATAATATATGAAAAATATAGCCAACATTTCCTGAGAACATACCAGCCCTGTTTCTAATACCGTTATGTCTCTCACAACCACTTTATGAGGCAGGTTCCTATGTTAGTCTCATTTTACAGCTGAGAAAATACCGAGGCATAGGGGTAAATAATGCTCAAGGTCACACAGAGGCAAAATAAGCTAATGAAGCTCAGGTTTCAAGGTCAGTACCTCACTGACACGAGCAGTTCCAAGGCTCTGTGCTTAATTCGGTGAGGGCGGGGAGGGGAGGTGAAGAGTATCAAATCTCTTTAAAGTTATGGTACAAATGAAAGAACATTCATAGATGTGGCTGTGCAGAATTTTGTATTCATATGTACTAGTTATTTTCCTAAACAGGACCACAGAAACTGGATGCGGCCTCAGAAGTAACAGATGCAGTGTGCTGTTTTCTTGCAGATATTTTAAAAAACATATTTGCATTTCTAAACAAGGACACAACAAAAGAGACCCGCCCCCCTTCACAACTACCTTTTTTTAACAGAAAGGCTTGACTGTCTTCCCACGTTTCTAACCGTCCCGGGTACGCGCCACAGATGCTCGAATTGATCGACCCACCTCCCCAGAGTCCAGAGCCCCATCCACCTCCTAACAGCGACTGTCCCTTCTCCGGAGTATCATCCTGCCTTCACCCGACCCTCAGCCCCGTTCCCTCCCTCACGTCTGCCCGCCCCTCCGCTACCTCTACCTCGCCCCCATTACCGCAGGTCCACCGAGTTCCCCTCTCCCCGCCGCGCCCTCCAACTCACCGCGGACCCCGCCCCCGCGGCCTCCCGGGGCCTCGTTACACCCACAATCCCCCGACCCTCGGATCCCTCCGCGCCCCGCCCCCGCGCGCCTCCGCCCCAGCCCCGCGCCTCGGAAGCCGGCGGGAGCTCACTGCCCGAGGGCTGCGACGTGGGCCGACAGGGTAATGAACGGCCGCAGCGGTAATTAGCGACCTAGCAGCTAATCACCGTGTACATTTACATTTTAAGTGCTACTAGGCGAGCCGAGAAGCGGGGATATTGGGGGAGGAGAGGAGGGGGCCTTTCCGCGCTGTCCCTGCCCCGGCTCTCCAGCGAAGAGGATCGAAGTGTGTCCACCTGGCTGCAGGGGCGGGGTAGGGGGGGGGACACCACGTCTTAAAGGGTCGGCCCAGGCGGGCCATCTTCACCCTACGCAAAACCGTACCTCCCAGACCCCTTCCTCCAAACTGCAACCCTCTGCCTGCACCCCGGAGATGGGGAGCTCTGTTCTTACCGAATCAGCCCCTTCCCACGTAGCTTCCTGCCGCACTGGGGCTTTTTCTCAGGTCCAGCCGAAACTGCCGCCCTTTAAGTCCCACAACTACCCTGACCTCACAGAGCCTGGGGTTCCCCACACCGCACCACGCGCTGCAAACAGCTTTTGTGTCTTCTCAAAACTGCTGTGTCTCTAGCTCCTCCTTTAGCTGTTCCTCGTGGGGCCCACGGGAGCTGGCGTGGGATCGAAGTCCAGGTTCCCAGCGGAACGCGACCCGAAGGTCCCTGATCCCAGCGAGCAAGCAGGAGATCCGGGTTGACGTTGGTCACTAAAAACGTTTTGGTGGCAGCAGTCCACCAGCAACAGCCACTTCCAAGGGGTGGTAATGGCGTCAGCCCCGGGTTCTAGACTGCAGGGACCGAGAGCTAAGAGTTACAGGGTGCCGAGGAGGTAAGCGCATTCGTGAGAAGGGAGAGGAGGACTCCGGCAGCCCCTCTCAAGACTGGGGCCCAGCCCCCCACAGGCCCTGTCATGCAGCCGGCACTCTCGCTGTTGCCGGCCCGCCCCCCGCCACGCTCCGTGGTAGTCACCCCCACCTGGATAAGGTCTGCCCCACTCTTAGTTCTGAGTGCGTGAAGGGCGGGTTGGATAAAGGAAGGGTGCGGTGCTGGAGCAGTTCTAGGGAGGGTTCAGGTTCTTCTCCAACCCCCTCGTTCCCTTCAACCGTCCTTCAACACTAACCTCGCTTCTGTCTTCACTGTTCATGTCTTCTGGCAGGAGATCGGGACCACCCTCGGTCCTACGCAGCAGTTCCCGGAGAGGAGTACCCAGTAGCCTCATAATACCACACGCTTCAACTTACCAAACCTTCCTCCTTTTCCTCTCTTAAAACCTGCCTTCCCCCAGTTTGCTTTTTTTGAAAAAGGACCCCAGGGTTCTCGGAGTGTTAAAGCTGACTGACAACGAATTCCACCTGAGAAGAAGGGGGATCCACGCCTGCAGGGAAGCATGCCTGGCTTACCATTGAAGGGTGCAGCTCTAATAGTGGACTTCTAGACAGAGATGGAAGGAGCTTAACTCCCCTTGAGAAGGGAGCTCCTGGTTCTCTTCCCATTCATCCCAGGGAACAGCCTGGCCCAAAGTGTCACTCCCCACACTCCCCAGGGGTGTCCGAAGGTCTGGTGACCTCCAGCCCGGTCAGGCGCAGGGGAACTAAGACCTCAGTCTCGGGCTGCCCTTCGAGGACCACGCCTCAGAGTCGTGGTCCGAGGGCAGGCGCAGAGCAGGGCCAAAGCCAGCTCCTCCCGCACTTGTGACCGGGCACAGATCATCCTTGGCCAGAGTATCCAGGTTCGGGAGCAGAAGGAACAACACTGTGATAGAGTGGTCCCCAGAGCAGTGGGGGCGAAAAGGCTCCGCAGGCCACTTGTAAATCTCTCCTTGGGAGGGGGGAGAAGGGGCTCAGGGACCCGGCTTGGAGCAGCATTTGCACCGCAAACGCAGTTTTTATTTAGGCTACCTTAAAGGTTGGCTAAATAAAAGGTTGGCTTTTATTTAGGTTGAAGGTTGGCTTGGGAAGGGCTGATGGCAATTGTAGGGGAACTTCGCCATCCAAGACACCCCCAGGCGCTGCCGTTACCCGCCCCAAAGCGCGCGGCTCCCTGGCTTCTGTAACGCAGGACCCCACCGCCTGGATCTGGGCAGCAGTTGAAATCCGGGCGGGGACAGACTGACCGAGTTAGGGGCGGGGCCGGGTGGAAGGGGCGGGGCCTCAGCTACAGGCGCGGAGCGCTGGGCTCCTGGTCCCTGAGTAGAGCAGCAACTACCAGAGAGAAGTGGCAGACTACGATAGCGCTGCCCATCAGCCTCCCCGCTGCTCCCTCACAGTCATCCCTGCCGGTCCTTGCTGGATTGACGCCCCAGGGCTGAGGAGGCCCCGAGGCGAGGCCCACGCCCCCACGGTCCTGGCAACGACGGCACATGGAGAACTTCCGTAAGGTGCGCTCCGAAGAGGCAACGGCGGGGTCTGGGACGGAGGGGGGCGGCCCTGGCCCCTTTGCCGACCTGGCACCGGGCGCCGTGCACATGCGGGTCAAGGAGGGCAGCAAGATCCGGAACCTACTGGCTTTCGCCACCGCCAGCATGGCACAGCCAGACACCCGTGCCATCGTCTTCAGCGGCTGCGGTAGAGCCACTACCAAGACCGTCACGTGCGCCGAGATCCTCAAGCGCCGCCTGGCTGGCCTGCACCAGGTCACGCGGCTGCGCTACCGGAGCGTGCGCGAGGTGTGGCAGAGCCTTCCACCAGGGCCCACACCCGGGCAGAAGCGTAGTGCGCTGGGCGCCAGTCTCAGTGTACTTAAGAACGTGCCCAGCCTTGCCATCCTACTTTCCAAGGATGCACTGGATCCACGCCAACCAGGCTACCAGTCCCCGATCCCCAGTTCTGACCCCTGGTACCTGCCAATGGCAGCGACGTCCAAGGGGAGCCTAGAGGATCCTGCCGCAGCAGAAGGCTCCACGAAAGGAACTCAACCTGAGCCACGTGCTGCGGAAGAGGACCTGATGGCCTGAGAACTCCCTGTTCTGGGCCACCTGGTCCTGGCTTTTAGCACTAGCGCCTTGACCTTGAGATGCATTTCCTGCCGCTCACGCTCAGTCTTCTGGAGCTCACAGCCTGGTCTCAGCTCCTCAGACTGCCATCATGGACCCCACAGCCAAAAGAGGAGGACCTCAGGGAAGCGTCGTGGACCAGTTGCTCCTCCACTTGTGTTGCCCGAAGACTCAGATTTCCACCTTCAGCTTTGCTGAGCCTTACTGGGACCTTCTTCAGGGAGGGTATGGTGGGCAGTGGGACTCTTGAGCCTTGCCCAGAACCCACAAGGGTTAAGGGCACCTAGCATTCAAGGGGCTGGGGAGCAGGAGTGTGGAAGCCAAGGAGAGCTTGTGGGATCACCCTATCCACTGGCAGCAGGGGGCAAGGGGTGAGAAACGGACTGCTTGGGGGCAGGAGAGTCTGAGTTGCAGGGATCCCCATTCTGCTCCTCACCCCAGGACAGTTTACCTTTCTAGTTTCCCTTCTCCTGCTTTGAAGGAGCATCTTGAGATCATGGTGGCAGAGGTGTGGCCACAGGTTCTAGCTCCTTTAACATCACCCGTTCCCCAAGTTGGCCCAGAGGGAGAGACCCAGGATAAAACTCTGTGTCCCCTCCCTTGAGCCCAGTAGCTGGAATGTTCATTCCAATAAAACAAACACAAAAATGGCTCTGTCCCCAAATTTCCACTAACTGCTTGCCTTTGCAAAGATGATTCTGAGCTGCTCACTTGTGTCTCAGCCCCCTCCAGCCTAGGATCCTTAACCTTTGGAGTTTTCAGGGTCAGGCACAGAGACTGGGCAGGTTCAGAATGCTGCAAGAGGGACACTGCCCAATCCCTGGCTTCTCCCTCTCTCTCCAGCCACCCGCCTCCCCCAACCCCCTCCCCACTGTCTCTGGGCTCAGGGGTCTGTGGCTGAAAGGAAGCCTGGCTCCCCCTGTGTATTACCAGGAAGGGAAATGGGACAGCACATTGCGTTTCTGGAAAGGGAAGGAAAGAGCATTCGTATGCCCTCTGGGGTTGTCACTGACAGGAAAGAGTGGTAGACCTTTCTGAGGTCCCTAAAGCCTGCAGCTTCCTGCCAATAGGCTGAGCCTTATCCAGAAGGCTGGCACAAAGCCCCTCACTCCCATGGGTAGGATCTCCCCCTTCACTGCTCTCTTTGAGAAAGGACAGCACACCCTTGGGAGAGGGGGAGGAGACAGATTGAGCACAAATCCACTGCTGGAAATTACTATTCAGCAGAGAAGCTGGGTCTTGGGCTGTGAATCACTGCAGGCACCCAGATAAGCTGCTGCCTCCAGTCCTGCACAGCTGTCTGCTGAGATATATCAGCCTCATAAGCCTCTCTGCCCAACTCCAAGCCAGCTAGGGGAGGTAGGATTGCTGCATGCTGGAAGAATACTAGCAAGGGGGTGGGGGGCACACAGCCCTGGGATCTTAGAAGCACACCTTACCCCATGCAACGCAACAGCACCCTGGAAAGGAGGAGATGTGGAAGAATGTGAGTCGCTTTGCTGGCAGAACCCTGAAGTAAGTCCTGCTGGGAACAATGTAGGTTCCTGCAGCGGACACATGTTCCCCCTACCCCCATATCTCTGCTTGAGCTTTGGGTCAGTGAGCCCTGCTATCTAGACTCTAGCATTAGTTGCCTTCCTCAATGTATTGTTCTTGATGGGTCCCTGGGGAGGGCCAAGGGGGTTGGGAGTGTTTGTTGACACTCTCAGGGGTAGTCCAAAAAGGGTAGAAAGAATGAAAATTATCCTAACAACCAAGGAGCCTTGGACTGGCCCTGGGCTTGTGCATCTAAAATAAATTAAAACTTGGAAAAGGTGGAAGCTTAAGAGAGACTGGTCTTGGTTCTGCAAAAGAGCCAACTCTCCAAGACCACTAGTGCCTGAAGCCCTGATTACCAGTCACAAGGAATATGCAAGCAGAGGCTTGTGAGGGAGGGGGTGCTGCAGGGTCTTTCTCTTTTGATGGCTTGGCTCAGCTAAGTCCCCTTCCAGCTTGGAAACCCTCCTAGGGTGTGGAGAGGTGAGGGGCACATTGTTAACCCACCTGCAGACTGTTAACTTGCCGCATGGAGGCTGTTTCTGCCTCCCATGCTGGAAAGCAGGTTATAGAACTGGCTTTCTTTTCTTCACCCCCACTCTACTCCAGAAAGTTCTGTTTGCAGACTTTTGGTAGATGCTCACGGGTGCCAGTGGAACCTAGCACTCACAGGCACCCCATTCGAGCTTTATTGGTCCTCCAGTTCCACTGAACCAGGAGCAGACTCCAAAGGAAGATGGTGGATATCCACATACACCTCCTCCAAAGCTGAGGTGGGACCCTGAGAAGGCCTGGAATAAGGGGGGAAGGTGAAGTTCCTAGCAGACCACCTCAGAGACAGCTCATTTTGGGAGCCAACAAATGGCAGAATGCGAGGGAGTGGGCAGTTCCCCTGTGACCCCATCTTCCAAGAGTGGCTACTTTCCAGGAGTTTTCCTGGGCCCTACCTTGGGGCACTTGCAGGCTCGGGCTGCAAGTGAAGTCTCACACTCACAAAACTGTCAGGTCACACAAGCAGAAGCCATTTGTAAACATAAATGTATACGCATATAATCCATGGGCAGAGCCTACGGTCAGATGGGCAGTGGACCTTCAGCTGAGCCTTGAGGGACTTCATTGTTATTTTGCCAGGTCCCAATCTAGGCATGAGGCAGGACTGGGGAGTAAGAATCACAGAATAATAAGATACTGTTTCTGCCTCAAGGAGGTCCCAATCTAGTGGAGAGAAAGAAAAGAAAGTTACAACACAATGCCATGGCAGTGGGAGGGAGTGGGAGCTCTTAGAACAGACACTTCACTCACCTGGAGGTGCTGATGAAGCTGGTTTCCCAAGGACCAGAAAGACTGGGCAGGGAATTCCAGGCAGAGCACAGAGAAGTGGTGCTGTCTGGTGTTTAGGCAGCCTCAAGCCTGAAGTATGTAAGCATCTGAAGGACACATGGTGAGAGGCAGGCAGGACTGGAATACCATGTGGGAGTCAAACCAGAGGGAAGCCACAAAGAAGTGGAGAGCCAGCGCAAGCCAGGGAGTGCCCTACTCTGCTCGGTGTTTGAGAAGGACCGTCCTACACAGGTGCTGGAGGTGGGTTGGAAGGGGACTGAGTAGTTCCCAGACGAGAAAGAAATGAGACAGCGGTAGGAGGGCCAGAGATGGGGACAGACTTGGTAGTATTTTGCTGCCATTATAGCCAGGACAGAAGAGGATTTCTCCTTGTAGCATTAACATTAGCCCTCATTAGTGTTAGCCATCAACCAGTGTTATTCTCTGGTTGTCAGTCACCTCACTGAACCGGAGCCCGTGATTGAATAAATCCTACCTGCCTTACTCCCTACCCCACTCCTGGCAAACAGGAAGCCCACCAGAGAGCTGGTGATTGAATGAATGCACTGGCTGAGCCAGATTTCTGAACTGTTCCGATGCCGTATCAAAGTCCTTAACTGTCCAGCCCCTATTTGGACGGTGGCCAAAGCTTCCCCTATCCACGGCTTCTCTTCACATCTGGATCCTTGAGTCCTCCCTGCTCTATAAAAAGATAACCATGGTGGTTGGGTTTGTATGCCCAACTTGAAGATTTTGGTGGAACTTCTGACACCTCCTGACTATTACAGATATTGTGGATTGAATTATGTCCCCCAAAGATATGTTAAGGCCCTGTTACCTGTAAATGTTACCTTATTTGGAAATAGGGTCTTTAAAGGTGTAATTCATATATAAGATGAGATCGTACTGAAGTAGGATGTGTTCTTAATCCAATATATCCTTATAAGAGGAGAAGAGACAGAGACAGATGCAGAGGGGAAAACAGTATGCGAAGATGGAGACAGATTGAAGTTATGCAGCCACAAACCAAGGAATGCCAAAGATTGCCAGGGAACAACAGAAGCCAAGAAAAAGGCATGGAACAGACTCTTCCGTAGAGCGTTCAGAGACAGTGTCATACTATTGACATCTTGATCTTGGACTTCTAGCTTCCAGACTATGAGAGAATAAATGTCTGCTGTTTTAAGCCACCCAATCTGTGGTACTTTGTTACAGCATCCTTAAAAAACAAATGCAATAGATATTTTCCACCACCTTCAGTAAAAATAGGGAAAAGGAACGTGGAGTGTTTGCCAAGGTCCTTCTTATCAGAATTACTAGTCCTGAACGGAGGAAAGCTTTCTATTCTGCAGGCAAATGTGATGCCTGCTGTCAGATTGAACATATCATAGGCTTTGGAGGAAGAAAAGCTGACAGTGGTTTGGGGCAAGTTAATTCTCTGAGCCTTGGCTTTCTTATTGGGAAAGTGTGCCAGATTGCTGTGGGATAAAGGATATAATAAGATCAGGCTTCCCAACCTTGGTTCATCATCAGAATTACCTAGGACACTTGTTAAAAATAGAGGTTGTCTGGGCTAAACTTAAGAAGATCAGAATTTCCAAAAGACCTGGAAGTAGGCATTTCAAAAAAGTTTATTTAGTCCTGGCTATTGTGGCTCAGTGGATTGAGCACCAGACTACAAATCAAAAGTTTGCTGGTTTGAATTTCATTTAAGGCACATGCCTGGGTTGCAGGCCAGATCCCCAGTTGGGGGCATGTTAGAGGCAACTGATTGATGTTTCTCTCGCTGTCTTTCTCCCTCCCTCCCCCTCTCTCTTTAAAAATAAATAAAAATAAAATATTTTTTGAAAAATTATTTAAAATAGCCCTGGCTATTTTAAATAATTCCTGGTATGGCTCAGTGGATTCAGTACAGGCCTGTGAAGCAAAGGGTCCCTGGTTCGATTCCCAGTCAGGGCACATGCCTGGGTTGTAGGCCAGTTCCCCAGTAGGGGACACATGAGAGGCAACCACACATTGATGTTTCTCTCCCTCTCTTTCTCCCTCCCTTCCCCTCTGTCTAAAAATAAATAAATCTTAAAAAGAATTCTTTAAAATATTTTATTTATTTATTTTTAGAGGGGAAGGGAGGGAGAAAGAAATGAGAAAAACATCGATGTGAGAGAGAAACGTCAGTCTGTTGTTTCTCACTTGTGCCTCAGTCAGGGGCCAAACCTGCAACCTAAGTATGTTCCCTGACTGTGAATCGAACAACAACCTTTTGGTTTGTGGGATGACACCCAACCAGTTCAGGTCAGCTACACAGGTTAGGGTGAAATAGGCATTTTAATAAGACCCTCATGTGACTTTCTTTTGTTTCTTAGTTTATTTTGCTCATTAGTTTCCACATATAAATGATTTCATATGGTATTTGTCCTCATGTGATTTTTTTTTAGATTTCATTTATTTATTTTTAGAGGGGAAGGGAAGGAGAGAAGGAGAGAAATATCAATGTGTGGTTGCTTCTCATGAGTCCCCCCCCTGGGAACTGGTCTGCAACCCAGGCATGTGCCCTGACTGGGAATCGAACCATCCGATCCTTTGGTTTGCAGACCCGTGCTCAATCCACTGAGCTACCAGCCAGGGCATGTCCTCATGTGATTTTGATGATTAATCAAGATTGATTGTTCCCTAATATAATGTACGTAATATAAATAGTGGTACACTGGTAAGAGAGACACTAAATTAAATCCCCCTCTTTCCCTTCATGTTCAGCCACAGTTTAAATGCTATTGTGGAGAGAAACTCAACTACTAAAGAAATGTTTTGAGTTCCGGCTAGTGTAGCTCAGTGGATTGAGTGCCGGCCTGTGAACCAAAGTGTCACAGGTTCGATTCTCAGTTGAGGCAGATGCCTGGGTTGCGGGCCAGGTCCCCAGTGGGGGCCACGAGAGGCCACCACACGTTGTTTCTCTCCCTCTCTTTCTCCCTTCCCTCCCATCTGTCTAAAAATAAATAAAATTAACAAGTGTTTTGAGCTGCCATCACTTAGTGGTGCTAGCTGAGTGGTACTGGGAGAGGGTCCTGACTTGGCGAGCTGGGAGGCAAAGACAGAACCTTAGGCAGCAGCAGGTGGACGCAGAAAACAAAGCTCTGCTGCCATGGTTCCAGTTTCCTGAAAGGAGACTGAGAGTGGGGGGCCCAGCTCAGACAGCTACAAAGACTCAGCTTTCTTTGTTTAAAAAAAAAAGGATGTGGAAAAATTGAAATCTGGCCCTGGCTGGTGTAGCTCAGTGGATTGAGCGCGGGCCTGCGAACCAAAGGATCGCAGTTTGATTCCCAGTCAGGGCACATGCCTGGGTTGCAGGCCAGTTCCCTGCAGGGGACGCACGAGAGGCAACCATACATTGATATTTCTCTCCTTCTCTCCTTCCCTTCCCCTCTAAAGATAAATAAATAAAATCTTTAAAAAAATTGGAATCTGCATACATTGCTGGCAGGAATATAAAATATTGCAGACTGGCCCTGGCTAGTGTGGCTCAGTTGGTTAGTTCGTCATCCCATAGCCAACTGTGGGTTCAGTTCTGGTCGGGGCACATGTCTGGATTGTGAGTTCGATCCCCAGTCCAAGTGTGTGCGATCCCTGGTTCATGTGAGTACGGGAGGCAGCCAATTGATGCCTCTCTCTAATATCAGTGTGTCTCTGTCTTTGTTCTTCTCTCTTGAAGCAGTGAAAGAAATGCCTTTGGGTGAGGTTGAAAGTTAACATTTGACCTACATAATACTCCTAGATAAATACTCAAAAGAATTTAAAACCTATGTCCACACAAAAACATATCATGAATGTTCATAGCAACATTATTAATAATAGCCAAACAGTAGAAGCAAGCCAAATGTCCATAAACTGATGAATAGATAAACAATGTGGTATATCCATATAATGGAGTATAATTCTGCCATAAAAATGATGAAGTTCTGATTCGTGTCACAACACGGATGAACCTTGAAAACATATTAGGTGAAATATGCCGGGCGCAAAAGACCACATGTCATATGCTTCTATTTACATGTCCAGAATAAGCAAATCCAGAGAGACAAAATATAGATTAGTAGTTACCTATGGCCGGTAGAGTTTGTGGGTGCCAGTGATTGTGGGGTTTCTCTTTTGGGTGATGAAAATGTTCTGGAATTAGATAGCGATAATGACTACTGAATTTTACACCTCAGAAGGGTGAATTTTATGGTGCATTACATCTCAATAAAAATTATGTCCTTTAATGGTTTTCTGATCATATAGTAATAATTTAGGAAAGTATTGATTAAAGAGTGGGAAAGAAAGGAAAAGAAACAGAAAGAAAGGAAAGGAAAGAGCCACCAGAGCCCTCCTACCCCTGCTGGTTGGCATCCCCGCAGTATCACCTTCCTTCTGCTGCCCCTTCTCCCTGATGCTCCGGTGAACCACGTGGTATGTGTGCCCACCCAACCTCCATGCCCTGTTCTCCTTCTCACATCCTGCCCTGCCCTGGGAAAGGAACTTTTATAATTTTACAGCAGGAACATACATGTTCTAGAAAGTAAGAGTTATTATTTATTAAGTCCTTACTGGGTGCCAGCCAGGACACAGTATTTTATGTACATTGTCTTAGGTAATCATGTAACAGGGTGCAGCCAAGAGGGGAGCCCCAAATAGAGATTTGGAATGAGGTCCAGAAGTCAAGGTGTCCAGGAAATATTAGAAAGATATAAAGGATGTCCTCACCCCTTCCCCCCACAGGTGTGACATGGAGCAGGAACATGCAGAGCTGTTTTGCATAGCAACAGCTTTGCAGCTAATTTCTGGCATGATCATTTAACATGTCTATAACCTCTAACTGGTTGCATAGATATGTTAAATGGCCGTGGCCATGCCTTGAGGCAGGGGGATGGAAGGGACTTCCACCCAAGATGTAACTGGGGGGCAGGTATCCCTGGTTACAGCGCCTGCATGAGAGCTTGGAGAAGATTAGCTCCATGACATGGGGCCACACCTGCCCAGACTCAGGATGGCTACCTAGTAAACCTGGAATAATACAGGAAAGCTGGCAGATGTAACCAGCTGTAGGAGGGGTCAGAAATGGGGCTGCAGAGGAAGATTGGCGCAGGGATTGAAACCCAGACTTGGCAGACATTGAAGGAAGAACCATGCAGCTTTGGCCAGAGTGGAGACCCCCCACAGCCATGTGAGAGAGAACCCCTCGGTTTGGGCGGAGTGGAGACCTCCGCAGCTTTGCGAGAGTGAGGACCACGTGGATTTGGGGTGCTCCCTTTGGCCACATGGGTTAAGAAGCAGGAGAGATGTTGCCTGGAAGAAAAAGGGTGAAAGGATTCTTGCCAGCGGGCCCTGAGAAGGTGCCACATGGCTTTGGATTAACTGAAGATCCTGGTGACAACACAGCTGATGGTGCTGGGAGCCTGAATCGCAGACTTCTACTTTTCCTGAAATACGGTACCCCAGATTAGGGCAAAGGGAGAAGGAAAGACTGTGCGTGTCTGTGGATATCCTAAAGGACTTTGATATTTTAATAAAGACGTTAGGTCACTACTTTAAGTATGTATAGCTTTAAATAAACATTTCCTTTCCTTTTCACAAATCTCTGGCAGTGAGAGACATCTTTCCTCTGGTGGTGGACAATGCAAACCTAGTGGGGGGGTCCTTTCGGTAATAGTATATCATACCCCCCTTTGGCCCTGCTCTGTAACAGTTTTTGGTGTCCCTGGGTGGGCCAATAATTGCCCCCAGGTCTGTTCTGTAACAATCATGCCATAACTTATTAGCAACATTCCATTATTATTCCCATTTTATAGATGAGGAAGCTGTGGTTCAGGAAGTTGGAGTAACTTGCCTACTGGAATATGGCAGAGCCATAGTTCAACATCAGCAAGAATGTCATTCTCTCAAGCACCTTCTCTTGTTAATCCCCCTTTTCAAAGCAGTCTAGTACGGTAGTGCAATCCGAATCATCGGAGGTGCTCCAGCAGGGACCTGAGGAAATGAAGTATTGTAAGGTCAGTCAGACTAACAACCTCAAGGGCCCTTCCAGCCTTGAAATGGCAGGATCAATTTTTTTTCTGATGCATGCTTCATTCCTTTCCAAGAAAACAGATTTTCTTGAATGTGCACTTCCCTTTACTAGACATTCAAATGGTGTAACAATGTCTTTGTCCTCACAAGCTCCTTAATAACATCATCCCTCCCCCTCTGCACACAACAGGAAATGCTTTATCACAACTCTTCTAGGATGAAAGCTGTGTTTACAGCAGGAGTCTGATAGGCTGATCAACTGGTGATGATGACATACTTGAGGCATGTAAGTTCAGCTGCTGCTTTTGCAGAGGACGGAAAATGGTAAGAAGAGATAAAAGACCCTAATGGGCTTGGGCAAGAGCCAGGATGTCTGTTCTAAAACCACTCAGGAAGGAGCGCTCACCAGAAACAGCAGAAAGGACTGGGACTTGGTGGCACAACTGGAGGCAATTTGGGAACAAGTAGAAACTACCCTCTCTTGCTCCAGTGATGTTTTAGGCTGAATTAAAAGATGGCATCTAAGATCCATGTCCCTTGGTGTATATGTCTTGTAAAATTGAGGCAGAATCTGTGAATTTACTGGGATATCATTTCCAAAATTAGGCTACTAATTTCTTAACTTTTTTGTTTAGTTTTTATTTCATAACCATAAATTTAACTGCAATCCAGCCAGACTTGGGAGGGGTAAGGAAAATATGAAACCTATGAACTGCAGTGAGAGCAGGAAGATTATAGAACATTCCAAGCAGTTGAGGGTGAAGGGCGTGCTCGCCTGAGCTACAGGAGGGATGGTGTGGTGAAGATAAAATACAAGTCAAATTTATTAGAGTTGTCCACAGTCACCAATGGTGATCTTCTTGCTGGTTCCTGGACCTAAAAGTGCTCCATGGCTACCATGCTGTCGTTCACCTGGCCGAAGAGCACATGCTTGCCACCCAGCCACTCAGTTTTGGCAGTGCAAATGAAAAGCCGGAAAATGTTTGTGTTGAGTCCAGGATTTGCCAGGATAACGTGCCAGGACCCAGATGCTTCAGGATGAAATTCTCGTCGTCAAATTTCTTCCTGTATGTGGACTTGCTGCCTATACCACTGTGGCATGTGAAGTCACCACCCTGGCACATAAGTCTTAGAATAATTCTGTGAAAGCAGGAAACTTCATAACCAAATCCTTTCTCCCCAGTGCTCAGAGCATGAAAGTTTTCTGCTGTCTTTGGAACTTTGTCTGCAAACAGCTACAAGAAGATGTGGCCAAAGGGCTTGGTGGCATCGTAATCAAAAAGGAAGCTATTTTGGTTGTCTGACCTAATCAGATGAGGTCTTTTTTAAAATTTATTTTTGTTAAAGATTTTATTTACTTATTTTTTAAAGATTTTATTTATCTTTAGAGGGGAAGGGAAGGAGAGAGGGAGAGAAATATCAATGTATGGTTGCCTCTTGTGCATTCCCTGCTGAGAACGGGCCTGCAACCCAGGCATGTGCCCTGACTGGGAATCGAACCACGATCCTTTGGTTCGCAGGCCTGCACTCAATCCACTAAACTACACCAGCCAGGGCTATTTACTTATTTTAAGATAGAGGAGAAGGGAGAGAGAAAGAGAGGGAGAGAAACACCAATGTGCCATTGCTCCTCACACACCCTGAAACCCAGGCATGTGCCCTGATTGGGAATTGAACCAGCAACCCTTTTGTGTGCAGACTAATACTCAGTCCACTGAGCCACACCAGCCAAGGCTAGATGAAATCTTTGAAAGAGGGTAAATTGTCTCCTGTTGGCTTCAATAAGCAAGCTATGGTATTTTGACAGGGCCCATAGAGAGGGTGATATGGTAAGACCCTCAGGGTGGTCTATAGAATCTGAACAGCTAGCAAGAAGAAATGGGGTGAACTCAGTCCTAAATGCAAGGAACTAAAGTCTGTCAACAAACTTTAGAAGAAACAAACTTAGAAGACAACTCAGGTGCAGGTGAGACAATAGACCTGTATGACATCTTTTTTTCCCTGGTATACATCTTGCTTTCAGTCTTTTGATGCTCTTAATAGAAAACCAGTATGCCATGCCTGAAACAATAAATGGGTATTGTTTTATGCTGTATCATTTGTATAATTTGTGGTAAATTGTTATGCAGCAACAGAAAATTAATGCAGGTGATAAGGGCTGAGAATTGCCCACAAGGTAGTAAGAGGTTCAGAATTCACTGAAAAGTCAGCAAAGCCTACCTTCAGGGATGGTAGGGAAAGAAAACAATGTCTGGAATCAGACACACCTGGGTTCAAATCTAAGCACTAATATTAATTAGCTGTGTGATTCTTGGGCAAGTGTGACTTGAGTCTATTCTGTCATCCATAAAACGGGGTTAAATACTGATCTCATAAAGTTGTTATGAAGTTTAGATGGGATAATAAATAATTTGAGTGTGCAGGGACACATAATAAATTATAGTCATCATGGTATTAAACAGCAGCACTCTAGTAGCCAATCTAAAGACTATAGACAAAGTGGAGAGACTGACAGCCGCAAAGTGACCAGTTTGGATTCAGTTGCTGTACATTCCAGTACTTTCTCATCTAGAGCTCTGTCTCTTGCAGATTTGGTGAATATTCCTTGAAATGCAAAGAGGTCACCCTGGCTCTGGATTGAGCACCAGATTGTGAACCAAAGGCTGGCTAGTTTGATTCTCAATCAGGGTACATGCCTGGGTTGCAGGCCAGGTCCCTAGTAGGAGGCGCTCAAGAGGCAACCACATATTGATATTTCTCTCCCTCTCTTTCTCCCTCCATTCCCCTCTCTAAAGATAAATAAGAAATCCAAAGCCCTGGCTGGTGTAGTTCAGTGGGTTGAGCGCGGGCCTGAGAACCAGACAATCGCAGTTCGATTCCCAGTCAGGGCACATGTTTGGGTTGCAGGCCAGTTTCCAGCAGGGGCCAGTTCCTTGCAGGGGATGCAGGAGAAGCAACCATACATTGATGTTTCTTTCCTCTCTCCTTCCCTTCCCCTCTAAAAAGATAAATAAATAAATAATGTTTAAAAAAAAAGAAATTCAAAGAGGTCAAAACTTTCCTAGGTGTCCTTTGGTTAGGTTGGTGGGAGGTAAGAGGTGCTTTTAAAAAAGCTATTTTATCCTTCTCCCAGCCAGGTTTGTATACCCTAAAGCCACACTGCTAAGAAGGGGGAAAAAATGCAGATGCTGATACCCAGGAGAGAGGGCCTGGACTGAGGAAGAGGAGACTGAATGTCCATTTTTTTCTTTTCTCAGTGAGTCCAGGGATAGAAAATGAGAAATACCATGACAAAAGAAACTGTTTAATTACCTCTGGGTGGCAGTGAGATAATTCAGGTCTGGGAATAGTGCCCAGGAGCTCAAAGTCAAGGTGTAATTGGTAAGGCCAGGTTAGATGTTAAAAGCATTGAAATTTAACATTGGATGTGGGAGCTAGACCAGAAATATCCAGATGAGTCCTCAGGATTGGAGATTTGGTGAATTGAGTCCTGATTGCTGGCAAACAACCTAATTTCTGAGCTTGTTTCCTTATCTATAAAGTGAAGCGGTTGTGAAACCAGAAAAGCTGGCATTCTTGCTGTCGGTCACTACCAAAACCAGTAAGTAAAGACTAGGAGTAAATCTTTATGGATACTTTATTCCTGTGATTGGCAATCTGAGAAGACAGCAGGTTATGGACGCTAAAAGATCATCTTACATTTTATCTCAAGCTGCCTTTTTTATAAAGGGAAGAAAAGTTTAGGTAAGGGGGTTGGAATTCAAGGAAAAGGTTAATCAGATAAAAGCCGCAGTCCAGTGATTTTCCTAGCTGACTGGTGCTTATTTATCTGCATCCTGGGCAGCAGGATGTTCTCTCCCTGGAGCACAGTGGCCCAGATACCATCTTGATTGCTTGCAGTCCTCCTGGGGCACAAAGGTCGAATTGCTTGTGAGTCTCCTGGAGTCAAGGTAGGTCCTGGCCTACATTCCAATTCCTAGAACAAAAGCTTTCTACCTGCATTAGTTGCTAAGCCTATTAACTATAACTTAAAACTAAAAAAAATATTAACTCAAGTTCCTCTATCAGTTGGACTCATTTTTTAATGCTTGTGGATTTGTGACATAAGAATAGTCATTAATGAGGTCCCCCGTATGTAAGCAGTTGCTTTTATCCCCCTTCATTCTTTTATTTTAGGCTCAAACAGGGGGATAGTGGGAAGCAAAAGTATTTTTTTTAAGATTTTATTTATTTTAGAGAGGGGAGGGAAAGAGGGAGAGAAATATCAATGTGTGATTGCCCCTGGCATGCCCCCTACTGGGGACCCAGACCACAACCCAGGGGGGTACCCTAGACTGGGAATCAAACCAGTGACCCTGTGATTCACAGGCCGGCAGTCAACCACTGAACCACACCAGCTAGTACGCAAAAGTATTTTTGTTAGAACTTGTCATTATTATTCCGACTTTGACGTGACGCACTCGCCTAGAGTCGAACTCGCCTCTGGAGTGGGACTTCAACGACGATACGTACACTGCTCGCTCCGCCCCTTCCCTTCATCCTTGCTTCTGAAGGCGGCCACCACCCAGTGAAACGGAGACCTCCCTAAACGCCCCGAGACGGTTTGTCCTCAACACGCCACCATAGCGGTCCCTTAACGGTATTTTGCGGTGTCCTGCCGAGGCGCGAAAGCTGCAGTGGGCGGGGCCTCACGCCCCGCCCACCGTGCGTCTATACGTAAGTCTGCCACCCGCGAGCTCCGGAACAGCCGGTGAACTCGCTACCGGCTTCTCTTCAGCTTCAGCCTGCGCCGCCATCGCCGTTATGCTGGGCACTGCTCTCCGCCGCTGCTCCGTAGCAGCAGCTGCGGCCGCCCGGGCCAGCCCTCGAGGCCTTTTGCATCCCGTCTCGGCCCCCGGTCCCACCGCTGGTAAGGCCGCCTCCTGCCACCGCCTGTGCCCCCGTGTCCTTGCGGTGACCTGGGCCCCCGCCGCCACTCGAAGGCAGGCTCGCCCCGCGGCCTAGGCTGCTCTGCCTGCGGGCGTCCGAACCCGGTGGCTGCTGGCCGCCCTTCCTGCCGCCTCGAGGTGTGGAGGACTTGAGGGCGCGCCCCCGGGCCTACATCAGGGCGACTTCCCTGGTGTGGGCACCGTGGAGTGGTCAAGTGTGGACTTGCTGTGAGCACCAGGGAGGGGCCCAGCGCACGTCCTGCGCGCACGCTATTCCTTCGGTCCTCGGGGCCTGACCATGCTCCTGCCCTGACCCCTGCAGCCACCTGACTGAGATTGTCCGCCGCCATCAGCGCTTTGGCGAAGGTGACATTCAGCCACTGTGCGCGCTGCTCAGTGCAGGGACGCGAGAGGCCTCTCTGTGGACCCTGACACCGCCGCCCCCAGAGTGTTTCAGGAACACAGTATGCCGTCTTGTGGGACACTGTACTTTTTTTATCAGGCATTTGCCGGTTGATTTTTTGGGGGGGTCACCTTCACAGACTTTTCTGTTAATTTTTAGAGCCTGCTGTGCCACGTTTTAATCCCACGTTTACGATAGATGGACGTATATGTTTCCTGAGGTTTGAAAAAGAACCTGAATGGGTCATGATTAGAGTGATACTGTTTGGGGTACCACAGACTAGGAATACTGCGTTTGGCAGATGCGGGGAGGCCTTATTGTTTGTTTTGGGTTAGAAGCTTCATTGTTGTAGTGTGATCTCAACAATGCTGCCGATTATGGTCTCTTATTTTTCCTTCCCTTTATATGTGTATTCCAGGTGCCCGATCAGCTCTATGCTTTTAATTATTGTAACTGCAATTTGAATTTGGGCCATATATGATGGTCGTATATGCTACATCAGTTAATCCCTAAGCATGCATATTTTAACTCACAAACTCAAAACTAATAAGGCTTTGTTGGCTATTTTGTGTTTTAGGTAGACACTTCAACTGAGGAGTATGTTTCATTTCATTCAATTTAGACTTTATCTTCTATAATATATCATAGAATGGTAAGGCTGGCATAGACTTTCCAGACCATGGAGACAAGAGGAAAAGCTAATTTTATAGAAGTCTTATTTTATAGAAGAGAAAAGCTAAGGCCATTTTGGGGAACCGACTCTTTAATTAGTAGTAGAACCACGTTCTGTTTCTTAGCCATAGTTATTTTTGGCCCATCCTGATGTTTGTCAGGTTTTGTGGTGTTTTTTTTAAATTCTTATTGAAATGTGAAAGTAGCAAATCCTACTTTAGTTTTTTCATATAGACACATTTTGAGGAAGTTTTTGAAAATAATCGTTAATTGACTTTGAAAATAATTGTTACATTTTGTGTTCTTCTATTCCCACTTGAATATAATTCATAAAGAAAAAGTTGTATTTTAGGTGTTGGTCCTGTGTAGACCTAAATATTTGCCACAGGGAGTCAGTATTGCTTAGAGTTGTGTCAGTGACTTTCTAGCTGTGACCTTGTACGTGTTAGTTAACCTTGTCTCAGTCTCCTCATCTCTAAAATCAGGATAATATTTGGTAGTTGTAAGGTTTAATTGAGATAAAGTAACTTTTAGCACCTTGTCTGGTATTAATGCTTAATACATACTTGCTTTGTTATAGTGCATTTCATTTTAGCATATTATAGATTGGGGTGTATTATTGGGATAAGACTAAAGGGATTTCATGCAATTGAAAGTCAGAAAGAATTAAGGTTCTTGGATAAGGTGGTCCAGGGTCAAATGAGAGTATACTTGAAAGAACTCTGGAGCCATGGGTGGTGTGACTCAGTGGATTGAGTGCTAACCAGCAGACCAAAGGGTCGCTGGTTTGCTTCCCAGTCAAGACACATGCCTAGGTTGCCGGCCATGTGAGAGGCAGCCAATCAGTGTTTTTCTCACACATTGGTTTTTCTCTCCCTCTTTCTCCCCCTCTTTCCCTCTCTCTAAAAATAAATAAATAAAATCTTAAAAAAAAGAAAGAGCTCTGAAAGGGTTAACCCGAGAGGGGCCTCAAGTCTGCCGTAGTTAAGTAGCAGCTCAAATTCTATATTTGGTCCATGAAGAAACCTCCAACTTGACACAGTTGTTTTCTAATAACTGCTGAATTAGATAATTAAAATGTTTTAAACAACAGCTAGATTCTCGATAATCAACCCTTAAAACCTATGCAATCCTTGCTCCTACATCCTTACCTTGAAAATTTGGGAAAGGTTGTTTTCTCTTGGGAAAGGGGTTTTCTTGGTGCAGGACTGAATTTATGTGGCACTTTTTACTACCTTCCAGCCTTCCCTTCTGTACTACTCCTGTATTTCTAGATTTCCAGCGTTTGAGCCCCAAGATCTACGCCTGCCTTTAAGTCTTGCACCTCAATAACCCTGCCTTTGAGTTTGTTCATGTACCCTCTCCATTAATTGCTGCTTTCTCTTGCTCTTAGAATCGCCTCCAAAATGTTCATTCTTTGGGCCTTGTTCCAGATGATTAGTTATTAAATGGAAGGCTGTCTGTTTAAACCAAAGAGATTAATGAGCCCCTTAATTTTCCTAAATATGTTAGCTTTTTAAAAATATATTTTATTGATTATGCTATTACAGTTGTTCCATTTCCTCCCCTTTATTCCCCTCCTCACTGCGCATCCCCTCCCACCCCCATTCCCCCGCTTTAGTTCATGTCCATGGGTCATACATGTAAGTTCTTTGGCTTCTACATTTCCTATACTATTCTTACCTTCCCCCAGTCTGTCTTCTACCTACCACTTAGGCTGCTTTTTCTCTGTACCTTTACCCCCATTCTCCCCTGCCACTCCCCTGCTGATAACCCTCATGTGATCTCCATTTCCGTGATTCTGTTCATGTTCTAGTTGTTTGCTTAGTTTTTGTTTTGTTTTAGGTTCAGTTGTTAATAACTGTGAATTTGTTGTCATTTTATTCTTTTTTTTTTTCATCTTTTTCTTAGATCTGAGTCCCTTTAAAATTTCATAAAAGGACTTGGTGATAATGAACTCCTTTTAACTTGACCTTATCTGGGAAGTACTTTACCTGCCCTTCCCAATGAAAGCTTTGCTAGATAGAGCAATCTTGGATGTAGGTCTTTGCCTTTCGTGACTTGGAATACTTCTTTCCAGCCCCTTCTTGCCTACAAGGTTTCTTTTGAGAAATCAGCTAAGAGTCTTGTGGGAACTCCTTTGTAGGTAGCTGACTGACTCCTTTTTTCTTGCTGCTTTTAAGATTTTTCTCCTTATCTTTTTTTTTAAAATATTTTATTTATTTATCTTTAGAGGCAATGGTAAGGAGAGAGGAAGAGAAACATCAATGTATGGTTGCTTCTCAAGCATCCCCTGCCAGGAACTCACCCCTGCCGGGAACTGGCCTGCAACCCAGGCATGTGCCCTGACTGGGATTCGAACTGCGATGGTCTGGTTCACAGGCCCGTGCTCAATCCACTGAGTTACACCAGCCAGGGCTTTTCTCCTTATCTTTAATCTTGGGTAATGTAATTATAATGTGCCTTGGTATGTTCCTCCTAGGGTCCAATTTCTTTGGGACTCTCTGAGCTTCCCGGACTTCCTAGAAGTCTATTTCTTTGACCAGATTGGGGAAGTTCTCCTTCATTATTTGTTCAAATAAGTTTTTGGTTTCTTGTTCTTCCTCTTCTTCTTCTGGAACTCCTGTGTTTCAGATACTGGAATGTTTTAAGATGTCCTGGAAGTTCCTAAGCCTCTCCTCATTTTTTTGAATTCTTGTTTCTTCATTCTGTTCTGGTTGAATGTTCATTTCTTCCTTTGGTCCACACCATTGATTGAATCCTGGTTTCCTTCCCTTCACTGTTGGTTCCCTGTACATTTTCCTTTATTTCACTTAGCGTAGCCTTCATTTTTTCATCTAATTTGCAACCATATTCAGTCAATTCTGTGAGCGTCCTAGTTACCAGTGTTTTGAGCTGTGCATCTGAGAGGTTAGCTATCTCTTCATCACTTAGTTGTATTTTTTTTTTCAAAGATTTTATTTATTTATCTTAGAGGGAAAGGGAAGGGGAGAGAGAGAGAAATATCAATGTATGGTTGCCTCTCATGCATCTCGTGCCAGGAACCGGGAACTGGCCTGCAACCCAGGCATGTGCCCTGACTGGGAATCGAACCACAATTGTGTGGTTCGCAGGCCCGCGCTCAATCCACTGAGCTACACCAGCCAGGGCTTTTCTGGAGTTTTGATCTGTTCTTTTATTTGGGCCTTTTTTTCTTTTCTTTCTCCCCACCCCATTTTTGTAATAATGGGAGGAGCCTTAGGTGTTCACCAGGGTGAGGCAACCCAAGTTGAAAGGGGTTCTAGAGGGTGCAATGTAGGGAGCAGTGCCACTTGCTCTGCTCTCTGCCAGTTTTCAGTCACTTCCCCCCTTACCCACTATCAAATTGGGCCCTTCTGGTGCTGATTCTCAGATGGGTAGGTTTGTGTACATTCTAGGACCCTGTGGTTCTCTCCAACAAACTCTCCTGTGAGGCTGGAAGTTTCTCCCACTGCTCCCTCAACCCTCACAAGTGTTTTCAGTCAGAGGCTTTATTTCCCCAAGCTGGAACCCTGGGTTGTGCAGTCTGTCTTCCTCCCCACTTGTTTATCTGCACACAAGTGTGGGACCACCCAGTCCACAATCTACCAACTGCCTGTCTGCCCTCCTCTAGTCTGGATGGATTTATTTTTAAATATTTTATATATTTATTTTTAGAGAGAGGGGAAGGGAAGGAGAAGGCGTGGCAGAGAAACATCATTGTGTGGTTGCCTCTCATGTGTCCCCTACTGGGGACCTGGCCTGCAACCCAGGCATGTGCCCTGGAAATTGAACCAGCAACCCTTTGCTTCACAGGCTCATACTCAATCCACTGAGCTACACCAGCCAGGGCTGGATGAATGCTTCTTGTTTAACTCCTTGGTTGTCAGATTTCCATACAGTTTGGTTTTTCTGTCAATTCTGGTTGTTTTTTGTTTTTAAATTGGTTGCTGTCCTTCTTTTGGTTGTGTGAGGGGGCACAGTGTGTCTACCTACACCTCCATCTTGGCCAGAAGCTATGTTAGCTTTTTTTTCAATAGAGTGCTTAACTGAAAGCCAAAAAGGAGTATTAGAAATAGCTTTTTTAGATTGAGGCTGTAAAAATGACCCGAGGGCGTGTTTATTGAGTTTAGAAAGAGGAAGTGACGGGGAAGAGAGAAAGAGAAACGTTGATGTGAGAGAAACATTGATTGGTTGCCTCCCATTTACACCCCAATAGGGCATTGAACCCACAACCTAGGTATGTGTCCTGAATGGTGATCTTATCTGCAATCTTTTGGTATAGAGATAATAGTCAACAGAGCCACCAGGCCAGAGCTGGCCCAGCTTTTTTTTTTTTTTTTTTTACAGCTGTTTTACCTTTTTTTCCCTTTAACTCTGGACCCTTCAGGTTGTATGAAGGCATGAAGCAATTGTTTTCTAAAATAGTATGCGTTACAATCCTCAACTGTGGAAAGGTTATACAGTATAAAGTAGGGTCAGTGGCGGGGAGGGAGAGAATGCCTATACAGTTTAACTAAAAATCAAAATGTTAAGCATCTGTGGGACATGCTCATAACTATGAGAATAGATGCTATTCTACCCATTACTGGAATTAGGAATATAATTTAAATTATGTTGGAGAGTCTTTTTGCTCTTCTGGAAGGGATATGTATTCATGGTGCATGCTTGGTGTTCTAAATACTTGTTTCATATGAGGTGGGGTTTGTTTGTTCATTTGTTTTAAAATAAAAACCAATTGTAATTTGGGACTCCCCAGAAGGAAGATAAACAAATTATTGAAGGTGATCCATTTATGACTAGGATTTGTGGTTGCTGGTCATCATCTTTATAGTTAAAAAACAATACAAAGCTACCAGTCATCTGATGAATCCATGACTAACAGTGAGCAAAAGAATTGGTTATCATGAAACACTTCTCTGGGTGGTAAGAAAGGTACACTTAATAATTACCTCTGGGGAAGGAATATATGTATTTCATTTTTCTTGGGTAAATCCTTAGAAGTAGAATTACTGGATGCTATGGTAGGTGTGTGTTTAATTTGGTAAGAAACTGCTAACAGTCTTCCAAAGTAATTGTGCCTTTGTACACTTTTAAGTATTTAGCTAAGTATAACTTTAATTTTTGAAAAAGGTGGTTTATAAATTTTTGGTAACAGTGGGTAGGAGCGCTGTTGTGATCTATGCTTTCTATACATATTAAAGGTGAATATTAGTCTTGTAAGAGTTATTAAATATCTACATAGTTTTGACTAAATGTTTGCACTTAACCAAATACTTTTAGGTCTAGAGATCCATTCTTGTCATAGAAATTAAAGGGTGTCCAGTTCCAGCCCATTTATATACACGTCTCACTTCATTCTAGACTCGGAGTGTAGAGGTAATTTAGATCTCTGGTAAGAATAGGACTTGTGCTGTGACTAATGACAGATAATTTGCTATAAGTCAAGTGGTAATTTAAGTGAGAATCCTTTTGCTTAATATAGCAGTGACAGTCCATCTCCAGAACTGGCTAGTATTCCATCTTTTCATCTTTTTTGGCCTTCCTTTTTTTCCTCCATTTTGTTTTGCCGCTTATGGCATTGAAAATATATAGGATACACCTAATATTTAAATTTCAGAGTACACTTAGAACTCAGAGGTTTCTGGGTAGTTTTATTTATTTGTTTGTTTGTTTGTTGGTTTACTTTTGGTTTTGGATAAGCCTTTATAAATTAATAAAAATTATACCAGGGGTGGGTAGAAGTGGAAGAGAGTATAGGAGGATAAATGGCAGTCCAAAAAAATACAATAAAAATAAAGAAACGGGGAGAAAAGAAACTATACCAAGCTTGTCTAATTCATCTAACAGGAGAAGCTATTTGAAGAATGTTTCATTTCTATAAATTATGATTTGCACAAATAGAAGATCAGTTAAGGAATTTTAGATAAGAATTAATTTATAGCTACTATTTATTGAGTACCTACCGACAAAGTGCCAAGTCCTAGACAGTGTTAACTGGCCTTCATTTTTGTATGTCATATTTTGCTAAGGAAGTGGTATCCCCTTTTTACAGACAAGGAAAATAAAACTTGAGTTAACTAGTGGTTGGATACTTCTAGACTCTGCTGCTCCCTAAAACCCAAAGGTAAAATGGCCCTTTCCCCTCTTCCCTACCATACAGATGCTGTTGAGAAAGAATCCAGATTTCCTAACTCCTAATTCAGTGTCCATTTGACAGGCAGTAACTAAAGTGGAAAGGTTGTGTTATATTTTTTAAATCTGATAAAGTGGTGTTTTTTAAAATTGGGTGTAAGTCAAAGAGCATGTTCCCTCTTAAGGGATTTATGAAAATTTGTGGAGAGGGGTGTAGTTTGATAAAACAATTTCTAAATTACCATTGCTTTGTCAGGATGTGTAATTTATTTTGGAATATAATACAGAGCATAAGGTTTAAAATTTTTTTCAAACATATACCTTATAAATTCACTGCTGAAGAACCAGAATGAACATTTTTAAAGGATTTTATTTATTTTTTTTTTTAG
The DNA here is from genome assembly GCF_014824575.4 of Sturnira hondurensis. Lineage (NCBI taxonomy): Eukaryota > Metazoa > Chordata > Mammalia > Chiroptera > Phyllostomidae > Sturnira > Sturnira hondurensis. Next base: position 2,123,562 of record NW_028077960.1, read on the forward strand.
AAGGGAATGAAGGAAGAAAGAAAGAGAAACATNTTGATAAAACAATTTCTAAATTACCATTGCTTTGTCAGGATGTGTAATTTATTTTGGAATATAATACAGAGCATAAGGTTTAAAATTTTTTTCAAACATATACCTTATAAATTCACTGCTGAAGAACCAGAATGAACATTTTTAAAGGATTTTATTATTTTTTTTTTTTAGAAGGGAATGAAGGAAGAAAGAAAGAGAAACATTGATGTGTGAGAGAAACATTAATTGGTTGCCTCTTGCACACCCCCAGCTGGGGACCTGGCCCGCAATCCAGGCATGTGCTCTGACCAGGAATCAAACCAGCAAGCAACCTCTCGATTCACAAGTCAATGCTCAGTCCACTGAACCATGCCAGCCAGGGCATAGAATGAATATTATTTTAAATTAGGAATTAGTGCCCTGCTTATTGTAAAAATTCAGACATTTTGGAAGTGTATAAAGAAATAAAGTTTTTGCCTTGACTGGTGTGGCTCAGTAGATTAAGTGCTAGCTTGAGAACCAAAGGGTCACCAGTTTCATTCCCAGTCAGGGCACCTGCCTGGGTTGCTGTCCAGGTCCCCAGTAGGGGGCGTGTGAGAGGGAGCCACACATTGATGTTTCTCTCCCTCTCTTTCTCCCTCCCTTTCCCCTCTCTAAAAATAAATGAATAAAATCTTTAAAAAAGGAAAAGAAAAATTTCTCTTCTAAAGATAATTAATGTTAACAATTTCAAGATAGCATTGCACATTAGGGGAAAAAAACATAAACATACATCTGAGATGTTTTTTCATATCAATACATAAGATTTGTTTCATTTGACCTACTAAGTAATTTTCCTACTGTGGCATACAGTTGATTAAAAACTTCATGCATCAAATGTATATAATGCCACTGAACTGTACATTTAAAAATGGTTAAGATGGTAAATTTTATATTATGTATATTTTAACACAATAAGAAAACAAACAACAAAGCCTTAACATGTTGACAGGCTATATCAAATACTACTTCTGTATGTTGATGTTATTCTTGCTTCATTGTAGCTGTCCAGTCAGTTCGCTGCTACTCCCATGGATCACATGAGACAGATGAGGAATTTGATGCTCGCTGGGTGACATACTTCAACAAGCCAGATATTGATGCCTGGGAATTACGTAAAGGTAACTGGAATATAGACTGCTAAACAGTCTGTTTTGGTATAGAATTATGAACAGCTTTGTAGTCTTCTACTACTTTGTTAGAAGCAGCTGTTTTGACTACACACACCCTGGCTGGTGTGGCTCAGTGGATTAAGTGCTGGCGGCCTTTGAACCAAAGGGTTGCCAGTTCGATTCCCAGTCAGGGCACATGCCTGGATTATGGGCCAGGTCCCCAGTTTGGGGGCAAGTGAGAGGCAACCACACCTTGATGTTTCTCTCTCTCTCTCCCTCCCTTCCCCTCTGTCTAAAAATAAATAAATAACTTTTAAAAGAAAAAGAAAACATGCATTATGTAAGTTGAATACTCTCATGCAACTTGCAGTTACAAAATATTATAGCTTCCATAGTAAGTGTTTTATAAAGTGAGATTTTTTAAGTAGGGACAGTTGACATTTTAGGCCAGATAATTCTTTGTGGCAAGGGCTGTCCTTTGCATTATAGCATGTTTAGCAGCATCCTTGGTTTCTACAGACTAGGTGCCACCACTACCCCCCACCCCGAGTTGTGTCAACCAAAAATGTCTCCTGGGGGACAAAACCACCTCTGATTAAAATCACTGCTGTTATGATAGGTCAAAGTGAACAAGAGTTAAATTTTTTGTCTTTTAAGTAATTTATGCACATAGTCATTTGATTCCTCCCCTCTCTTGGTCATAGTTTGGGTTCTTTATTATTTTTATTCTTAGCTGTGATTTATCTTGGCATATGTAAGTGTCCAGTCTAAGTGTCCAGGACTTATTTTTCCTAAATTTACAGATATGCATTTAACATAAGTAAGTAACATTAATGATGACTAGTCTAATAGTTAGACTAGTAGATAACTTATTTTATTATGAGCAATTTATCTCAGACCAAGAATTCAATCTGTAACTTCATTCTAGCATTATAGTCACCAGTGTCCTTTTTAAATATTTTAAAATAAAAGCAAGAAACCTAAGTGCTTTAAATTTCTGAGAAATATAATGGCTTCATTTTGCTACAACCAGGGCAATTTTTTTTAAGATTTTATTTATTTTCAGAGAGAGGGGAAGGGAGGGAGAAAGAGAGGGAGAGAAACATCAAAGTATAAGAGAAATATTAGTTAGTTGCCTCACCCATGACCCCAACTGGGGACCTGGCCCTAGGCATGTGCCCTGATGAAAAACAGAACTAGCAGCCTTTCAATTGACAGGCCAGTGTTCAATTCACTGAGCCACACCAGCCAGAGCCACCAGGGAAATTCTTATTGAAGAATTTTGAGAAGTAATGAACAGAAATTCCACCCTTTTGTAATTAAGAGAATCTTAAATTTTATGATGTGTCATTTTGTACAAAGCTGGAAATAATCTAGCCCAATCATTTTCTCATTGAATGTTTGAGTCTGTGCACTGTTCTTCTGTATCTCTTTAATGTCTTCATTTGGGCTTCATTAACTCTCATTTAGTAGTTCTCTGGTTGTTTTTAGATTACTTTCCAATTAACTCTATCCTAAAGCAACCATTGTATTGTACTAAGAGTTAAAGGTATGAGTTGAAAATGACTCTCTTATTTTAAAAGAAACCAGCACATTATTATGAAAATAGTATTTTCATTTAAGGAAATTCTGCTTGGTTTTTTTTTGTTTGTTTGATTGTTTTGTTTTGTTTTTTTCTTCAGTTGAATTCATTGTCCAAGAATTCAACTCTTGAGGTGTTATCTACCCTATTGGGAAGTAGAGTCAGATTCCACAGGTAAAGGGCTCAGTCTCACAAGACAAGACCACCCTCCACTTGAGAGGGTGGTTGTAAACCCATCTTGTTAATTTGCTTCTGACCTCCTGGCTACAAATCAGAAGTTCCCACAACCCCCTCCTTGGTTTCAAATTGCTCACAGAACTCAAAACCTATTTACTCACTAGATTACCAATTTATTTAGAAGGTTATTAAAGGATACAAATCAACAGCCTGATGAAGAGATACATAAGACAGGATCCCAAATGAAGGGGTTTCTCTCCTTATGGAGCTTAGGGCCCGGTACAGTGACTCATGGAAGCTTTCCACAAAAGGACCAAGAGGCTGTCCTGTAGTTTGGGTGGAGGTTTCATTACCTAGACATGATTGACTAAGCCTAAGACTTAGGGACAATTTCCAAGCACCTCTCCCCTTCTTGGAAATTGAGGTGGCACTGAAAATTTCTATCTTTTTTTTTTCACTTGTATTTTATTGATTATGCCATTACAGTTATCCCAATTTTTCCCCTTTTGCTATCATCCACCCAGCCTTCCCCACTCCCTCAGGATCCTCACCCTGTTGTCAATGTCTACAGGTCATGCATGTATGTTCTTTGGCTGTTCTGTTCCCTATCCTGTACTTTACATCCCCATGACTATTTTGTAACTACCAATTTGTACTTCTTAATCCCTTCACCTCTTTCATCCACCCCTCCACCCCTCTACCCCTCCAGCCCCCCTCCCACTTGGCAAAATGTTCTCTGTATCTATGGTTCTGTTTCTGGTCTGCTTATTTATTTTATTTTTTAGATTCAATTGTTGGTAAATAAATATTTACTCCCATTTGTTCATATTTTTGATTTCTTAAAGAACATCCTTTAACATTTCATATAATGCTAGTTTGATGGTGATATACTTTAGTTTTTTCTTGCCTTGAGTTCTTTACATGTCCTTCAGTTCTGATGATAGCCTTGCTGGGTGGAGTAATCTTGGTTGTAGGTCCTTATTTTTCATCACTTTGAATATTTCTTGCCACTTCCTCTAGACTGAAAAGTTTTTTTGAGAAATCAGCTGACGGTCTCACAGGAACTCCCTCGCGGGTAGCTAACTGCTTTTCTCTTGCTTCCTTTAAAATTTTCTCATTATCCTTGACCTTTGGCATTTTAATTATGCTGTGTCTTGGGGTGGTTCTCTTTGGGTTCATCTTGTTTGAGACTCTGCTCTCCTTGGACTTTTGTGTCTATTTCCTTCATCAAGTTAGAAAAGTTTTCTTGCATTATTTTTTCAAATAGGTTTCCAGTTGCATGCTTTTTCTCTTCTCCTTCCAGCATACCTATGATGCAAATGTTGGTATGCTTGAAGTAGTTCCAGAGGCTTGTTAACACTATCTTCATTATTTTTAATTCTTATCTCTTCTTGCTATTCTGATCAGTTGTTTTTTGCTTCCTTATTCCAAATCGGTGATTTGATTCTCTTTTTTAAATTATATTGTATTGATTGTGCTATTACCGTTGTCCTGATTATTTCCCCCTTTGCTCCCCTCCACCCAGCACCCCCTACTCCCTCAGGCAACCTCCCCACCATTGTTCATGTCCATGGGCTATGCGTATAAGTTCTTTGGCTACTCCATTTCCTATACTGTCCTTTACATCCCCATGGCTATTCTGTGGCTAGGTCTTTGTACTTCTGAATCCCCTCCCTTCTTCACCCATTTCCCCACACCTTCCTCCCATCTGGCAACCCTCAAAACACTCTATCCATGATTCTGTCTCTGTTCTTCTTGTTCACATAGTTTGTTTTTTAGATTCAGTTAATGAAAGATAATGGGTTTTTTTGCTGTTTTATTGTTCATAGTTTTGATCTTTTTCTTAAGTAACTCCCTTTGACATTTTATATAATATTTACATTATAATATTACATTTTATATAATAATAGGTTGGCTTTTTCTTTAGTTTTTTCTTGCTTGGGAAGCATTTTATCTGCCCTTCAATTCTAAATGATAGCTTTACCAGGTAAAGCAGTCTTAGCTGTAGATCCCTGCTTTTCATGACTTTGAATATTTCTTGCCAGTCCTCCATAGCCTACCTAGTAGTCTCTTTTGAGAAATCTTTAACCTTTAGCATTTTAATTATGATGGGTCTTGGAGTGGACCTCTTTGCTGGGACTCTCTGTGCTTCCTGGACTTCCTCTTTGCTGGGACTTCCCTGTGCCACCAAACCAGGAAAGTTTGCTTTCATTATTTTTTCAAAGAGATTTCAGGTTTCTTGTTCTTTCTCTTCTTCTGGCACCCTTATGATGTGAATGTTGGACCTCTTGAAGTTGTCCCAGAGGCTGTTTACACTGTCTTCATTTTTTTGGATTCTTTTTTCTTCTTTCTGTTCTAGCTGGTTGTTTTTTGCTTCCTTATTTCAAAGTGTTGATTTGATTCTCAGCTTCATGTACTCTACTGTTGATTCCCTGTAAATTGTTCATGATTTCAGTTAGTGTATCCTTCTTTTCTAACTGGTTCTTTCTTGACTCCCACATCCATTTTTATGCTGTTGAAGTTCTGAGTTCATCTGCTTTTCCCCTAAGTTCATTGAGCATCTGTAAAACCAGTGTTTTGTACTCTACATCTAGTAGCTTGCTTGTCTCCGTTTTATTTCATTCTTTTTCTGGATTTTTGTTCTGTCCTTCCATTTTGGCCATGTTTCTTTGTCTCCTCATTTTGGCAGCTTCCCTGTGTTTGTTTCTGTGTATTAGGTCAAGCTGCTACATACCTCGGCTTGGTAGTGAGGCCTAATGTAGTAGGTGTCCTGTAGGTCCCAGTGACACAGCCTCCCCTGTCACCCGAGCTGGGTACTCAGGCTACACCCACAGTGTTGGCTGTGTACACCTTTCTAACTATAGTTGAGCCTTGATTGCTTTTGGTTCATCCAGGGTCACCCAGCATAAGCTATAAAGTGATCTGCAAATGGCTGCTATTTGTATTGGACTTGAGGTGCCCCCTCAAGGCCAAACTCTGAACCAAACTGTGAACTGCTTGTGCTGGGTCTAGGGCAGCGTAATGAGAGGTATGGGGCTCGCTGAAAACAGATACTGCTTATGAGAGAATTTAGGAAAATCCGAAGCATGGGCCAAGACAAGCCATTTGTATAGAAAGGCCACTGGAAACAGCTTGGGTTGACTCACAAGCTGGGTGTGGCAGAGCGTTAGGGAATCACCAGGTTAGGGCAAACAGTGTTGAGCCAGGTTGGTGGAATCTTATAATGTGGAGCCTGCCTGCCAACTCTGTAGCTCTGTAGGGGGAAGGCTTGGAAAAGGAACAGTAGCTTTTGTCAGCACTTCTGTCTGGGAGAAAGCTGCCCCCGAGTTCTCACTCTGGTGCAAGACAATTCAGTTTCTCTCCATATGTTTATTGTGCCTTTCAATAAGCAGCCCTTGTGCTGGAGCTCATATTGAGTGAGTCTGTGTAAGTCTGTGTGTGTGCCCTGTAAGAGGAACTTCCAGTGACTCCAACAGTTTTTCCCTTCCAAAGCCTCAATCCCCACTGGTTTTTACAGTTGGAAGATAGGGCGTCTTCTCTTTCTGGTACTGAAACCCGAGTTGGGGGGCCTGTCATGCAACTGAGACCCTTTGCTCCTCAAATATCCCTGGTGATTTTTATCCACCACACATGGGTGTGGGACCAGCCCATTGTGTGTCTCTCTCTTTTTTTTTTTTAAATATATTTTATTGATTATACCATTACAGTTGTTCTATTCCCCCCCTTCAATCCCCTCCACCCACACCCTCCCTCCCCCACCATTCTCCCCCCCTTAGTTTATAACCACGTGTCTCAAGTTCTTTGGATTCTATATTTCCCCCACTATTCTCGCCCTCCCCCCTGTCTATTTTCTGCCTACCATCTATGCTATTTTCTGTGCCTTCTCCCCTCTTCTCCCCCTCCCACCCCCCTGTTTCTAACCTTCCATGTGTTCTTCATTTCTGTGGTTCCACTCCTGATCTAGCTGTCTTCTTGGTTTGCTTTTGTTTTAGGTGTGGTTGTTAATAACTGTGTGTTTGCTGTCCTTTCACTGTTCATCTTTTTCATCTTCTTTTTCTTATATAAGTCCCTTTAGCATTTCATATAATAAGGGCTTGGTGATGATGAACTCCTTGAACTTGACCTTATCTGAGAAGCACTTTATCTGTCCTTCCATTCTAAATGAAA